>NW_022475045.1:0-404078 GCF_009193445.1 Aspergillus pseudotamarii | reverse complement strand
CCCCCCCTTTTTCCCCCCATTTCACCCCATCCCACCAGCCGCCGCCGCAGACAAGGAATAAATTAAACAAAATTTAAGAAAATAATTATATAGTCATAAACAAAAGGGAAGGAGCCAAGAAGAAAAAGTTCAACGTCAATCAAGATGACCCGCGGAAACCAGAGAGACCAAGATCGCATCAAGAGCCAGAAAAAAGCACAGAAAAAGGTAAACGACACTTTTTATACATGACTTCTCCCCCAATAGTGTATCTATCCCCACTGTCAGGTTTTCACTAACGCCATATTTCGCCCCGTCTAGAAAACAGCCAACTCTTTGTCTGGGACGCAATACCAGCAGAAAAAGGAGTCAGATGCTGAGATCATGCGAAGGAAGCAAGCAAATGGTGAGTATCTTCCAATTTGCTCCCCAGTATCACACAATCCGCCGACAGTATCATGCACTTTGTCTATCACTTGCTAACTCCCGGTACTTGAAACTAGCCGACGCATCGAAAGCCGGATCCGATAAAAAGAAATGACCAGCATTGGCTTGAATCCATCGCATATACCTCCCACCCCCCCTTTCACTTCAATGAACGTCCTCCTGTGGCATATCCTTCGAGCAACGTCCGCTTTTTTTTTTTTTTGGATCATAACCATGTCTGTCGGAGCGCATGTGTTTGGAGACATGCCATATGCTGAGAGATGTGACGGGAATGATGGATCTATGCGGGCTATCTTATACTATACACTGGATTCTATACAGGGAAGTTGGGGCTATTGGCGCATATTATTATAGCATTATATCTAGCGAGGCGTTATTCGAACGCTGAGGAGTTTCTATTCTTCGTACACAGAGCGATGTATCACGAAGGCACGAGAGATTATATTAATCATACCTGTTGCTTAAAAGACTTAAGGGTTTCGCCATTTGATGGTGTCCGTGGCTCGAACATGAGTAGCGTGTGTTTTTCTGAAACCTATATTGCTTCTTTGACAACTTAATTGTAGCCACCCCAGTATTTCCTCGCCATGGTCAGCCAATATTTCCACGGTCGCACTGGCAGAGTTGTATTCCTCATCGATTCATCTTGAACCGTGGAAATAGTAGTAAAAGAGGTCCCCGGAATCCTCTGCAGAGCATTGTAGACCGTCTCCTCCAGACCAAGCGACTTAACAGACTGGTCCACAAAGGTCCAGAGGCTCTCGCCTTCCCACCCGACATCTAAAGCGTAGCGGACCACCTTGTTAACAGTACTGACATGAAGGTTACCTTTCGGAACAGCTTTCAGAAGATAGAGCATAAACATCCACCCGGATATATCCGACGGATGGCCCAAACACCAGTGCAACATCGAATCAATAGTCGATTCAGCTAAGGAAGAGGGGCCTTCTCGGGAACCTTCTGTAGCATCGGAAAGGATGTTGTGCACTTGTCTCATATAGTTAAAAGCATAATAGTTTCGTGGGTGTAGTTCTCCGGCCCGATGAACGATGGCTAGCTCAGATTTTAGCAAGTCGACACTACTCTCTTGGTGTTGGTTTGTTTCCTCGGACGGGTTGACGAAGTGTAGTCGTCTCGCTCTCGCCTCGCGTATTTCGAGTAACCGACTTAGTACCCATAATCGATGTTGCCATAACGTCGGAGATTTTGTATGCCGGTGTAAGGGCGAGCAAAGATAAGTTGTCATCAGAGTAAGCTCAGCTTCTAGCGCTTGGATAAGTGGCCCCGGATCGTGGGAGGAAAAATCATGGTGTCCCTTGAGGGCATCCAGGCGCCCGCGTCTCCAGTTGCATGCTGTAAGATGCTCGCAGTCGAATAACAGGATTATTTCTGTTGAGACTAAAAGGTCCTCGAGGATCGCGTCCGAAGAGCCGTGAGTTACGCGCTCATTCTCATTCTGGGTTATTGTGCGTGGGGTTCCGCATTCGAATTGGGACCTTGATTTCTCAAAGAATATACGTCTAGCAGTCACAAACGACTGAACTAGGTATTTCTTTGTGATACCTACGGAGCATTCGTCTTGAAGGAGGGGACCAAGCGCTGGAGGGAGAATCTCGATCTCAAGAACGCGGTTGTTTCTGGTCGCAAAGATCCGGGCAAGTTCTTGGAACGCATTGTCTGAGGTGGACATTGGGGAGTTTCAATATATCCCATCATTTAACAAGTCAACCGTCATTTACCATGGCGTTGACAATGGCCTTGTGTGTGGTAGTTTCAGGCGGGTACAATCAGATGCTGTGTTGAAAGGCGGGCAGAAACGCCGCCGACGGATATATGGGGCAGAAACGAGAGAGGCCAACATGACAACGTCATCCAAGTTACGAGAGTCCATTGTTCCACAACATTTCCGACTGTGTGTCCAGCTTCTCATTTTCACTCTTCTTCAACTTGTTCCCCTGACCTCAACCTGCCAATTGGGGTTTTCGTCATTTTGAGATCGCACGGGGCAGGTCTAATTATCTCTTCAGCCAGGTGGATGCTGTGGTGTCCCACAAATCCAAAAAAGTAGCTGTGCAGTCAGTTTCTTCTGCCAATTGTGGTTTTCGTCATTTTGAGATCGCACGGGGCAGGTCTAATTATCTCTTCAGCCAGGTGGATGCTGTGGTGTCCCACAAATCCAAAAAAGTAGCTGTGCAGTCAGTTTCTTCTGCCAATCGTACTTTTCTACCAAGGCCTAAATTACACGCTTCACGATGTTATCCCTGATCTGGACGATCCTTTTCCTCCATGTCACCATCTATGTGGTGAATACTGCCGGCGCAAGCACGATTGATAGCCTGGTACGTCCTAATGTTTCCTGATCAAGCTACACCCAGTCACACGGTTCAAGCCACTTCAACTGCTCCCTTGATCAGTTGTTCATTGACTGACAAGGCTTTTCACCTCTAGCTATGGCTCCTCTACCTGAAATTGCCCACATCAACTTCGAAGAATGCGCGGGAACAGAGCCGGCTGAAGCGCGAAGCCCTCGAGCTGAAACGAGACATGAACAACACCAGCTCTCAGGATGAATTCGCAAAGTGGGCTAAACTTAGGCGTAGACATGACAAAACTATGGATGAGTACGAACAGCTGAGTATGTGATGTACCTACCGCCCTCTTGTCTACATTCTCTTTGAGCCATACCTCCATAATTAATACTGAGGCTAACTAAATATACCACACCTACAGACAAAATGCTTTCGGCACAGAAGAGCACCTTCGACTGGAGCGTCAAGATCGCCCGGTGGCTTAGCACGAACGGTTTGAAAATCTTCCTTCAATTCTGGTACTCGAAGACGCCTGTTTTTGCGCTCCCGGAAGCGTGGATCCCCTACTACGTGCAATGGATTCTGTCATTCCCCCGAGCTCCTATGGGGTCGGTGAGCGTTCATGTTTGGAACAGCGTGTGCGCGACGGCGGTTACGGTTACGGCGGAGATGGTCACATCAATGTTTTTGCAGAATGGACGACCTACTCCGGTTGCTACGGCTGAAAAGACGCAATGATTGACGGTTGCCATGTTACATATTATGGGTTGCATGGGAATGTAAAATAAACCGAGAGTTTATTCTGTTAAAATAAAAAGATATCTAATAGTGTGTACAAGAATGATGTTCTTCAGATATGAAAACAATCGTTTATCGTCAACAACCCCTTACCGTAGTAGGGATTTCAGGGCTTGACTCTATGATTGGTATATCATCATGCGAACAGTGAAGTAAACAGCAAGACGAGATGTAAACAAGGGAGTCCGGCCCCTGCGACAGGGCTTCTGTGCTCGGCTCCATGTGAAGCCAACACGGTGCACCGCTTTACCATAAGCTACAGACTCTGGAAGATAAAAAAGAAGTGAACTCCTCGCCTCAAGAATGAGCCCCATTGAGTTACCCAGTCCCTGCAAGGGAACCAGGCAATCGCATGACTATCCAAACACGACGAATGGCAACCCAGATAAACCCCTCTCCGGCACCCAGCTATACCACCATTGTTTCCACCATGGAAGGCGTCGGATACAAACAGGATACCGGGAGGGAATAGGGCAGTCAGCCGCTATCGAATTGCTTCTATGGCGGCGCGTTTCCGCAATGCCTGACCGATATGAAGGTCAGGATGTCCGGGGACTTTCTCCCAAAGCCATTGCCTCTCTTGAGGAGAGGAGAATATCCCGCTAAGAATATTCTGTGTGTGAGCTTTGAATGCGATCCTTTGAGCGAGAAGTTGGAGAGAGAAAGAATTCGAGAGCGAAAAGTTCCGCTGGGGCTTTTTTTCTAGTCTTTCGGCTGATCAAAGTGGTTCCACTAAGCCTTCTGTGGGCTAGTGTAATCACGTGATTTTACATCCTGGAGAGCCAATGATGTCCTCTACATTGTGCCGGAAATTGTATGTGTCGGCAACAGGACGCATTGCTGGAAGATATCACCATTTTTCTTTCAGGAATTGGAAATCCTAACTAATGTGACTTAATATTAGAGTAAAAAAATATAAAACAAGTAGCCGCTTTTTGTCCCATGGCAATGGAGAAAACATAATTTATGCTATGAAAGTTACAGAGATTGTTAATTTGGGATTTACGCCTTGGTCTTGGTCTTTTTCGCCTTCTTAGCCTTTGCTCCAGCCTTGGTGGCAGGCGAAGCAGTTGCTGCAGGAGTCTCCTTCTTGGATTGCTTCTTTGGTGTCTCCTGTTCAGTTGATTGTGCGGCCTTCTTGTCCTTCTTAGCTTTCTTTTGGGTATCATCAGCAACCTTCTTCTCCTCCTCCTTTGGCGCTTCAATAGCCTTGGCAGGTTCTTCGATTACTGTCTCCGAAGCCTCAATCGTCTTATTCTCTTCCTGCTGAATGGGGACCTCGTCGACACTCTTCAATTGGGGTAATTCGAGCTCGTAGCCGAGAGCCTTGAGTTTCTCAGCTTTCGCGAGTCGTCTCTTCTGTTCGCGATCGATGCGCTCCGACCACTGCTCTCTGGTCTTGGCCTTGTCCAGTCGCTTCTTCTCAATTCGGTTCCAGGGGGTCCGCTTAAACCGTCTGTTGGCGCCCTTCCAGAGCTCTGAGTGCAATTGTTCCTGGGGTACGTATTTGCACTTCAGGATATGACCATACATCAGATAGTTATCCATGGTCGCCGCAACAATCTTCGCCACGGAGGTGGAGGTAAACTCAATGAAAGCGTAGTGCTTCGAGCGACCGGTAATGCGATTCCGAGAAAGACGCAGACGAGAGATTTCGCCGAATTGCGAGAAGTAAGCCTTCATCTGATGTTCGTAGAAACCGTGAGGAATACGCCTGTAAAATGGCTGATTAGACCCAATTCTCTAATAAACGAGGAAGGGCTGGAATACTCACCCAACGTATACAGTACCTGGCTCCTCTGCCTCTTGTTTGTTTTCCTTCTGTTTCTTCAAGATCTTTCTCTTGGCCTTCTTAGAATCAGGAATCTTAGGAACCGGTTGGTCGGGGTTAAATCCTTCATCGCCGGACTCGTCCTCATCCCCGCTGCTCTCGAAGCCCTTAATGAGCGCGGCGGTCCGGTCATCTTCTTCCTCATCTTCACTTGCGCTAGCGCCAGATGCGGCAGACTCTTCATCTTCCATCTCCTCATCGTCAGACTCTTCTGCGACAGGCTCTGGTTTCTTGGCTTTGGTAGTCTTTGCCTTGGGAGCGGGGGCTGCTGTACCATCCGCCTTCTTGGTCTTCTTGTTGCTCAACTTCTTCTCTGGCTCGGCCTTAGTCTCAGGGACATCCTCCGATTCGCTATCGTCGTTGTCGCTGAGGAAATCGGCAGCGCGCTTGCGAGGCTTGGCCTGCCTTGTCGGCTCTCCATTGACCTTCAACTTTGCGGCTGGCTTCTCTGCACCACTTCCTTTGTTCTTCTTCAGAATAGGCTTGGGGCTTGCATTTGTGGATTCGGTGGGCTTGGCCTCGACCTTCTTGGTCTTCTTTGCGGGAGAGTCGGCGGCGGCAGTAGCGGCGGCAGCTGTGACATTGTTAGCAAGTGGCACGGCAACCGATCCGGAAAATCTGAGCGAAATAGAAGAACAACATACCCTTGCGCTTCTTATCCTTCTTATCCGGGGCCATTATGGCATATAATAATAAATTGTAGGCTGTGGTTGAGCGCTACAATCCAAACCTGTTGATAGTAAGAGGGTGCGGAAACTTTTTTTTTTTGCACGTATTTTTTCTTTCCTCCGACGGGACGCCAAGCGGTGAGCTTCCGTCTCAGTCTTAGTGTTATCGATTTACTAAGTAAACCTCCCTCGCCTTTCACTGCAACCACAGCAATTCGCCGTAATAAAACTGCCCTTATTTCCCCTTTTTGTTTTAAAGCAAAGCGGATGCCATGGGGAAGAACAAGAATGCGACCAAAGCACTGACACAGGAAGAAATCTGGGACGACTCTGCGCTCGTACAGAGTTGGGACGAAGCAGTAGAAGAATACAAGGTACCTTTTGCTTCCTCTGAAACCCCGGCGCACGTGATATGCACCTCTAACAGACCACCGAATAGCTCTACCACAGCATCCACGCTAAAGGGGAAAATGTCGAAGATGTATTGAGGGATGCTCAAGAGGCAGAAAATGGACAGGTGGTCCAAGATGATTGTCAAGGAGTGGTCGACGAAGATGACCATATGGAGGCTGATGTTGACGAGCCGGCAATCGATTCAGTAGCGGCATCCTTAGAGGCTCAGAACATTCCACGGGCAGATGTCCCGCAAGTATGTGGCCGTAGCTACACTTAATTTATGACAAGACAACTAATCTTTACTATAGAGCACAGCCAGCCCAGACGTTCCTGTTCAAGGAACGAATCACACGGCTGGGCCCAGTCCTATGGCAGCCGCCATGCCTCAGACAGTGTTATCGCAAGGTGAGAGGGTCCTGCATCCATATGCCGTTATATAAGCTGACTTTTTTTTGTATGTTTTAGTTCAAGATGAAGGACTGAAGAATCTTATGATGTCCTGGTACTTTGCGGGATATTACACTGGTCTTTACGAAGGGCAACAGAGAGCAAACCAAAATAAGAGTTCATGACCCATTTCTAGCTGCAAGTGATGGGCAACGTACTATCCCATTATCAATACAAGAGGTGATATCGAACGCCACTGCACCCATCTGTTGCCCCCGCGGGCGACTATTCCAGATGCCGCGGTCTGCGAAACTCAATTGGTCATACTTCTGGGTGCGTCACCGGGTTAGGGGACATGACTCGCCCTACCAGAGGCCGATTTTTCATTATTGGAGGATTCCCGGATGTGTAAGTGATGGACTATACGTGTATGCTAGGGTCACATATGCGTGGCCTGCTTGGTTCAAGCAGCTATTGGCAGCAACTATGTACGATAATCCTTGCTTATGCTGGAGGCCAGCCCTATACAGTCTTCAGAACCATGATCTCAACCTTCATGCTTGATCTTTCGCCCGTGAGCTGGGTGTTATAGCAGAAATCCAACAACCTCTTACAGGCAAGGAATGCACCTACACGTTGATCAAACGGGTTATTAAGTTAATCAAATATATTGCTACATTAATCAGGTTTTCCAATAGGGACTGAGTACATATTAGATTGTTCAGCTTTTCTTCACGCGGTGTCTCAAGGAGCGTTCACACACCAAGCGAATTCCAAGTAGTCTAATAGAAAACGATAGCCAATGATTTGATTAAGATGTATGGATGAGGTTTTCAAAAACATGACGCCTAACTTGCCCCAACAACCCTGGACTCAATACAGTACCTCCCAGTCCAACATTTACAGCACTTTGCCCAGGATAGGGCCGACGACGGGAAGCTTAGTGATAGCATCGTCTTTATGAACAGAGCTAGAAGCGGCTGGAGCTGCAGAGGAGCTGCTGGCGGGCTGCTGCTTCGTGGGAGTAGGAGTGGGAGCAGGCTCGCTTTCCTTTCGCTCTTCCGTTGGACGCTCTTCCGTTGGAGGCTCTGTCTGAGCGTTGGCTTTCGGTTTTGGTGAGGACGAAGGCTCCTCGAGATCATGCACTTTCTGTGCGGTTTGCTCTTCGTAGTCGTCCTTTAGGGACTTGGTTGCTGTCTCACTGCTGGAAGGCTTGGGAGGAACAGGGTGGGTATCGATGGGCGTCGGCTTCGGCGTCTCATCATCGTCACTGAATTCTTTGTTCATGTCCTGCGCCATGTGGGTGACAGACTGGGTCCTATCAATCACCGGCCCCTCAGGCGTATTCAGCGTATATCTCACCTTCACCGCATCGTAGACAAAATTCGCCGTGCCGCTGGGGGCAACCGCACTGGCAGACGAGGAAGCGTCGGCGCGCCTGGCCGGCAAAGCAGAGCCCGTGAGGGCTAAGATGAAGCAAACGGCATAGAAAGAGAGTGTGGTACGAGCCATGTTGAACTGGGATTGCAACGAGAAAAAAAAATATCAATTGAAAGGAGTGGACAGGCCTATGGAGATAGCCGAAATATTTGTATACAACTTTTAGAGGGAACGTGCTCTGGAACGAAAGACTTTCACTCTGTGGAAAGCGAACCCATCATTTATAGGGAAGACAGGCTATCAAGACGGAAAACACACAAGGACATACATACATACCCAAGGGAGGCAACGGGGCATTTCCCAGGGTTTGCGTATGGTCTTTCCTTCTCCCGACAATATTCAAGCACCATACGATGGCAAAGCAAGGGAGTAAGGGAGCAAACGGTATGGCAAATCAACGGCATGGACTCCTGTAGTTATTCCTTCATTTCATTGGAAGGTGTACGACAATCAGGGTTGTCAGACTACTACATTCCCAATCCTGGGATGAGAAGATCTTTCCAGATATTGCAGCTCACGCTCACCCTTGGCTGGGCAACATAACTGGTCTGATCGACATACTCCTTGGGATCATCCGATTAAGCTCTACCGTCTATGTCGAAGCCTGCCGCAGGTGACTGTGGAAGCCCTTCCCGCCGCCTTGGCTTTGCAAACCACACCACAAATTTTCAAGGCGACAGACTAGGACATGCCTTGAAAATCTTGACTACGCAACGCACATTCCGGAAAATTATAGCGACACAAGTCGGAATGTATCTCCCTACTTTGACACGTAACACCCCATTTGAAACAAAAGGTGGACGCAACACGAGGGAGGGTTTAGAAGTGGACAATGTCCACGAGTCGTTTTCGGCACGGTTTTGACCTCGAATATCATAGAGCAGTGACGGACGAGACTTCGAATATGCCTTGACTTTTTTTTTTTTTTTTTTTATAAAAAAAAAAGTCTTTGCGGGTTTACGATTATATTAACCTGTTTGTTAGTCTGTGAGCAGTTTCAGTTGAGCAAGGGAAAGACCATCTTCTCTCCTGGACTATAATGAAAAAGATTGACAATCAACCTTCCTTCGAAACGGCGATGGTTGATCGCTGAACTCGATACGGTAGGACAGGCATGCGTCCTCATCAAAATCCCTCAAAAGGGTGTATGCTCAAAAGCGAACCCAAACAACCCCGGAGTTGAACCGGTTAGACCGGATGGCAGGTGATGGGATTAGAACGAGCACAGATTCATTGCTCTCGGTCTCAGTCTAAAATTTGCAGACGGAACGGGAGCTTTGAAGGCCAAAACCTCCATCAACAAGGGTATGTCGGAGACCTGAAATATGTTGAAGAAAGAGAAAAGCCGGCGGCAAACAAACGCCGAAATTTATTCAGTGGAGCTTGTGGGATGGGTTATGTAATCTACAGCTAACAACTAAGTCGTACTAGTAATACGGCTGTACGATATTCCGGTTCCTTGAATAACTAATTACATAGTTCGTCATTCTAACTATGTATTCGGAGTAAACAATTTACAAATACGAAGATGGTAAGGCAAACGCAATAGAGGGCTGTGACAAGGTTATCATCGCCTTTTGCACTCCACACCGACCTTGATCTAGAAACGAGCGAGAACCCTGTCCTGGGTGTCGGATAGTGCCCACTCACTGCTGTGGTTCTTACTCAAAACCGTCTTTGCCTGTTCGGCTGTGAAGCCCTTGGCTTCAACAGCCGGGTTGTAGCCAAGACCGTTGATCTTTCCAACAGCGTCCGACGGCACAAGCGTCGCAACTTTTCCATCCGCTCGCTTGTAGACAGTCACGACGACTGCGCCTCCCAGACCCAGGTTGTGTTGCAGGGCGGAATCCGTTCCATCAATCAACCGGTTGTTTGCCCAACCACGCAGGTGCCACACCAGTTCCGCGCACTGCGCAAGACCCGTCGCTCCCAGCGGATGACCCTTTGAAATGAGGCCTCCCGATGGATTAATCACCATCTTCCCCCCATAAGTAATGTCGCCCCGACGGACCATCTCGTGCGCCTTACCGGGCTCGGACAGCTCCAGTGCATCGATCGTTATCATCTCATTAGCGGAAAAGCAGTCGTGCAACTCGCACACCTTGATATCCTTTACATTCACGCCGGCTTCCTTAGCAGCCGCTCGGCAAGCATTACGGGACATTCCGAAACCCATCAGGTCAATTGAGCTTCGGTTGTATAGGGTGCTGTTGTCGGTGGCCAGCTGTTGGCCCGCAATCAGGATTGCCTGGTCCTTGAGATGCGGCCGAGCATCTAGGAATTCTTGGGAAACGATAACAGCGGCAGCGGCGCCATCCGATGTTGGGCAGCACTGAAGCTTGGTGAGTGGCTCGTGAATCATGGGCGCCTTGAGAACCTGCTCAAGGGTGTATTCGGTCTGAAACTGCGAGTACGGGTTGCGCTTGGAATGCTCATGGTTGATACGGCCTATCTCGGCAAAGTCTTCATTCTTCGCTCCATACCTATACACCATGTCAGTTAGAGTCTGTAGAAGCGAATAGATGGGCCGCGGAGAGCGTACTTCTCCATGTACTCCCGACCAGCATTGCCAAACATTTGAGCTGCGCCAGGAGCGTTCGTGACTCCCCTGGTCTCAGCCATCATCATTCCAAACAAGCCGGTGGGGTTCTCTCGGTCATTGTAAACCGACTGAAGGCTTCCAGGACTCATCTTCTCGAAACCGACAACGAGAACACAGTCGGCGGCACCGTGGGAGACCATCGTACGGGCCATCGCCAAGCCAGTGGAGCCCGTTGAGCAGTTGTTGTTAACATTGTAAATGGGAATCTGTGTCAGACCGAACTGATAAAACACACGCTGGCCGCAGGTACTGTCACCATAGACGTAGCACGCAACCCCTTGCTCAACATCGTCGTAGTTGATGTGGGCATCCAGCATGGCCTTGACACCAGCCTCAAAACCAAGCTCATGATAGTCAACCTTGCCCCGGGGTTTGATAAATTTGGTCATACCCACACCTAAGACATAGGCGGGAGACGCTGCTTTCTTGCCCATTGTGAGGATAGGTGGTTATCGGAGACTCTAATTGATAAGGAGGGAAGAAAAAGAGAGAGAGAGAGAGAGAGATAAAGTCCGTAGGGAATACTGTAGATTGACTTGAATGGGGAACTGGGAAAAGGTTGTTTATTTAAAGCATCATGACACTATTATAACAATCGGGTAAGGAAGCAGCATATGAATCCTTGCAGAATGATTTACTGCGGAGAAAGCCACACGGTACTTTTTGCGGGGAGCCGCCGACCGAGGTCCCGAGGATATTCTTTGTTCCCTTTGGCTTTGTGTACGTCCTGCACAACTCTTCATATCTCATGCCTTTCTGCTGTACGATGCAATAGCAAATTACAGCTATTGCTTTTTGCTGATCATCTCGCTTTGAAAATCAAGGGTAGTCATGGTCAAGCCTCTTCTGTTTTTTTGGTCCATCTCACATGATTGCGTTGTACATACCTAGGTCGACCATGAGGTTCCGAGGGTTGTACGATCAGATCAAGATAAGTACAATGCCTATGGAATTTGATCAAAAGAGGTATATAATCTGGTCCGAGGTCATCGAGAACGTGTTGGGCCACATTATCCTCGAGGGTGATGAGTATATATCGGGTTGGGTACCGCGGAATATTAGTCGGGTTCATGCTTTGTTACCTATGTATTCCGTACAATGCATTCATGAAATGAACAAGAAACTTGTCCTAGTGTAATTGGGGTTGAACAAGCACTACATAGTAGAGCTAATTCCTCTGTACTGAGATCTTAAGACAAGTCAAGTATAAGAAGCACAGGTATGATTGAGCTTCGAAGTCGATTCCCACCCAAAAGGCCCCCAATCACATGGCATATCAACTTTCCAAGTGGGTTTGGGACAGAATTTAGCTGGTAAACCGGATCAAAGCTCCCTTGTTAAGTTGATGATGCCCTGATATTCTGGCCAATAACATGGATGATGAACTGAAGGGGGCCAAAGTTCGGGCAGCTGTTTGCATCCCTGATTGCGAGTCAGATTTAGTTACATAGACAACCTACTGACTACATAGCTCTTACTAGTAGTTGAACCTACTATTACGACACCATTCTTCGACTAACTTAGGGATGGTCGGGTCCATTACATAACCGTGGTACGGCCAGCGATACACTCTGTCGATCCATAGCTTCCTGACGGTGGAGATATTGAATGATAATTTGTCAGTTGCTTTATGAGGCAATTTTTCTCATCTTAATACTTTCATGAATCGAGTAGTATTTCATCATAGACACGGACGAGGATTCCTTTTGACTCCATCATCATGAGAGGCTTTTTCCAAATACGCACGATTAAAAGAATAGGTATGAAGGTTTACTCCATGACTGGAGGGGGGGGAGGAGGGATGGGATGGCTGTCGTCTACCTATCATTCAACAAATAATTATATACTCGGTCGATAACTCAGGCAGTATCTAGTCTAGGTCATATTCTAATGATTTGTCCCTGGCACTCACCTAGACTAAATCCGGAGTAGTCCACCCATCCTCTTCATTCCTCAATCAATCAAAAAGCCCGTTGGTTGGGCGGGGTAGACGGAGCGGGTGTTACCACCACCCGGACTGGTTTGGTCCGATACGCTTTTACGCCCTTGCCACTGGTGGGCACTGGTCAATTTCTACCCTAAAGGGGGGGGGAGTACCTTGACTCAGGGAGGATAACCACACAACAAGAAGATTGTTGAGTACTCGGGACTTAGCTGTCTTATGGTGGAAGGTAATTGAGATGAGAAAGAGAACAAAAGTAACATTCGAATCTTACCATACGCTCATTGAGCAGTAAGTGGTACCTCTCCAACGACAGTCCAGCAATGGGAGGATCGCCCTCTTAAAAGTAGAGTGGGTTTAGTGTGTATGGTGGAGGTCGTACTGGATGCCTCACGACGACGTCATTGGACAGACAGTCTAAACCAGTTCGAGCGAACCGACCAGTTGAAAGGGGAGAAAGATGGTCCACTATTGACTGCCCTCATCCACATACCTGTTGGAATTTCCACTGCAATTGTAATTTAGCAGCTGGAACTTACCTAAATTACCACCAGCGGTACGAAGTTACAGTCCGTGCCTACCGACTAAGATCATGGACAGTTGGTGATCCCCTCAACCTTCTCCCTCTTCGATTCATCCCATTCGAGTGTGTTCACTGCATTGGGTTTCCTTTCACACCCACCAAAGTGGAGGTCTCGTCCCTGGAGGTAGGTTTGATTTTCCTCTCTGGTTTTGCATCTCTTTTTCGCACAATGGTCCCAAGACGAAGAAAAAAGAAAGCCCGGGTAGAGAAGAGGTGAAATGAAGTAAAGGCCGAGTGTGGTCGATGAAGCTGACCCTATGGTTCCTCTATATAGGTAGCTCCTGAATTGCACTTTTTTTTCCTGCTATCAGATTGTTCTTGAGTGTGATAGAAAAGGCACTTTGGTGTATTCTACACTTGGTCACAGAAAACCATTCAACTTCGACCGTAGCCGTGTCGGGTGCGCAGACACGAAAGACGTGGACATCGTCGCTACGGCCCTATTACTGGCCTGTATTATCGCCTCCCCTTCACTGATTTAACCAACGACGTTGTCTCCCCCCGCGAGGTATCCGCACCTTCTCTCTACAGATCGAATCCCGGAAACAAAAGGTGGTCTAGACCCCTGCTTCATGGACAATTGTGGGACGCCGAACGGTCTGCTCGCACGTTGAGAGACCGCTTTGCGTTCCATAGGGTTCCCCAGCCTGCTTCACGACATTGAACCGAATCGAACATACAAGCGACAATCAAGCAAGGCCTCTCCCATTTCGCCCCAAATGGGATACCTCCAGGGATGACTCTTGACGAACACTCTGAACATGCGCCCTTCTCTCCTTCCCCCTCACAACCTTCACCTGCCATGATGCCGACTGGTAGTACCTGGATGATGGATGAAGCAACTCGTAACAAATTCCTCAAGAACTACAAGACCCAGGTGGCCTCGGCGACTTCCACGATCTGCGCGACACTTGCTGTGGTACGTCTCAGACCAGACCGGATGTTTGAATGGAGAGAAGCTAATTGGTTGCCCCTAGACTCCTCTCGAAAATGTGAAAACTCGCATGCAGACGTAAGTGCTTAACATATCCAATAGGACTAGCTGTGCTGACTTCACTAGCCACAATTTCAAAAATGTGTTTCAGTGTGTTCGCTACTTGTGGCGGACTGAAGGACCCCGTGGCTACGTTGCCGGTACGTCAATTCTGACTTGGAATGGTCAATGGTCGATAATTGACGAGCCTGCATGCAGGGGCTCTGCCACCTCTAGCGAGTGTTACAGCTGTTCGGGTTGTAAACTTCTCTACATATAATGCTGCCAAACATCGTATCTCAGATTTCTTCGAGAGAATGACTGGCCAGTCTCCTCTGGCTATGTACAATCAACCGGGCAGCACGCCTACCGTCTCTACCTTTGTGACATTCACCACTGCTGGACTAATTGCTGGACTCATTACTTCTCCGCTTGCATGTACGGCTGAATAATTGCACCTCGTTACCTGAGCTTCAAATACTAACTCGAGTTAAAGGCCCTTTCGAGCTTGCTAAGAATGTCGTTCAGACCTCGGTCTTGGTGTCAAATCGGGCCCAAGCCTCGCCAGATGCGGTCAATGACCCCTCATTGCGTAACAAGCCCCGTCTCGGCACTATTGAGGCCATCCGGCAGATTGTCAAACGTTACGGAATCCGTGGCCTGTACACCGGCTTTCATCTGCACGCTCTACGTGACACTCTCGGGTCTGGCCTATACTTCAGTGTCTACGAAACGGTAAAGCAAGTCGCATCAAAAGAGCTTGGCCCAGACAAATCCCCATTCGGCGGTCCCATGATTGCCGGGGCAATTTGCAGCACTGTTCCGTGGTTTTGCGTAAGTACCGCAACCATGATGCCTATATGTGCGTTACTAACTGTCATAGACCTATCCGCTTGATACTCGAAAGACTCGCGCCCAGAGCGTGTTACTCGGCAAATCCAGCGAAGTCGGGGAGGCATCGGCTGCGGTTGCCAAGTCCAGTATGTACAAAGGACTTTCGATTATTCTCATCCGTACTGGAGTAAACAATATGATCTTGCTCAGTATCTTCGAATACATAAAGATGAAGATCAATCAGTTGGATTGATGCGATTTCTGGGACATTAGCCGATGTGCAGATGGCCATTGGCGTTACGACTGCCGGGGTATGCTTTGATGATTTATATTTTACCGAGTACATATGTGCATAAGCCCGAGGCTCCACGCAAATACAGAATGAACAACTTTACTGTTAATCGATAATACTGCCTGTCGTGTAGCCACAAATTATTGTGTGGAGTGAATCTGTAGAAATACAATATCGGGTATGTGGTGCCTCAGGCCAACACACAACGTCATCCGTTGTCCGGTGGGGTTGGTTTTTCAAACATCAACAAAAGTTGCCCGGCGACGATCCCTCTCTCATTGCGCTCTTGACCGTTGCCCAGCATGGCATCGTATGTGCTGTCTCTAAAGTTATACTGTTCCCGCTTGGCTGCCTAGGCTAATTTATTGCTCAGAAATATCCTTCAGATCCCCTTTCGAGGCTCTCACACCGTTTCATTGTCAGACGCGATCACCCAGTATATTTCGACCAAGTATGACCAGCGTCCAGATATGTTCGCAGATGATCTATTGATCATAGATCGCCTGCGGAATGAAGCGATTCACGTCCAGGAGCCGCATGTTAGTGGGATCAGTCGGTTGGTTACATATGTTGCGCAGTTGAAATGGCTTGGTGGAAAGTTCCCGGTCGATGTGAGTAACGTAGCATAGCGGTGGGGGAACTGACCACAAGGCCGTTACTGACATGGAAGTTTACAGATTGGAGTCGAGTTTCCATGGTACCCTGCGTTTGGTTTCAATACCTCAAGACCGAGTACGTGAAGAGTAATTCGGTCTCTAGCGTCCTTGCTGACGAGTACAAGTCTCGCAGAACAATATTCGATTTGAACTTGCGAATGTCCTCTTTAATCTGGTAGCACTATATTCACAATTAGCCTTCTCGGTGAACCGTACAACACCAGATGGTCTCAAACAGGCATGCAACTACTTCTGCCAGGCCGCTGGGGTCTTGGCACATCTCCGAACGGATATCCTTCCTGATCTTCGTACGTCTCCCCCGGAGGATATGGATGATATGACACTACAGAGTCTGGAACAGCTCCTTCTCGCGCAGGGGCAAGAGTGCTTCTGGCAGAAGGCCGTCAAGGATGGGCTGAAAGATGCTTCCATTGCTCGGCTGGCGGCCAAGGTCTCCGATTTCTACGCAGAAGGAGGTGACTATGCGGTCCAATCGAATGCTATTAGTCCTGAATGGATACATCATATGACAGCCAAGCATCATCATTTTGCTGCCGCTGCGCAGTATCGCCAGTCCTTGGACTGTTTGGAGAAGCGAAAGTATGGTGAAGAGGTGGCTCGTCTTCGAGACAGCGAGGTTTGTGTCAACGAGGCCCTGAAGGAATCACGTTGGATCAATCGCACTGTGCTAGGGGACTTGCAGGGACTAAAGAACCGTGTGACGGAGGACCTAAAGCGCGCCGAGAAAGACAACGATGTAATCTATCTTAATCCAGTCCCGCCAAAGTCAGAACTGAAGATTATCGATCGCGCATGTATGGTTGCAGCGAAGGCGCCATCTCAGGTGACCGATGCTATCTCCATGTTGGGAGACAACGGACCTTTAGGGCAGCCGTTATTTTCTAAGCTGGTGCCATATGCCGTCCATATCGCTGCCAGTATTTACTCTGACCGCCGTGATCGGCTTGTCAACGAGACAATTATCGGGGAGCTGGAGACTATGACGGACAAATTACGGGAGTAAGTGTTATAGTCTAGGCCATGGCGAGAAAGATACTAATTGGCACAGTTTACTATCGTCTCTGAATCTCCCGGGCTCCTTGCAGGCTCTGGAAAAGCCTCTTGGATTACCACCTACGTTGGTCTCCCATGCGGAAGAAATGCGCCAGCAAGATGGTTTGAACCGGTTGCGGAGGTCACTCGAGGATACCGCTAGGGTGAAGGCCAATGACAAAGCTGCATACCATGAGGGTGTTGAACTACTCGCCGCAGAAAAGGCAGAGGATGACTCTTCGCGCCGCAAATACGGGACTGACAGGTGGGCCAGAGAGTCATCCGAAACAGCGGCATCGAAGCTGTACACCACTTCTCGAGAGATAGACGGCTACTTTTCTTCCGCTCAGAGTAGCGATAATTTGGTAGAGCAAAAGCTGAGAGACTCGGAGGCGGTCTTCCGAGTTTTGACCGGTACTAATCGAGATTTGGAGATGTACGTCCCTAGCAGCCGGAGGGCGGCAATTCCGCCAGAGGTCGAACGGGAATCTATTCGGCTACGGGGTTGCTTGAGCGAAGTAAGTCGGCTGGAGAACCGACGGAAACGCCGAGCGCAGGCTTTGAAGGACAAAGCCAAATCGGATGACATCAGTAAGTTACAAGGCTGGGTTCGAAGACCAGCACTGACAGCTCTCAGGCAAATCCCTTCTCAAGGAAGCCGCCCGCTTGGAGCGGGAGTTCCCCATGCAGGCGATCCAGGCGAGCCAGTTCGAAGATTTGTTCGAGGAGCAGCTGCATCTGTACGATACAGATCTGGAGATGGTGGCCCAGGAGCAGCACGAGCAAGACCAGATTTCTGCGCAGGTGCGGGAGGCTAACCGTGCATTTACTCGGGCGCACACGGGTGATGCTTCGACCAAGGAGCGGGAGAAAGCCTTGCAAGAGCTGGAAAATGGCTATCTGAAATACAAGGAAATCATCTCAAACATCGAGGTGGGACGGAAATTCTACAATGATCTGGCCAAGATTGTAGGTCGATTCCGGGATGACTGCAAAGCATTTGTGCATCAGCGGAGGATGGAGGCAAGCCAAATAGAAGGGTGAGTAGGTCGTTTGAAGGCTCAATATTGGACTTCAAGGCGCTGACTCGAGCAGGGAGATCACCAGCGTTGCGGCGATGGCCTCGCTCAATCTCTCTCAACCACACTTACGCCAGTATAGCGCCCAACCCGCCCAACCCGCCCAGCCTGTCCCGCCGGTTCAGCAACCGGCTCAAATTCCACCGCAACCTCAACCGGTCCAACACCAACCACCAAGGGATGAGCCACTAACTGCACCCCAACCAACAAGAGCCAACACAAGACCTTCGATGGCTCCCGGCGTGTGGTCACCCGATATGGGGATTCGATTCGGAACACAAGGGACCTGGGATCCGAGCAAGGGTGTGAAGTTTTCCTAATATATATTGCATTACTCACAATTATAGAGTCGTGGTACATCATACATTACACCTGTTTTTCTTGAGTATCATAGAACCCGCATCATAACAGCAGCGGCTTCCGCCGCCAACTCTCTTGTACATATCTTAAGGTCTTCACGCAGGCTCAGGAATTGAAGTCGATCAATCCACATTTCCCAACGCCGCTTAGGAATTGTTCCAATAAGTTGCTTAGGCGCAGGCCCGAGAGACAGTCCCACTGGACACTCATCCTTCTGTCCCATTCTCTCCCACAGCTCCTCCCCCATAATAACCGCCCAAATGGCCGCTGCAGCTACAAACACATTCAACCGCGTTGCCTCATCGGCCTTCCTATCATCACCCCCTTCTGCCGACGGAAGCGAATCGTGTCTCTCCTCCAATGCTTCCCGAAGGACTACCACCCCGATGCTCTCTAGCCCCACGATTCGCTCCTTCGTAATTAGCGCCAAAAACGCCATGAAATTCACCCATCCTTCGGTCTCGATCTTGGTGAATTCCGCCCGTCGCCCGGGCTCATCCTTCAGCGCTTCATAAACCGTCTCCTCGAACAGCGGCAGCTGTCTCCAAGACAGGTCCCGGCGAGTATTAACAGGCGATTGCAGATGGGTTGTGGGCATCGGCGCCGGGTCCGGCTGGCGTTTAAGCGTCAGGAGAAGGGCAGCGAGACGGATCTGAAGAGCCGTCGGGACGTCAGGAAGCGTATGCGGCTTTTCCCGAGGGATCTTCCGGGACGTGTGGATTATTGTGCTCCAAATATCTTTTAGATATTCGTCTTTGGAGAGGGGTAACCAGTTAGTCAAAAATACCGCTATTTTACCTGTGCCATATCTTGCAAAGTACACAAAAGTTTGGGAAATGATACCAAGATCACTATCACCCCCGTAATATACCTCATTCAAAACACTGACTATCTCCTGTACGGCAAGTTCAAGCGCTAATTGCTGGCCCATGTAGAGGGTGACGATGGCCGTGAAGGGTTTGGTCACGGAGCCATGGACCCAGCCGTGTTCTGTCGCTAGGGTGTCGAGGGTGTTCATTGTACCTTTATTTAGGTCGGAAGAAACTCTTGTCCGTGTGGATTAGGGTACTTTACTCGGGTGATCTTATGCTACGTTTTTTTCACTTTCTTTTTTCCTTTCGCTTCATAGATTATAGAGAGTGGTATGATGATGTTGGAATGACTATACCGGTCATGATGTCATGTCATGTGATGCTATCGGGACCCTAATTTGGTATGCCGTTTATGGCTTGTATTATCCTCCGTTGAGCTTAGATAGTATTAGGATACATGATTGGGGAAATATTGATTGAATACGTAGTGGGTGGGGGAGGATGTTAGGATGAAGTCCCCCATAGTTCTTTCCCATCCCCATCAATCAAAATAATGTCTCCATCATAACATCCTCTGGAAGACAGATAAGAAACGCTTGTTAATTGCCCTTCAAGTTCACCCGCATAACTTCCACATCCTCATTTGAAAACCCCAATATGCCTGTCAAATACCCCTTCACGCCCCCGAAAGACTGTTCAACCGTATCCAAAAACGCAACCATCGCAGGAGCCCGCACACTCATCAGCTCCAGCCACCCGGCACTCTCTGGAGTCTCAGTGCTGGAGAGGGTCGGAAAGACTGCCATTAGCGTCTTTCGAGCGGGTTCGATTCCGACGCGACTCAAGACGAAGTCATGGACAATAGCGTCGGAGGGCGTATCCGCTAGCAAGAGGATTAAGGCCGCTAGGACGCCGGTACGGTCTCTACCGGCTAGATTAGATCGAACCCGATTCATTAGTTACTTGCACATATATACATATATACATACATACATACCAGTACAATGAAAGAGAAATGGCCTCTGCGGACAATCCCTAATATGCAGAAAGACCTTTCTAAAAACAGGCGTCGAGATCTCCATAATACACATGAACATGTTAAGAAACCCGGAGACGCCCTGATCCTCTTCTTTGAAGGCTAGAGGGTTAGTCGGTTCCGGGTCGCGAGTATATGGTTCCCAGACGGTCTCGACACCCTCGATGACAGGGCTAGGCGATTTCGTCCGTTCATCGTGTCTGCGCAGGTCGAAGATGGTGGATATCCCCACATCGCGAAGGGAAGTTTTACCCTCGTCTGAGATGCTGGATAGAACGCCGGCGCGGTAGGCGTATCTCGGGCGCAGATTGCCGCTGCTGAGGTCGCGGATGTTGAAGAGTCCCTGGATGGTGACGAAGGGGGGTTGCGATGTTATGGTGGTGACTGTTTCGGTGGGAATTTCGGTTCGTATGTCAGTGGTGAGAATTTCTTGGAGGTTGTAGTTGGGGGTTGGGTTGGGTTCCATTTGGGCGGTGTTGTTTTAGGGTCTGTTTTATTTTACGGTATTGGGGTGGTTGGAGCAGATATGTTAAGTGTCTGTAATGGTGGTTGTGGATTTTATATAGATTTACACGAACAGTGAAGGGCTATTTATAGAAGTTTATCTTTGGGGAAGTGCGGGTCTTGTTCAGGTGTGACTGTGCCTTTATACGAGGCCTGGGATACGGGGGTAGGGATATGCTCATATGACACAAATAAGAGAGAGCAAGGAGTCTTGAACCGCACAGTAAACTAAATTAAATGGCAGTTTTCTTCCCCAAGTACATACATATGCTCTGAGACCTTTCTGAAAAGCAACACCTCATAATCCCCGCAGCCATGTTATCTACATTGTCCCAACCTCCCATAATCAGTACCCACCGTGCAATTATCGAAATACGCATCACAAGTCGTCCCGACTATAGGTAAACGCAGTTTGCCAGTAAACACATCGCGCATTGCAAGCTGGATCACGCATTCTCGTGATATTGTCCGATCCTATACTAACCACCCGACTCTCAGGAGCGTATATCTCGAGGGGCGGGGCTAGTGAAGAAGTCGGCCTTCCCGTTTGAACGAAACTCGTAATGTAGTCTTGCAGGATAAAGGCCACCGTCTCGTTTGTCACTTGGAAGAGAGGATTCTCAACTAGTGGCTTTGCACCTTTAATGTAAAATGTGTATGGATGATCCATCCAGTGCATAGCGGGAGGGATGGAGAATACGTAGGTGTAAGTGCTGTTCCTGTATGCGTGATTCAAGTGGTATGAGTTGCACTGAAAACATATGTCTGAGAGGGCGGAGGAGACTCGTTCGACCCAACCGCGGTACCCGTACTTCCCATCCAGGATGGGCGGGTATAGAACATTGATGATGGTGTCTTTCATATCTTCCGAAAGGTCAAGGAAGTGCTCATCTATGAGTGCGAGTAGACCCCCATCTTGAAAACTGAGTGGGGGCGTGTACATGAGAGCTTCGTTCAGTGTATGACCATTCAATATCTTCACGTTGTGATCGAACTCGCCGCGCAGTAGAAGTTTGCCCGGGACATCAGAAACAAAGACGCCGTCCACCACGGGGCCATAGGTGAATGTTCCGTAGAGTGAGATTGATACCTGGTGGACGTTGGCAGCAATGAGTTTGTCAGAAGATAGCTGGCGAGCCTCCTCGATGGTACTAACGTTGAGGAGCTTGAGATATTGGCGAAATGTCCGTTCCTGCTTGTCTGTATCATAGTTCGGCTCCCAGGCGGGGCTTTGCAGGATGGCTTGTTGGAATAGAGAAGGTCCCTGAAGCCCTTTGTACGCAGTGAGCTGATGAAGGATGGACCCTGATCCGGCAGATACGCCCATAACAGTGACTCGATCGGCATCACCTCCGAACAGATGAATATTCTGAGTTACCCAGGTTAAGCCGAGTCGCTGGTCATGAAGTGCGGCATTGGGGGTCCCTTTCCGGGATACTGTGTGACCCGCAAGCCAGCCAAATGCACCGAGCTATGAGGTTGTAGTCAGCGATAAGGTGCCGTTTTCTTCTCACCTACAAAGAGCGAAATACTTACCCTGTAGTTCAGAGCCACATAAATGATCCCGTCTTTTCCCTGCTGTTGACTCCGTTGAATGAGACCAGATGCATCAACACCACTCTTGTCACCTAGAACATATCCACCGCCATAGAAATATACGATAACCGGAGCCAAACTTTCTTTAGGTACCGGGGTTCTGCCCTGAGCTCGATTAAATACTTTCTGTGGAACCACAACATCAAGGAAAAGGCAATCTTCCGAGATTCTGGGGTCCTGGACAAGTGGGACTGGATAGGAGGAGACATCAAGGGAGGCGCCAAACGTTGCATTTGTAAAGTAGCTTGTCAAAAACTGCGGCATGATATATCTGCTCCATATCGGAGTAGCCTGTGGGCAAATCCTACCCACCGCTCCTGTCTGGACTCCAGCGCGGTTGACCTTCGGCGGCAACGGGGCTCGAAACCGTAGGCTTCCCAGAGGTGGGGCAGCGTATCTGATATTACTGAAATTGTAGAGTCCGGTAGTCTCCTGCGGTAGTGTCAGTCGCTCATGCCTTGGTGTTGTGGTGAAATAGCGCCTTACATTTAGCGAGAATGCTTGATGGAGCTCATAACCTAGATCAACCACAGGCAGTGAAGAGGCCGCGGATATGTGCCAATACGTTACAAGGAAAAACGTAAGAGCGGGGATGGGAAGATCTATGATCATTGTAACTGATCGAAGACAGAAGCGTGGCTAAGAATCAAGAAATATATCCATTGGCTAGCAGTATGGGATGAAAATATTGAAGTCGCTCTCAATAACCAGAAAGCAGCTTTCTTATACAAAGAGCTCTAACTTGTCTAAACCGCCCAATGGTAGTGGATTCACTGAATTTTAATAAAAAGTCCCTTCGGTTTCCTCGGTATGCTAGACAGACAAGGGGAGTGATTCACTCACCCGGAAACAAAGGGTCCAATGGTCACATGTGCTCTATGAGGCAATTGTATCCTGGTTCCTAAGTTATACAAGTAGCTCCATGAACCAATGATAACGTTATTATCTTGCCTGGTCACGCCTTGGTGAAGCTGCCTTGCATTGTCCCTACATTAAGGACGATGCACGCAGCTGATCTTACTGCCTGGATAGACGCGTCAGGTTGCCTTTAAACACGCTAAGGGCGTAAAGAGTTCTTCAGGACCTATGATGAATTAGCACAGTCTGCAAGCCTCAATACTTGGCTGGTCTGGCTGTAAACAATCAGAAAAGAGAAGCCCCATCTTTGAAACTCATGTTCAGCTACCTGTGTCACTGGTAAGCCTAAAGTCTCACTGAAAGCTCATACTTTACTTCTCCCAGTAATAACCTGTGTACCCCACCGTAACTCTCCGAAAACCCACAGGGATATTGAGGAACCATTTTGAACTTTTTTGGCAGGGAGCGTTGCGCTGCCAGAGTTGAATATTGTGGTACCAGAGGCAACTTGCGGATATCCTCCGTCGAGAAATGATGAGTGCAGTGAGAGAGTCTCCCACGTGATATGGTATTTATACCAAAGGCCGACTAAATCCCAACATCGGACATAATATACTAACCTCTTCTAGCTCCACCATTTAGATCCGAAGCCACACCAATTCAATACTAGATCATGCTATAGATCTCCATTGCCTCATGACATCCGATACACACGGTAGCCAAAGTGGCTCGATGTTCTCTATCGGAACACATAGCCTCTTCCTCTCTATGGGCGGGGTCGCTCGTAAAACTGGAGAGCCGCTTGTTATCTTTTTCGCAGGCGCAGGAGACGTCGCCTCGTCATACGTTGCAGTCGAAAGGCTCGTTGGTACATTTGCACCCGTTGTCCTTTATGACCGTTCCGGCCTAGGACGCAGTCAAGATGGGCCTACGAAGCCAACGGCCACGACAGCAGCCACTGAGCTGCATCAATTGCTACACAGTGCGGGTCTGACTCCGCCTCTTCTCTTAGTTGCTCACTCCTATGGTGGTATTATTGCGCGCGAGTACCTGCACCTCTACCCGGAGGAAGTGGCCGGCATGGTTCTCGCGGATGCATCGACGGAGAGGCAAGCTGAGTTATTGGACGATCCAGATCTGGACATCAACGCTGTACTGGGTGACCTTAAGTTCAGCCAGGTCACAGGGTTACGCGATAGTGCTCGACTCTCTCGAGACGAGTGGAGGGCTCGTGCAGCAGACATTGCACGAGGAATCTCGACATCCCAAGCTGAATCTGCAGATGCAGTCGAATTCTGTAATACACTAGGGAGCAAGGAGCAGTACAGGAACCATGCACTAGGGGTTAGACCCTTGAGTGTAATACGGTGCCATGGCTCTCAAGACTACCGACGAATATATGAAAAGGGTGTGGAGGCGGGCAACGGTACTGAAGCGCAGCGGGCGGCCTTTCGCAGACTACTCGACCGCTGGGACCACTATGATCAGCGTGCGCAGGGTGAACAACTCCGATTGTCGTCCAATAGTCGTCTTACCTACCTTCCTGACTGCGGTCACCATGTCCACCTTATCCGTCCTGATGTAGTTGCGTTTGAGATCCGATGGGTGAGGGACCAAATATTGGAAAAAAGGTCAGCGCAGAGACTCTAGGGCTACAAGGCTCTTGATGCATGTAGAACTTAAGTCTAAAACTGAATGATTTACTGATAATGACATAGTAACCTTCCTTGACGAAGTATCTGGTCTGATGGCGACAGTAAGATATCTGATTGATTGGAGACTTTCAATCCGAGTCTTGTATTGACTGAATGGAATGAGCTACAGGTGAGGTCGATTAATATACGAGTCTTCCCTATATATATGCATATTATAGCAATGAAATCCTTATTTCATTCCGTTTATTCGCCCATCTGTTCTTATGCATTCAGTCCTGATAAGTATATCAGCGCAACGATAGTCTCGAGTGATCGCTGGACTTTCATTTCATCGGTTAATTGTCTAATATCTATATCCTCTGGTTTACTTTTGTCCGTATGATAAACTGATCATCGTAAAGGCGGCGCGTTCAGAAAGTATAATATGACTTGGATACAGGAGAGTCAAGCCTATACCAATCTCGACAAGGGCTTCTACCATGCTTTCACATGTTACTCTACTCTTCACAATAATTGAGATCATCGTTGAACATAAATTAAAACCCACATGGAGCACATTAGAGAAGATACGTACCTGCAGGAACATAGGCCAAAACCGCCCCTTACAATACACGGGGAAGCACTAAGGCCGTTGGAAAAAGATAGCTCAGGATTCATATTTTGGGTCTTCGTTACTCCGAGGGTGTGCAAAAATAACCCTCAATTCCGTTCCACGGATATCTGGACCGTCGGATCTGACAAGTTTGACCCCAAGGTATACCAAGCTACTAAAGGTAGGGCTTCGGGATTGACGACGATTGACCCGATCAGGTATATCCTCCGGGGGCAAGTGTCTTGGTCTTTCCACGCGATTGGCTCATGGGGTAATGGTATGATTGCGGGTGTGGGTTTTAGTTCGATCGCGCTTGTGGAGTATTGCCAACTGTTTTTTTCTTGCCCTTTAGCTCTTCGGTAAAAGTCCCTAGCGTGAAGCATTGAAGAGGGGCTGAGGGGAAGAGCCCTTTTACGTGGGGATTTCTTTACTAGCTTCAGACGTGACATGACTTATACTAGTAGAGTCCATCACCCGTGACTTCAGCTAGGCAGGAGTTCGTTCATAGTAGAATCATCGTATATGCCATCGTCGTTCATAAATTCATATATATATATATATATATATTATACATCACAGTGCTATAGAGGGTATCATAAACTAAGCATCAACAACTTCAAGTTCATCCTGGCATCCTTCCCCCGGTGCCTCTAAGCTCTCCCCTAGAAAGAAGTCCAACTCGCTCGGACCCCCTTGCGAGTGCTCATTTTCCGCTAGCTGCTCCAACAAGCTTAGGAATGGGTCCTTCTCGGACGAGCTTTGCTCACCCGGCCCCGCTCCCGCCCCCGAGGCGCTACCCTGGGACTGAGCGTCTGGCGTCAAAGCTGTACCCGGAACGGACGCTTCAAAGGGGAAAGTGGCGTATTGCGGTTGTGACGGTGGTGTGGGTGCGTTGAATGATTCGGAGAGGAATGCGGCTGGAGAGGTGTTTACCGCGGACGGAGAGAACCCGAGACCGCCGTCTGGAAGGCTCAGATCGGGGCCAAGCCACGGTGAGGGTGATGGCTGAGGTGGGTTGAAGCTGATCGAGTTGCTTCGACCGGCTTGTGATGGGAGAGTTGGCGTAGCTGGTGGGATCGCCGGATAAATCGCTCTATTCCCGTCGTGGGCATCCGCGCGGTCAAAGCGGGCGCTTTAAATCACCGTCAGGTTGAGATCATTAAGGCTTAACAACAGAGAGAACTCACGGGTCATCTATATCCACTAATCTTACATGCGCTCCTTCAACAGCTAATCCTGGATACCGATCGAAGAAATCCTCCAGATGGAAGACTGGCGCGAACCGCACCGGTCGCGCAGCTAATGTTCGCACCAGACCTGCATGGCATGCCGAAATGGCTTGCAGCATCTCGCGCTGATGCTGAACTCCCGAACAGGAGTGACGCAGCCATGTTAGCTGGTTCATCTCACGCGTAAGGAAGTCAGCACTCGATGCGAATACTTCACCTTCGCGGCCATTGTAATGAACGCCGTGAATGTGAACAGTACCAGCGGTGCAGACACAGTAGGCTATTAAGTCCGGCCATTCAATGCGCGGCGCATGGCGCGCCAGCTCAACCAACTCGGCGATAGCATTGGCGTGCGAGAAACAAAGTGTGGTAGCCTCAATCTGCCACGACTGATGCTGGCCCGTCCCGCGGAGCTCAGCGAGGTCAATAGGAAGAAACGGTCGATACAACAGGCAATGGACTAGGTGATATATTAATTTGCTGAGAAGCAGAAGTGTGCTCTCTGGATGACCAAACAGGGCCTCGATTGAGGCGAATAAATCCTGCGTGCCGGCCGCCCAGATGTCAAGTTCCTGACGGATCTTGGACAAGTTGGAGAGAGCATGCCAAGGAAAGTGCGAGTCACCTTTGACACCTCCAGCAGCTAAGTAGCGGTGGGTGACGCCCAGAATTCGAGTGATATCGACCAAAAGAGCAGCGGCTCCTGGGCCCTTGCGACGGTCGGATGTGAACTGGATGTTAGGACCGACCGGGTTAAACCATTCGCCAGTTTCCGGTCCAGCGGAAGGTAATCGTAGCACGATGGAATGATCAGCGAGAAGACAGGGCCGCTTAGAGCCACAAGTAAGAAAGCGATCCATGGTATAAGCCGTCCAAAAGAGACGACGCCTCATCTCACGTTCTGAACTACGTGACGGGCTTTGAGCGGGTAGTTCACGATACAGGTCCAAAGCCAAGACCATAGCAACAGCATTGCCTATGCATGTTAGTTATGGGGCAAGCATACTAGGGCTGGGATGCTTACTCAATGCCATGTAGGCCTTTCTACCATAACCATAAGCGAAAAAGGTCTGCGATAATAGTAGAAGAGTCTGCAACCCCTCAATAGAGGGATCATCAATGTCCACTAAGCGTCGGGCCTGGCAAGCATAGTCTAGACCTTGAGAAGGGTTGAGAACGGTATATCTGTGCAATGTCAGAAAGCCTTCGAGAGGACAAGACAGGTTGTGACGGACCTTATCGTCAGAGCATGGATAGCCATGGATAAACACACGGGCAATTGTCCTCGCTGATGTAGCTGGCGGGTGGCAGACTCATCCAAGATAAAGTAGGGCTTGCCATGAAGTCGAGCAAAGTAAACGTCCAGCATTGAGTCAGGTAGCCTGTGACTCTGAGAAGATTGCTGAGGCGTCGGAGGTGGGGGAAATGTATGCGATGGAGGTGGAGGGTGAAAGTTCACCTGTGCCGCCAGTTGCTCCATTGACTTAGTAGGAGAGGCAGAGGAGGTGGGCGACAGGGGATGATTGTCATCCTGTAGTCGCTTTTCCAAACCATCGACGCGCTTAAGGAGGGCCTCCAAGACATCTGTTTTAGGGCCACGTTTTTTCGGTACGGCATCTGAAGACGTCCGTTAGTGGATCAGACATGAATACGGCATCCTCTGTCTGTTGTGTACCATATATACAAGGGCACTGAAACACCTTGCAAGCCTCACAACTTGGGCGCAGTCGGTTGCACTTGATCTAATCAATTTTTTAGAATCAACTGTTCGCGACGAGTGGTAGGAGGTTTTTGCTTGGTTTTATTTATTTTTTTAATTACCTTTCTCTTCCGACATGACTTGCAATTCATCGACTCTCGCGGTTCGGCATTGACTCGGCGGGGAGTTAGCCGGTCGATGCTGACCTGAGGCCGGGACATGGCCACATTACATGACATATGCCTGTTTGTGCAGGTAGACCGGTGAATATAGGGTAGACACAAAAGGTAAATATACGGGGAGAAGTATAAGCAAGATTCTTGACAAGCATTGGAGAAGCAAAGGGTTTAAAAAGGGAAAAGAAGAGGAGATTAAGAGTGAGAGAATGACCCCAGATTTAAACGTAGTGGAAAAACGTGGAGAACACGAGTGGGACTACACTGGATGAGGGCTAGCGTGACGGAGATACAGCCGATGCGGGGATGGTCGCTTACAGTCTGGCTTACCAGAATTACCAAAACCTTTTTTTCTAATACTACTGAATAAATACACTTCGAGTCTAATTTACCATGGCGTTTAACAAGCAAAACCTTCCCATCCTTTTGACTTAAGTACTCAGTAGTGGTGCAACCTTAGTGATCTGCAAGATCTCGGTTAAATGTCTTTTATCCTCGACGGGATTTTCCCCTGTCCATCACGGACTGCCGTCCGGTCGGCAATAACATGATATGCATCCGCAGTCTTCACGTTCATCTTCTCCTTTCAAATGTACAGTAGATTACCTGGCAAGGATGGTTTTGTCACACCATCTGGATCCCTAGTCCCGATGTAGTATAATCTCAGAGAGACCTATACGAAAACTGTACGGCTCCGTCCTTCCGCTAATTTAATTAAACCCTTAGAATATTATTTTATATTCTGCAAGAATCTGGTCCCAATTGAATTCAACTTACTGCAATCAGCCTGGTCTGACAAGTATTGGCTCTGGTCTGCCCTCCTTCACACCCCCCCACCTTCCTTGAAACCGGTTTGCTGCACATAAGTCTGATTCATCTATCAGTACTTCAATATATATACATCAAATCAAAACACTCGACCTGACGCCATTCGCACAAAATCAAACGGTACATTCTGTCCCACCAGCAGTCGCAGCGTCTCCACAGTTGTCCATGCATTCACATCTTCAATTCCGTATGCTGTCCACCCCGCACGCACAGCGACTCCTACGGGGTCCCCCGTGCGTTCACCTCGAGTCAAGTCGAGGTACACTTTCCCCCGTGTAGATGGTGGTGAGGCTCGACCACTCGTTCGGTAGTGTCGCAACAGCGGCTGGACCAGCAGCGACTTCTCTGGCGGCAGCGCGGATACAATCACAAAAGGCTGCTCAACCAGTTTCACTGACTGGATCGACGTGAATGGCTCTAATCCATCGGCCAGCGGCCCGCTTGCCCGGAACCCCACCGTGTAGATCGCTCCAACGCCTAAGCTGCGCAGTGCAAAGATGGCTGCTGATGCCTCACTCTCACTACCTGCTAAAATAATCGCCGCTCGGCCACGATATGCCGACGGGACATAATCTCGGGTTAACGTTGCCCGGATCCCCTTCCATGTCGCATTCTCCCCAATCAACTGAGCATTTGGTGCAGCGCTTTTGGCTGCCACAATCGTATCGACTAATCCAATCGCACGGGCAGCATCACTGATGGCTGGAATGCATGTGGTGCTGCTCGAGATAGGCGGATGCACCGATGCTCCACCAAAGGAGGGCTGGGTAATCACTCGTTCGAAGGAACCCATGGGTCCACGGTCAATCGAAGTCAGGGTGTGCGGCAGGCTCAGTTCGTTAAAACATTTCTCCATAAACATCGACTGCGGTGTTGAGCGAAATGATCCGATGGCGTACAGGTCGCGCTTGGGCAGCTGTCCCATAATATGAAGAGCCTCGTTAATCTCCGCCGCGGTCAGTTGTCCCGGCGCTGCAATCATCGGCAATAGCGGATGCGTGATAGGTGAAAACACAGTGTTGAGTGCTCGTGAGAGCTGGCCCATCTGTCCCATGTTGACAGCCGACAGGAGGGGGTACGACCCATGGGCCCTCTTGATCGTTGAGCGAAAATACTCAAGTTCGTAATTGGCCTCGACCGTATTGACCATAGCAATCATCTTCACAATGTCCGCATATTTGGCACTTTCCGCGAAAATCCGCGGTGCCTCGGGGGATGTCCATTTCCACGTCCCTGAGAAATCATGAAATGCTGACATGATGATGCTATTTCCTTTGACTTCCGCCAACTGTTTCCGAATATCCTCTGGAAGCCACAGTTCGACATCTATATACTCGACACCCCACTGGATCGCCCGGCGAAGGTACCTGTAAAATAGTCCCGGATCATCCATAGGGAACTTACCATTCTCCTTAGTGCACCGCGTGGTGAAGATGATTGGCAGCTCAGTATGCTGCCGAAGCAACATCAACTGCTGGCCCACGTACCGCAGGCTGGGTACCCGGTTGGAGATACCCACAGGCGAGGGCTCAACCAATAGATCTACACGGATCTCGACTGCATCAGAACCCACTGACAGAATGTCAAGATTGGGTAGCGCCGCATGGACGTCCGGAAAGGTCGTGGAGATAAAGTTAGTGCGGTTTTTGGTCTTCAAATCTTCGTGTGGCCTGGTTTGGCCCAGGATCAAAGACAAAAACCGGGTTAGATCGCGGCGAAAGAAAGGACTCCGAAGGGAATAGAGAAACTCATAGTCACAGCGGTCGGTGAGTGATTCTTCTGGAAATGATCCATCATCCACGCAGTGCGTGTTGATTAAGATACTGGCAGGCTTCGCGCACCCTTCCAGAGCGCGACCCAGGTCATCTGCCAATATCCCGGTCACGACAGCATTACTGCCCCGGCCAAGCGTGGACAGGGATGATTCCGTTGTCCATGGCTTTCCCAGGATTTCAGCGACAACTTGGACGATAGCCTCCTGATTGGGGCCATATATAATGGCAACGGCATGAGAGGGCTCCGGGGGCAGGTTTTGGACAGGAGAAGTGATAGCAAAGGAAGAAGGTCCTTTGAGGGAGGTAATAGGGGAAGAGGTTTCAGGTAAGAGTGTCATAGCCACGGGCTTATGAATGGCGGTCTGCATCATCTCATTGCATGGGCAGTACTCTGCACCTTCATACTGTATCCGAAAGATGCCGAAACTCCAAGAGGAAGAAAAAAGGACAGGAGGTGAAAGGCTAATCCCACCGCAGCGCCAAATCTAGTATTTCAATCAAAACAAAAATAGAGACAACCGACAAAGCACTGAGATCCAGAATGAGACCCTCACAGAAATATTCACATTCACACGTAGTCGACTGGTACTTTAAACCCTAACCAAACAATAGAAGGGAGGGTGTGGGCTTTATCAGGGCAGCTGGGATGGAAGGGTCGATTAGAGATAAGCGACTAGTGTGCAGTACCCGAGATGTCAATAGGCAAGGGCCGACACTACTAAATCGAATCACAACACGCCCAATAAGTAGGAGCAACTCGAGTTGGTTGAGAATCCTTGGACGGGGGCACTATAAAAAAAAGAAAAAAAAAAAGGGAACGAAAAGGAGAGACCACAATCACATTTGCCAATACAACGTGAGGAAAACGACACGACTAGGGTCGTGAATGAATGAAGTTGGTAAGATGCTCTTCTTCCGACGGCTAAATTTCCCCGGAATTTCAGCTCCGCACTACGGGGAGCGGAGTCGATTTCTCCGCCAATAAGATTAGCCTATTGCCCATGACCGACAGTAACCTTAGGCACGCTTTGTATGGACAGTACACTACCTAGTATCTGAGGTAACCTTCATCCATTCGAGAGGTTCCATGTCGGCGAAGTAATACTGTGGATGGACTATCGCCCGGAGCCTTTATAAGACATCTCAACAACTTCTCTAGTCTGACTGGAAATTATCTTGGTGTGACCCAACCTTGCGACTTCATGTTCATTGTCTACGGGGCAGATGTTATCAGAAGCTCCAGCGATCCACAACCTAAAGGGCTATGATACGAGGAAAAAGCCTTGCATGGTGTTATCTGTACCGTCTCTCGTTGGCCCGCCGATATCCACCAACATCATTCCCTGACCGAGGGCTATTCTTGGGTGGTATCACGCATGGCCAAGTAAGGGTCTATTTGTCCGCCAGCCACTCAAGAACGATGAGGTATACAGGTTACATATTCTACTCATACATATTATCGTCTATCTCTGCACTTGGTTTGTGTTGTCTCGGAAGCGGGCCATGATTAGTTGAGTAGGGAAATATGAACAGGAAGTGAGCCACCGATATCTTAAGAGAAATGGAACACATAAGACAATAGGATCAACCAATTGAAAGGGGTATTGAAAGCAACACAACAAATACCAAAACAAGGCAGGATAGAATAAGCGGGAAAGCACGATCATGTGCAGATCCTCTAAAGATTGCAAATATTAAGTGGCTGGATCAGCACAAAAGGTGTATGTGCGCATTTGCGTACACACATGAATGTATGCAACGTATGTACCTCCACAACTCAAAACCGGAGTCAGTGGTATGCCATGGTCATGATCATTACGGGGATATGGTTAGGCGTAGGATATTCTGTATGTCCGATGCACCTCGTTGCACCCTCTGAGATGCAAATGTAAGGATATTTTCAACTCATCGTTCTGTGCAGTAAATAAGTCGCAGCGCCCATTTCTCAAAGGGCTAATATGCCGCGGCAGTCATATAGCGCGTGAGCCAAAGAAGTTCACGCTACCAGTGCCGAAGAACGTCATTGACAAAGGTTTTGAGTCCCCAAAATGCAGGTATTTGTGGGTATGACTTCCATCGATTTCCGCAGCAAACATCCACATGACTCTCTGCATCTGCACTTTGCGAGATAAGACCTGAGGATACGTGGCATGCGTACAACACGGGATATGCCATATCCAATAGTAACTAGAGATATGCACTCCACCAGCCGTGTTTCACCTTTATGGGGGTGAAATGGCCAGCCCGTTCATGAGCTTAGGCAGCGGCTTTCTACGAGCGTTGTTTGCCGTCTTCGATACCCGAGGGGCTCCGTGGATCATGCGGGGCTCTTTCATCAGGCTGTTATCGAGTTTTGCTGGTGCTGTAGAATAGTTGTTAGCGGGGAAAAGTGGTAGATCGCATATCAGAGATGACAAACCTCTAGTGACGACACGGGTATAATCCCCAGAAAGACCTTGTTGGCCTCTGCTACCTGGACCGAAGGAACTAGCACTGGCAGTTACCCAAAGATGATTTGACGTATCCGAAAGGAAATCCGTCTGCATCCGGCTGGAGAAGAAAGAAGTCCGCCCACGATTACGTTTAGACAAGACAATCTCATCAAAAAGCGCCATTCTTGGATCTTTTGACTTGGGGTTGACTCTTTCTCTTTCACTGATGAATTCGTTGAAGCCTGATAGGATGTTAGTGACAAGGACCTTAAAGGCAGTAAGTTGGTTTTGAAGTGATGGCTTACTTTGTGTTTGCTGCAGGACGGCAGCATATTCGGCGTGCTCGCCTGGCAAGCTCTTCAGGAACGCCTCCATGTTGAAGCTATAAGTCAGGCCCGCTTTTTTCTTATCACCGGAAGCAGGTTGTAAGAATTTCTTATAGGTGTAAAGCAAGCTGGCAAAACACCTTACAAATGCGGCGCGAATCTGTTCTGGATGGAATGCAGCGGGACACACCAGGCAGATCTGTAAGGCACAGCGGTTGTGAACAAGAGTCTTGCAGGCATTACACTTGTACATGGCTTCATCGGCCCTTTCATCACATATTGCACAGATAGACTTGTCATCGCATGGCAGCACTTGCAAGCAATGTCCCTCCACCCAACAGGTACCTTCGGAGTTGTGAATTGGTTGCGAAGAAGGCTGGGGAACAATTGTAGACGCAGCAACAGTCGATTGGGCATAGACAGAGGGAGCGTAAGTTGATCCAGAATTATAATCCGTATTCAGGGTTGTCACGGATAAATTCGAAGTGTGACCTAGGAAAGGAGCGCTTGGCCGTCTTGGGACACCTCCTCTTAACTCCATACCGAACGACGAACTTCTTCGCGATGCAGCATCGAAATGACCTGAGCGTTTCTCGCGCAAAGATGCCTGAAGAGCCATTCCTGAATCATTTCGCGAGGAAGCCGGGAAATGGCCGGAGGTGGGAGAGCTATCCCTAGGTGAAGGAGGCGATCCAGCCTTGGACGATCCGGTTCCCGGCCTGTCAGAACCCTTGGACGAATATCCCCTAGACGGAACCTGCTCATAGCGAGCATGCAGATAAGCATTGAATACTAGAGGCGCATACGTTCCGGGCATCGAAGCCTGGCCGAATGCGCTCGAGTTTAGACTAACGTATTTAGCTAATTGAGTGGACTGCGCTTTGGAGTGGAAGATAGATGAATTCTCCGACATAAACGCATCGAACGGAAACGTCTCAACTGCATATGCTGGCGGACCGGTTGGGACACCGCACCGACTGTGATGGGGGGCGGCCAATTGAAGCAGCGAATGTAGCTTCCTCCGCTGGTGACGCGGCAGGGGCGTCGGCCGAACTGTACTCTCAATGAGGTCTGCGTCGAGATCCACCAAGACGAAGTCATCTGATGGCAACTCGACCTTTTCATACCTTCGCTCGATACCTACAATGTAAGGACAAGGAGCTTCGAGAGCTTGGATCAAACGCGCAGGCAAAACAGGAATGAGCACTCCAGTCCACTGGAAGGGAAACAACAGATCAACCAGGGCTCTAGTCGCCAAGTAAAGCATCGAAGTATGGGACGACAAGAATATTATACGCGATTCGGTCAGTGCATACTCGAAAAGAATGATAATATTCGGCAGCGACAAAGTTCGGAATAAAGCATAGAGATCCGTATTACGGGAGCCCGGCAGTTCGTTGGTAGCCTCCTTTCGCGCAAATAGGCGCAGCTCCCGGACCGAAAGCTCTACCTGGGTTTTGGATGAATTGGGGCTAAATGCCTCAGTGCATAGGTTCATCACATATCGTTCCAAGGGTTGCCACATCCCCATCCGTGGAGAGCTTGGAGGAATCCGTTGAATGTTTCCCTCGGTCATGGGCACAATTACTGCTTTCAGCCATTCTTTCCAGAAACTCGTCATGCTTTCTTCCCGCCCAAGAATACCATAAGCGCGAGGGATCCAGAATCCTGTGTCGCCGTCAGTCAGACCCTCGATTTTCGATGCTGCGCCATGCCGGACTGGGCGTAAAAGATCGGTCATTAAGCCGATTTTCTCTTCAACCGCGCTGATTTCATCCTCCAATTGTTCTCTTTGTTCCGACCCTGAAGGAACCGTGGGAAGTTGGGCTAGCAGTCTCGAGAGTTTGGCCCGTTCACTCGCTAGCCTTTCACCGAGACTGGCCGCTAGCTCTCGCTCTTCGTCTGTCATGTTGTCTTTTCGCCACTCCTCGCAGCGTTTTTCTAACTCCTCTGCAGCTCGCGGATTCAGTGGAATCCATATAATAATACAAATGGCGTGCAGTCGTGAACCATTATCTGTTGTCATGACAAACCCGTGCCAGGTAGAGCGCGGTCGCTGGTCTGAAGAAACAATATGGATATCGTTCGGAAAGGCAAACATCGGAACATAGTCCGGGAAGTTGCCCCGCTGCTTCAGCTCGTCAGACATTCCTTTAGTTGGGTACCGGTCGAGGAGAACGGGCTCGAAACGGCGTTTCAGGGGATGCATGGTAGGGGAGATTTCCAACGGTTGCGGTGCCGGGATAACTGAGTTGTAGTTACTGAGTCGTCGCGAGGTCCGAATAGAAGCTGTTTGAAATTGTGGTTAGCAAACTGGGGTGCTCACAGCTCCTGTAAAGTCGCAAACTCACCCTGACGAGCAACTGACGGCTGCCGTTTCATACTGTTCATGTCTCTGAATGCCATATGACGCCGCACACTACCAATGCCTGATCGAAGCAGGCTGGATGGCTGGGAGGGCGCCTCCTCGGAGACAATCTTCTGTGTACGTAACCTGGACCTGGGGCGTGACGTGGGAGTGATTGCTCCGGCACTTAGACTCAGATCTGACAGGAATGACTCCCGCTCGTTCGCAAATTTGTACAGGGCCTTGTCAAAGTCGAAATCTTCTAGGAACGATGACCCCCTGGGCGATGGATTGCCCTTAATGGTTAGACTGCTCCGGTTGCTGCTGGTACCATTCCCGCTGGATTCACTGGAATCTCCCGAGCGCATTGAGAATCGCTGGAAGGAATTGCGGCCTCCAGCCATGGAATTGGGTCGAGAGAGGGAGTCCAGACGGGGATCGTGTGCCTCCTCCGCGTCCGCATCTTCTTCGATAGTGTCCGCAAGAGCGGGGCCAGGGGAGGTGGCACTGTTTGCTCTGTATTCGTCGCCCAGTCTTTGAAAAGTCTCCAAAATTTCCGTGCCATCAACACCAGCGATCCAGAAGTAATCTGCGAGCGGGGTGGTAGACACCTCGGGGGTGGAGGAGGAGGAGGAGGAGGAGGAGGAGAACGGCATCTCGTCGAATCGTCGGTAGGCGATCGCGGGGTTGTAATCATCAATCGTCTTAATTCGTGGACTTCGTTACAACATGGAGTGAATCCAACTCTGGACACTACGAATTCTCCACCAGCATCAACAAGGGTATGGTGTGTGAAATTCAGCGATCAGAGGTTTCGGAATAAATAGATTGGTAACGACAGTAGGAACGAGAACACATAAGTCTAGAATCGCGACGCTGTCGCAAAGTCGGAAAGGTTGTTGAGAAAGTTCCGAGACGATAGGAATGGATATGAGAAGGGAGCAGAAATGAGGTTTTTGTGTTGTTGCGTAGGAAAATTTGTCTGGGGGTTGGATTTCTTAGTGCCACTTGCATTCACAAGAAAAAGGAGTAAATGATGGACGGGATTGGATGAGGGGGGAAACAAGAAAAGAAAACGGAATTGGATATGACAATGGAATCTTGGAAAATAGGATATGGACGATAGAGCTTTCTTTTTTTCTTTTTTGCTTTTGTTTTCCTTTTTAGATCTTGACTCCTCTAATTTTTTCTTTTCCCAATTTTTTAATTTTTCCTTTTCTTTTTTTTTGGAAAAAATATAAAAAGAACGTCCGATGCAGAGACGGATGGTTGCGTAGACAAGACTACTAAGTAAAGTAGTCAAATAGTAGAAGGGGGAAAAGAGAAACGGCAGCCAAAAACTAGTAGGTAGTCCGTCTCTCTTTCTCTCCTACTTTCTGTCTCCGCTCCGCACACGCACAACCGGTAAACTGAACTGTCAGTGCACAACAACAACTTTCGCTCTTGTGCCTGTCTCTTCCTCCCTGCCGGCTAACTATTACCATCACTATTACGACCTAAGATATTTAGGGCCAGCTGCCAGTAGCTGTAGGTACCCACTTACTTACTGATGCGTGTTATACCGAGCAAACACAGACACAAAAGGGAAAATTCAAAATTTTTCTTTTTTTTTAAAAAAAAAAAAGAAAAGAAAAGGAAAGAAAAATATGGAAAAGCAAAATAATCAAATAATTTAGACGAAATGACAATGACAAGAACGCAAACCAAAATGGTTGGGAGGGAGATTGTTCCTGTTTAATTAGGAATTGATTTGGTTATTTACATTCATTCCATCAGACACTCTTCAAAACGAAAAAGTTCGGGGTGAGCAAAAAAAAAAAAAAAAAAAAAAAAAAAAAAAAAAAAAAAAAAAAAAAAAAAAAAAAAAAGTAGAAAAAAAGAAATACAAAAAGAAAAAGAGATATTCCCAAAAGCCCAGGCAAGGGAAACAATAAACGTGCAGGTATCCGTACATCTATCTGCTTAAGCCACTCGATAGGGATTCCTGGTCCCCATCCATGCAGGAGATACAGCCATCAATCTCCAATGAGGTTCAAACTACTGCAAGTGTACCTCCAGACGCCTAAACTTTGATACATCCCCCCATCCCCCATCCAACCACCAAACCCTCTCTCCCACTTTCCACCCACACACGCACAGATGTTCATACACACCGCCGACTCTGACTAGTTTCTTCAGATGCTGCGACCAAGACAATAATAACAACTAAGCATAATTTCCCCGATGTCAGGGTGTATTACCCAGACCAGTCGTATCATTTCAGAAAATCCAGGGGACAGGAGAAATATCAATCCTTGGGACCAGTGGAGCCTAGACGTGCACAATTGCTTGGCCTGCCATGGTTCGATTTCCCATTTGTTCCTGCTAGCTAGGTTGCTGCGAAAGAACTACCGTTCAAGAGAACCATGGAAACACAGCATTACGACTCCCTGCTGTGTACCCTGTACTAAAAGTCCGGATGTGTTCTGTACCTCCCGTCCCTCCGAAAACTCTGAGAGAATGGCGGAACTGGTCCCGCATTCAATGTGTGTGAGACTCTACTTTAATGGAGGTCTGAAAATAACAATGAACCACAATAGGTCCCTTTACTCTTATTTTTTTTTTTTTATAATGCCAATCCTGACACTAGGATAGATACCGCTCTTAGGGGTTTTTTATGTCTTGGATCGCCTTGGACTTTTTCCCGATCGGATCGGACTGCCTTTCACCTGAGTGGTGTCAATCCACTCCGTGATAGGGACTATACTCCAGGAGTAAGGTGGTATTTCCACACCCGAGACTCTCTTTACACTAAGTACGTAGTCTCTTCCTGAAGAGGGGCCGTTACTATAAACAAGTCCATCCGCCCTAGCCTACCGAGACCGAGAATTTGGCATAGCGGAGTCTCCATGGTCTGGAGATGGCTTGCCTCTTACCATGATTGGCCGGAATCCCCTTGAGGAGAGTCATTCATGGAAGCAAATGGTAGACAGACATTGGGGACCCCATCGTCAATCGTCCAATGGACCTGCCTAAAGAGGGCACCTAAGGCCGATTTCCTCCTCTCCATGTACTCCGTAGCGTAGGGGACGGGTTCTGCCGAGGTTAGAGGCTGATTATGGTACTGTATCATATCTGTCCATACAGTACGTTGTCCACTGGAACCTCTACTGAGAGAATGAAAAGATCAGAAAGACATAAATTTGGTTCTATCACCCATACTCAAGGTGCTATTATTATCTCGTCTGTTTCTTACCATCCACATTGTGGATTACTATTATTCATTATCATGAGATTTTTACAAACTGGAGGTCTGGGCGGGTAAACAAACATCACTACTAGCATCCCAGTGAGAAAAAGGAGGTGGTGGTGTATATTCCATATATAGAGAAAACTGTGGTGTGATCGTTACTCTAACTACGGAGTATACTGTGCAGAACCCTCTATTCATCTTAGTCAAAGTCGCCAATAATACTTATAGTGGTTAGGAACGCTTAACCCAGGGCCGTGCCGATCGCCAGTGGATCTCAATGATAATTGGAGAGTGTCATCCAAATTTCATCCATGGACAGGAAACGGATGATCGGTGAGAAAAATCAGAACAAAGAGGGGAGTGGTTCACCGGGTATAATTGGCAGTCCGCTAGATTAAGAGTCAGGGATCAAGATAATCATAGACAATGGAATCTTGAGGCAACATGCAACCAAGAGTTTCTCTCTCCGAATTGAACGCGTCCATGCCTGTATAGAGTACAGAAGGAGATAAACACTCCTGTTGTAGAACCATGAGGTGTACTCTAGTTAGATGGTTTCATCATGACTCACGGCGTATTAAGGACCATGTAGATCTAACCCAAGCTGGATCACCCTGCGCAAACTTGGGAATAACCGTCTTCTCAATATTCAATCAGAAAAGGCCATTGACCATGAAACCCATGGACAGAGGAACGGTAGTTAAGTTACAGGACTTTGTTCCTTACATGACGCTACTCCCCTACCGGCCTGGTCGACCTGCATTGGCATGCATCATACATGGCCATCGAACATCTTTACTAGTAAGTCCTCTGAGGAAGCGAATCATCGCTGATAAGTGGCCTTGTCTTGTCGCGCGACTAGTCCCCCGCGCTAGTGTGTACTACTTGCTGTCATACAGAAAGTGCCTTGCAACCTTCACTCTGTACAGGCCAGCAGGGTGGACTTTTGGCTCCGTTGGCTGGTTATGCGTAGTGGAAACGTGCACTACTGACAGCTGAAAAAGGGGGTGGTTGGTGCCTGAGGCGTGTATCCTATCTCCCGTCTTGGGAGAGTCCATAAATACCGTACTGTATGGTACGTCGTCCTACCGCTATCTCCAGGCCTCTTGGAAGCATTAAGATTTTCCCAGAAATTATTCTAGCCATAAATATCCCGGAAGAGCTTCTTCCTGAGCTATGCCACCGCTCACTTCTTAAGCCCACCAGGCTTGGGCTGGGGTTTAATAACCATGGTCCTAAAAATACGATCCATACATGCTGATACCTTTTTATAGAAATGTAATGCAAAAATGTCCGGCAAGGGGTTCTAGACTGCTGACAGAGACAAAATACCAGTTTCATGATGGATGTTGCGGTCAAAAAAGACCAATGAGCGTTTGCAAAAGTTGTTGTCTTTCGGCTTCTAGACTTCGTCTGAGGTTATCGCCAGATACTTTTCCAACCAAAGTTCTAGCAAAGCTTAGTCAAACTCACGTCACAGCGCCTCGACACTGCATGCCATCATATCAAAGAGGAGTAGGTAAACAACGGATATCTCAATTTGGACAAGGCTGGGCATTTCTCTTGCCATCAAACTCCGCCGTACTTTTGGCAGCTCACGGCTAAGCCAACTACTAGTAGTTCCAACCTCCTGTTAGTCTGTGTAACTTGACCGCCGCAAAGGAATTCAAAATGTAGCTGCGCCTAGATCTGTTGCACTTGTGGCACGCCTGGAGCTTGGCTATCCGCCCTGGAACAGTCCAAAGCTTATCTCGCCAATTGGTCATCTATCCCAAGTTTTTAGTACTGCGCGCCAGTACCGCAGCACAAGATCGCAAATCAACTGTTTCGAGCAAAATTCCCTAAAGACCGGCGATTCCCCTAGAGCTTGTGATGATAGGCGCGTAGGTTACACCGAAGGATAACCAGCTTAAGCTTTGTAAATACTATGTCCGTCTTCGCGTCAATAAGTTTCCGGTCGTCAAGAACCCTTTATCTCCCATAGTCCCCCTCCACTCAATGGACAATTGACCTAGAACCGCTCGCCCGTCATGTTTCAGATCTTTCTGTAGGGCATCTAGCCCTTCCTGTTGTCCTTCTTCTTGCTCAACGAGGAAAGCAACCTGGAGAACGTCACGTGGATTTAATGTCGGCGGTTGTGAATCGGACTGATCCGGCCTTGCGAGTTCCCAATTCAAGGAGGTTGCCTTGAATGGGGGTTTGGGGTTCAGTTTCGTTTGCTAACGAAGGCATTAGAGTCCCAGATATGAAAAAGAAGTCTCTTTTTTCTCTCTACCTTCACAACTACGGCACCATCACCCACATTCTCTAACTGCGCTTCGAGGGCAAAGCGGAGCAGCCGAGTCTTTCCATAGGGCCCTAAAGACTTATTCTCGACCTCTAACGGGGACAACTCGGAAGACTTTGTCCGAACACTAAGACAGGGCTGTGCAACGAACTGGTAGAGTTTGCGAAAAGTCCTCACTCGCCCACTGGCCGCTTGCGAGTCTGATCCAATTAGCGTTTCCGTGTAGCTAACACTGACCGCCAAGATATGATTCCCTTCTTCCTTGAGATCAAATCGTACGATCCTCTGTAATGATTGCCCTTTTTGTAGGCCATCTCTCGCAGCTGTGTCATCCGCTTGGTCTAGCTCAAGAGATGCTACTTGAGATGGAGTTTGCATCTCCGCCACGATACGGACTGACGTGACAACACGCGAGGTCTCATCTTCTGCGAGCTCATTGTTCGCACTAAGAGTGCAAGCAAATGTTTCTCCAACATAAGCAGACCCAAATGCAGGAGGTAACGTAAGCTTTGGTTATGTGTTAGCAGATACTCATAATTCTTTCGTCGAAGCTAGTAACTTCTCATTGCAGTCGTACATTGGGGGCGAGAATAAACTGGTTGTCCACACTATCGGAAGGATAACTTAAAGATGCTTTGTTGGAGATCTTCGTGTTTGCTTCCGGAAGAGGGTACTGGTAGGACAGAGAAGGCCGCGATAGCCTTTCAAAGTCAGATCGGCAGTTGACATCTACATAACGCATATTGCTTACCGCAAAACTACGCACATGTCAGTCAGGGCGCCGCTTTTGACAACTACCAGTAGTGCGTACCTTTTAAGGAAACTGAATGGGGCTCTTTGGAGGCCTCAGCGCCTGAATGGGCGCGTGGACGTGCCATTGGTGTAAATGGTGAACTAGTTATGACAATGCACCTGGCGGGGAGTGTTGTCAAAAGTATTCACTCCCTCTATCGTTATCAGCATGACATGTGACAGACAAACCAGGCAAACATACCAAACACCACAAACCTCCGCATATGATCCATCGGATCAGTGAAGGAATTGATAGATAACAAAAGAGCTTGCTTTCCTGCTTTTAACCTTCCCTTTGTACCGCTGAATTGCTCTCCACTTTCTCTCACTGTTTCATAAGTGCCGTGTCTCTATCAGACCTGCAGGAAACGATCCAGAGCAAGATACATCAATTCATTCATTAGGAGACCGCAAGATTATACTAGCCTCCTGAACGGAAAAGCTTATCGCTATCGCTTTCGCTATTCCCGCAGGACCGCCACAGCGAAGACTATTTGCGCCAACAATATTCGATACTCGATTCTATCATATTTAGTATTGTGTCTAGTCTAGCTATTTTGACAGGATGGGTGCTACGAGGACAGCCTCCTCCAGACAACAGATCACTACTGCGTCGTCGCCCGCAGACCATACTCGAACTCCACCCATTGGTCGTACACCTACGTCAAGAAGAAAGCGAAGCGCCGACGAAAAGACCAGTATCACATCTACATCTGCGAAACGTACTCGTATAAATGGCGGCGATCGTCCAGCGATCCCTACGGACCCGAAGGATGTGATCGATTTGACTGGCGACTCACCTGTTGCCAGTCTACAAAAGAAGACCCCAAGCGCAAGGACCAAGCAATCACCAGACGAGAGGATAACTGAACGTCGAGCTCGAGTATTTCGCCGGAAGCCACCACAAACGTTCTTGCAGCGATTGAACCGTGCAACAACTCAGAGGTGTGCCGTTAATCCAGATCATATGTCGATTCCTTCGCTTACAGTTGATGATGTTTTTGTCTAGAATGTTCGTCCTAGGACATACTGTCACCGGCGTTGATGATGTTCCCGAGATGAGTTTTGACATTGCTGGGACAACTGGAAACATCTACACGACAGTGATCGGGAAGGAGCCGACCTGCACCTGTCCGGATGCTCGAAAAGGGAACCAGTGCAAGCATATTTGTTACGGTAAGTTGAATTCATGTGCTATCACCATTCCTAATACTACTATTGTTTTCAATTGTATCATTATTGGCGTTCCTATGGTTTCTGATAACCGTACCCGTGAAGTTCTAGTCAATGTTCTCAAAGCCCCGCAACACCTACAGTATCAGCTGGCATTCTTATCTATGGTAAGCCATTCAGCACGCATCACTGTACACTTCCTAATCTAATACTAATTACTCAGGAACTTCGTGAGATCTATGAAGGATCTTCTTTGAGTCGTGAGCAGACCAAGGTTGACGATGACAACGGTGGCAGGAGGAAGGCCGTTGAAGGAGAGTGTCCAATCTGCTTCATGGAGTTTGAACCTGACAGAGAGGAGATCGTCTGGTGCCGAGCGGCGTGCGGAAATAATATCCACAAAACATGCTTCCAACAATGGGCTGTCACACAGCGTTCTCAAGGTGTTCGCTGCGTTTATTGGTACGTTTGATTGCGCATTCCTCGGCTATTAGATTAGAACTAAGACATTATCAGCCGTTCCCCATGGCAGGCAGATACCAGCGACGTGAACTTGGAGCAGCTCAGAGCTCACGGACAAGCGACTGCAGAAGGATACATTAATGTGGCTAGTCAGCTAGGCCTTTCCGGTCAACGCGGTACGAGACCATCTTTGTAGTCACCCTCATCATCCCTTCTCCCTTGTTTCCAGACCCATACTGACACTCTTTCCCCTAGACTATTCAACATATCATCCTTTCTGGGTCTCCCGACAATCGTATCTTTATGGTTCGCGTAGTCGCAGGCGTTTCAACGTTGACTGAGATGAAGCTGTGTGGTACTAGTCATTCGATGCATAGCCCGCTGGGGTCTGGCGGCAACTATGGTGCGCAGTGAGAGGTTTGTTACCTATTGGGAGTTGTATGGGCGTTTGTAGTTTATTGCTTTTCAGGACTAGCTAGATACCCTTGAATTATTGCTAACCAAGAATGCTGTTGGGGAATTCTATGTAAATTGACAACACAAATGTTCGGTTGGTTTTAGAAACTTCTTAGCCACATGGCGCAAGCAGGCATCCGCTCTCAAACGCACAACCCTTCCGCTCACCATCCACTCGTCCACACCCAAATAGATAAGCCTCCACCATGCTACCTTCCCACACCATGGTGGCGGTCTTGTCTCGTTTTACCCGATAAGGTCTAAACCTTTGTCAAGGGAAGAACATAGACAGGGACGAGTGGTGGAACTTTCGCGGATCGCAGACTGCCTGATTCGGACCGCGCACGGGCATATACATGTATATATCGCTCAAAAGCGACTCCTTCGGGAAGAGACACGTCAACCCCAGTTCGTCGCGTCATGTCACGGGGAACGTGAAAGTATGCATTAGGTCAATGACTTCCCCATTTCATCCACTATCCTTGATCACACGCTGTCCTCCAAGAACTACCGCGACGCTCACAGCCTCTTCACCCGTCATCCAGGAAGGCATTTTCTCTGGATCAACGACACCCAGTTCTGCGAGCTTACGAATCCCGCTGATAACATCCGAGCCGGCAAACGTAAGTGAGAGGGACGGTTGTGTGTGATCGGTATCGCTATCCTCATCATCTCCATGTCCATCAGGGCGGTCTAGAAGCCTAACGTCAAGACGGTCCAGAGGCGCAGACGACAGAGACCCAGAAGTTCCGAAGCGCGAGTGGATGGCAAGCTTGCGCTTTTTTGGAATGTGAGTGTCTTCTTCTGAGTTGCGGGGTTTTCTTCCTGGTTGATGTGTTTCGATTTCTTTCTGATCTTGTGTGGGTTGATTCTTATTTTTCTCTAGTTCGGTTTGGTTCATGAGTTCCTCGGGGGAAACTGTATTCGCTGGTCGTGGGTCCAGCGGACTCCCTTCTACCACGGCATCGGCGAATATGCTGAACGCGCCATTCGCTCCGTTCGAGCGACCTGGTCCTCGGAGCGCTAACAGTGCTTGTAGACTCTTCGTTGATAATGACGTTGCTTTAAGGGCGTATCTTCGTTGAGGAAGAGATAGCGCTTTCGGGACGGCGTCGCGCACGATGCGCTGTAAACTCCGGGCATCTGTTCCGACCGCATTGGTGGAGGAGGCTTTGGAGCTCGTAGAAGATGCAATGGACGTGTAAACGAAGGGGCAACTCTCCGGGAAAGCAACATATATCACTCTTGACGAGTCTGTAAGCATCCCAGATGACTGGCGAGGATGCTGATAGGGCGAATTGGTCACCAATATACGAAGGAAAGTGAGGGGCAAGGTATTAGAGCGGGCGAGGTAGTAATGCGCTTTCACCAGAGGGGAGATTTGCTGCTGAACATTATTAAGGAAAGTCGAGGCATGAACGCGCGGAATATAGGAGGAAGCGTTGGTTTCGGGCGATTGCGCTCCATCTGCGTCGATGCGAGTGAGCTCCAGCGCCGTCCAGCGCAAACTTGACGGGTGGTCATCTATGTAGCGGAGATCAACCATCGCAAGCTGGCGCAAGGTGATACCGTGTCTCCAGTCGCCCTCGAGTATGCGATCAATCACTTCTCGTTTCCCGCCCTTTCGCACTTGTAGCTCCTGGTATGCATTGCGCACGTCGTCGATGGTCCGCTCGGCCGGGTACGGGCCGAGTTCTTCATCGTCCACGTCTTCGGCTTCGTCTCGTTCCAGGAATGGCGCGAAGGACTGGACATTGCGATCGTCCAGCCAGTAGAACACGAGGTCCAGCAATGCCTGTCGGGTGAGCTTTCCGAATGACTTCACCAGCGATGGCGTTGTTGAGGGGATGCGGAGGTTGCTGGGAAGACTCGCGGTTGTGGGTGCGCGGACTGTCCTCAGGCGCGCCATTGGTTCGGTCGCCGCTTTGTGTGGCGTCTATAGCTGCACTGAGTTCTTGCGCATTATCCCACCGGGGTGATAGGTATGGTTGGAAGATGGGCGGTGGGGTGGGTATTCCAGTCTTTAAGACGACTTCATTTGCACGGGCCATCAACAAATGCGGTCACGTGGTGATAGGGACATGGTGATCGTCGATAAAATACACTCACTACTTACATAGTTGTATAGCTTCAGCTACATCAACAATGCCGAAAGAGAGACTCGACATAAAAAATGCATAATGTGGGTATATTTGCGTAGGCTGGTCAGGCTGACGTATGTCGCTCGGTACTAGAGGTCTTGAATGCTTCACCTTGCTCCGAGACAATACCCTAGGCAGGGGCCTGCATCTGTTCCTTATCTTGCTGGATTCAAAGGCAACAACACGGCTTCTACCAAATAAATGTGCGTATCTTCTCCCACCATGTATGCATAGCAAGACTATGAATTTGAAACTGATCTTTCGGCCGAGGGTTTCTCCAAATCCTCCAGCAGAATAACTTGATAGACGTTTTACAAGCTGTTTCATGGTTTCTGCTGAAACCCACGTGGTAGCAAAGCATAGGTCCTGCGCATTATCGAGAAACTCTATAGCTTCACTAGGAATAACAGGGACCTCTTTCATTCTATCCTTCGCCTTGCTTTCAGAGTTCTGATAGAAGCTTGCCTTGGCATCTAGAGTGCTATAGAATAGTCCATGGAGGATGATATCGATATGATTAAAACTTTGCAGCTATGTAGGCTGCACATAGCCATCTATTGTAGAATGTTGAAATACCTGTAGACTGGGATATAAAACGTGAGAAGCCAAAGAATAAACAAACCATCTTTTTTACCACGTTGGAGTGGAGTCTGAACCATCAAACGTTTGAAAATCATCACTCATGCCTCCCACCAACCCGAGACGCCTTCCCCTGTCTCCTAATGCTCCAATTAAGTATGAACAAGAAGTGAAAACCTGAACATAAACACAATGACATAACGCCATTCAATCAGCGTAACTTTAATTGGATTCCATTTAAGCAGTGCCCACACCGATCCTCGACTCAGCACTACTCCGTTGGCCCTCAGCCTTTTGCGAAGCAAGGAACTTCTTGAACATGTCCGCAATATCATTTTCAGATTTTTTGCCTTCCTCAGATGATTGCCCGTTCTTCTCTGTGATCAAATTCTTTAACCACTGGTTTTCAAGCTCCAGAGCAGTGACGCGGGCCTCAAGCGCAGTATTCTTTTCCGTTGTCTCCTTGACAGTCTTTTCAAGTGCCTGCTCACGCATCTTCTTCTTCACGCGGAACCGCGCACTGGCAGCAGTATTACGCCGACGCTTATCCTCCTCTGCTGCAACCCGCGCTGCCTCCTCCACACTCATAGCAGCCGACTTCTGAGTGTTCTTACGCTTCGTCCCGACGGCGGAAGACGAGGTAGAGGCAGGGGGAGCGGGGGCCTGCGATTGTGCTGCAGGCGATGGCGATGAAGTCGAGACGGACTCGTTCGGGCTAGAGGCAGCATTAAGGGATCCATTCGGCATCTGTGGGACAGTCGAGAACTGTGCATTCTGAAGAGATGCAGGTTGGGGCTGAGCATTGACGGAGTTGAAGCCGGTAGCAGAATACTCGGGCATGTTGCCAAAGCCTTGAAGCAGAGTTAGAACATGATCATTGTCAAATCAAGGTAAAGCTACTGCAAGACCGAGCTGATGAAAAGGCGAATAACATGAACGCAGACGAGAGATGGCCCCATGAAGCCGAATGCGACCGTAGCGGAGGTCACGTGGAATGACGCCATCACGTAACTAATTCACGCTATCGGCACCAACCCAAGACCCTTGCTAGTTGAACAGAGAATTTTGAACTTGGTCATTGCTTAACAGGGGTTAAATGCAGGCATGCTCCAATGAGGGTGCGTGCAAATAGCGTGTAGCTTAAAGGATGCATCTATGCCTCGAAGATCCGAGACAGGCATTGTGCAAATATATGGGTCTATGGACCCCATGACGATATCCTGAAATAACTGGTGCACATGGAAAAAGCAGGAGACTTGTGACAGAAACAACAGACTCGCCCAGTGTAAGGCAAATTAAATCTGGTGTGTTAAAAAAAAAAAAGAAAGAAAGAAAGAAAGAAAGACCCGAATGAGTTTCAACAAAATGAGACCGGTCCAAAAACACTAGGGATAGTATATTTTATAGAAGAAATTCCAACTTACCACCGAGAAGATCCAAGAATTCCATATCTGAGTTGTGGCCCGCGGCTTGGTTGCTTTCCTTCTTCTTCAAGTTGTCGCCCTCCACCGAGTCAAACCCGGGGAGGTTCAAATCTCCAAAGTTATCAAAATCGAAGAACTCGGCATTGGTGAAGAGGGAGAGGTCTGCATCGAGGCTGTATGAGCCCTGCTGCTGCTGGACAGCCTGATCGTATGGTGACGGGATAGCGTTCAAGTCGTCGAGGTATTGAGAGAAGTTGGGGGCCCTGCGGCCATTGTATTCGGTCATGGTGTACCGTTGAGGTTTTTGAGACCTCTCTTTTCGATATTCCTTTCAGTTTCCTTCTTTCCTTATGTTCCTTTTGTTCCGCTGGGGAGGCTCGGGGCTGATCGAGGGAAAATGACTCGACGATATATGGTTCCGGAGTGATAATGCTCTTTCGCTGGTGGCCGCCTTAACCGCGTACAAGTCAAGAGGGGTCGATTGGCAATTGCGAGGCAGAATGACGGAGTAAAAAAGAGGTATGGTTAGTCAAAGAGAGAAGGGGAGGAAAGAGAGGGGAAACAAGAAACAATCGAATGACTGTGGGACGTGGGACCGGAGATGGGCGATGGGGAATGGAATTTGTTCGGGTGGGGGTGCGAAAAAGCTGATTAAGCACTTTTGGGGGGGGTGGAGGGAAACCGTTAACCAATTGAGTTAAGTGTGGTTCGTGCTTTGTCATATCAATCGGTAATTATCTTTCAAAAACCAACGTGCACACACAACCACTACGGAGTACGATGATGGCCCACAACGGGTTATACTTCTGTCCTAGTCCATTGCTCTTCTCCTTAAAACTACGGAGTACTACAAATTGAACGATGATATAACATCGTAGTCACCAGAAAATCCAAGGATATTTATTTATGGGGTGGAAGACCAGGATTCCTCTGTCGCCACCATTTTCCGCGGCCATGACATCGATTCCGAATCATCCCTCTCTCGGTGGCCGAAGTCGGCATGCGGAACCAAAAGAACCATTGAATTAAACCGGACTGAGCATCTGACCTAACAATGAAGTCGTATTTCATGCTCTCGGAGATTAAGTTTCGTATCAAGCAATTCCTGTTAAAGGTAATTGTGGTCTTTTTCTACTTTTTTCTAATTTGAATTATTATTTCGTTCCCTTCTCTTTCTTCTTTCTCTCTTCCTTTTTTTTCATTCTCTTCACTTTCTCCTTATTTTGATTCATTGCTCGCCAGATGGCATGTTTACCTCCCTCACAGACTTCTCCTGTATTGAGACCCTCATATTTTCCCCTGTAGTATGTGCCATACGTACATACTCTGTAGTGCATTGTATACATCTTAGTAGTCTGTCGCCCAAAGGCAGCCTCGTATTAGAGCCGAAAAAGTTCCGTGCACCCGCCGGTTATTCTGGTTGGTGGATGGAGCTGAGGCTGTAGGGTACTGGAACAAGGGCACTGCTTAGGTTTGCCCGATGCGCGGTTCGCGCGAAACAAAAAGAAATCACTCAAAATTGCTTACCAATCCATCTTGGTTCCTGCGTGATCGACGAGTTCAACGGGCCGCAGTATTGCCGAGTAGAGGCCGACAGAGTGGAAGGATGGATGTCATAGACGAGTCCAGACATGCTCAATATCTACTACTAATAGAACTATACAAAATAATTGGTATATTCTTCTATCCTTATTTACATTCCTGTTCTGCAAGTATCTCAGTGTCAGTCTTCAAAAGGGAAAAAACCAACAAATCGAGTAAGTAATCCGATCACATCATATAGTACTAATTTAGTTGCATCCCACTTGGATTAGTTTGTAGAAGTGGCCTTTTTTGCTTTTTCCCTTGCGACTCCTCTCTGGTTTTCCGCTACCTGCTCTAACGGCCTAGGTAGCCCTAAACTACTCGAGTAGGCTTTCGGTAAATCCATGAAATTATCTCGGACTGATCCATGGCTCTCGAGTATTGTTCAACCTCTGCCTGCTTACCAGCATCCACACCTTCACAGTACTTATCAATAACATTAGCATATGACGAGAAGATCCTCGTATCAATATATATATATATATATATATAATTGTCCTAGTCGTGATATGATACCCTGCCCGGATTAGAAATCCTATGACCCTATAGTTAACAACGGCATATTATTTCCACGTTGTTTATTTACCTCGTTACTTTTCATTATAGATTCAGGGATGTAAGCCCTAGTCAAGGTCTTCAACCATCTACTCGGCAATCTGGCGGATGTTTCATTCAAGCCCGTAAATAGTATGATCAAAATTATAATTCCAGTGATGACTTTAATATACACAGCTATCCGCCTTCAAAAATGCCTTGCAGCTAACTAGCTCATTGGTCAGTGTAGTTTCATCCTCACTGGGGGTATACTCCGTAGGATATGCCCGAATCAAGTCTATCCGGAAATAAATTCGGCTATAGGTGTATCAAAGCCTAGCTAAGGTGCGACTTGGCAATTGTTGAATAACGATTAGTGAATACATTGAAGATGGAGAATTTAACCCGAATAGGAAGTATATTCCAATCTTTATGCCAGTCACAACTTGAACTAGCCTTTTAGCCATTCTATCAATGTATGCGATTTTATTTTTTATACCCTATTGTGTTGCACTGTGAATCTACTTTTATGAACTTGGTTATAGGAAAGGTTGTATGGATGTAAATCCCTGCATCTATGAAGTTGGATATAGCTGGTCGAAGGATATACCAATGACTGGTTGCTCAAGTGCCTCTATGCCGCCGTCATACGCTCATTTGGAGACCACCGGGCTGGAAAATTAGTCCAAAGCCATTGTATTCATCTAGACTCTGGAGAAGCCAACATTTGGTCTGAAAATCAGTTTCAAGCAACTGTCTACAATGTATCATAACTTTTCCAGTAAACCCAACTCTGTCCAATCCAAGAATGCATATCTTAGCCGTAGTTCCCCTGGAATCTAGAGCTCAAAGAAATAATGGATATAGAAAAGTGTAAGTCAAATATGCTGCGTCTCAAATCAAACATCCTTCCTGTTGTATAGTTATGCCAACAGCATGTGACTAATAAATGCCAAGAAATAGCAATTTTGAAGCGTCTATCAATCAAAAGCCGTTCTCGACTCTCCTAGTTCTAACAATCGTCATTGTACCCGCCTTGCTGCACATAGTAGGAAGTTCCGAGAGAAAAGTGGAATTAAACGTATGGCTCATGGCCAATATTGATTCTTGTCGTCCCATTTAGTCAGTCATTAGAAACCCCCTGATGCAGCACAAATACTGATTAGGTGTACCTCCAGACTATGAAGCAAATAAAAGGTCTCCTAGCCATGGTGCTAGGTGTCATTGAGCGTGTTATCCAGTACATAATTGGTGTCGATGACAAAAAGCTGTATTCATTGGACCATGCCATTCTTAGCATGGAGGTACCCCCTAGAAGCATGTGGATGAACATGGGATATTGGAAGGTATGTAAGAATGAGTATTTGAGACCCTTTTCTGTCTTTTACCCAGTACTTCGATATTCCTATGCGCCTAGCTTTTGTTGGAAGAAAATTAAAACCAAAATTCTAGAATACGAGCTCTTTCACTAAAGCTTGCGAAGCACTCTTAGAACAAGTCCTCATCGCTGCAAAGCTTCTCAATGGAGATGGCACACCCATCAAGGCACATCACCAAAACATTGGATTGGTTGATGTTGGGATTGGCTGCGGCGACCAGTCTTTATACCTAACAAGAAGACTCTCTAGGGTCAGTGTTGACTCCGTCACTGCCACCTCTTCCAATGGGATCAAGACAGCTGTCGATAACGGTAGCGGTCTCCACAGCAGGGAGATGAGAAAGAGACGAGGGTCGAGCACTCACGAAGGTCGACCACTGTTCGACTCATACGTGGGCGTGACTATTGAGCAATCTCAAGCAGATTTTGCTCAAGAAAGACTCTCAAACGACACCAAAGGGGATCCCGAAATTTCTGCAGAATGGACACCAGATGTAAAGATTTTTGCCGCTGACGCAGCGGACCCTTCGTCTTGGGGGAATGAGCTTCAGCAAGCCACTCTAGGCAACTCTGGTCATGCTGAAAGCAAGAATGAAGCCACTAGCACGGATATAGGGAGCGAGAAGACACAAAGATGGCTGTTAGCCCTAGATACAATGTATCACTACAAGCCGTCTCGAGACCCGTTGCTTAAACATGCGTGTCAAGATATGCGGGCTTCAATCATGGCATTCGACCTTCTGATCTCGGAATCTGCGTCGTTATGGGAAAAGCTAGTTTTACGACTGATGTGTCTTATATCCGGTATGCCGTATGGGAACTTCCTTACGGAGGAGGAATACGTGAATATGCTGGTCCAGGCTGGGTATGAGCATGATATGATTGAGATGAGGGATATCTCAGAACACGTCTTCGCAGGCATTGCAAACTACATACGAAAACAAGACGCGGAGCTAAAGCGATATGGGATGACCGTGGGCAAGTTCAAGGGAGCCGCGAAGGCATTCAATTTGTGGGCAAAGACTGGGGTGTTGCGAGGGTTTGTGGTGGTAGCTCGCCATCAAGGGTAGTTGCATCCTCGCACCGCGGCTCTTCGGCAAAACAGTCGGCTATCTATCTTAAAGTGTAGCATGTGAAGGTAGGTGTAACATTAACTATGTTGGATGCAAGGATGCCAATATTTCCTGAACTGGCAGAATTATGTGAATAGACGGCAACGTATAAGTATACCTGTCTGTATATACATCATTTCGTCACTGTAGAACATCGTTTAAAACGTAGTCATTGGCCCATCGGCCATGGAACTTCAACATCTAAGCTTGCGGCAACTCTCATGGCGGAAACGACGCATCCCTCGAGCAGGACCATTCCGTCCCAGCACCAGGCGCCAGCAAGCCAAACGTTCCCGGTGCCATTAAGCCAGATCTTCTCCTTCTCTTGGTATGCATGCTGGAGATGTCCGCCGAATATCCGGTTGACGATCTTCCTGCTTTGTGGGGTTCGTAGAACGCGGGTTAGTCGCGCGCGATGGATAACCTTAGTGGGGTCTATAGGAACGATCGGAAAACTCGTCACTAGAACGGAACACGGATGTTCATGTATCGCCTCCGTTGCCGAGGAGTTGGAGCAGATGTGCAGAATTTGAGTCGGGTCCACAGATTGCCGGGTTTTTGCGGCGAACCTGCCTAGTGCCTGGCTACAATCCGGGATGGAAGATCTGTCCCGGTGAACCACTGCCTCTCCGTGGTTCACAGGGATTGAGCTCATGAGTTTTCGAAGAGGTTCGTAGATTGCGCCAACCACGTTCGGAGTGACCGCCATCACGACGTGATCGAATTGTTTGGAATGGACCTCCTTGCTTTTCGAGTCGGTCCATGTGACCTGGACTTTCGGTCCAACATTTTCGATTTGGGTAACGATTGCGCCGAGCCTTACAGATTGGGCGTTGGAAATCTTGGTCTGGACATTTTGAACGCCTCCGACAACGGTATAGTGCGGCTGGCGATATGTTCTCCTCGCGTAATCCACAGCGTCGATCGCGGGAAAATCAAGCAGTTCACTATGTGAGCAAGTTGTCACGCTGGACAGTAACGGTAGAAAATAGGTGTTGATGAAGTGCCGTGGTAGTCGAATCCGCCAGAGGTATTCTCGTAATGATTCACCTTCATGGGAGGGAGTGGCTGGTCTGGGTTCAACCAGGAAGCAACAAGCCGTAAACCAGAAATAGCATACGGCCAGATACAAGATCCGCAGTATCCATTCGACGTAACCGCAACCTTCAGGTCGGATAGGCGGTACTTGATGATTGCTAGATGAGTGGATGAAGTGTGGAGGCAGCTTCTTTCCATCCGTTGTGGAAATGGTAGACAGCGGATATATGAATTTCGGCGACGTGTATTTTACACCGAGATGATCATACATCAATTTGAGGTTGTTATGAAAGCCATCATCAAAGGCGCGCATGGGTACATCGACCCGATACGTATGATCATCTTGTGATGTTATAGTGTACGAGGCAGAGTCCAAAGACAACTGATCTTGCTGTAGGGGTTGTTTAGTCCACGTTAACTAAAGGGTATATCAAGTATTCGAAAGTACCATTTCAAACACCTCCACCTCATATCTGCGTTTGCGGTCTTGCTGGATCAAGTACGCCGACACCAGCCCTGCCATTCCAGAGCCAATGATGGCGACGGTCTTTTTCGGCTCGGGGGCTGCCATAACGGACGATCTGGCGTGAAAATCTCTGCCACTACCTCGGCTATTGGAAAGAAACCATGCCTCCAGCTTCAGAGGTGAAAGTTGCTCGATTGGTATTGTATGTACATGTAAAGAATATCCTCCCATTCCCCTGCGCCGCTTTTTCAATTCTTCAGAAATCGAACCAAGACCGGAGAACCGAGCACAAATCAGGTGATACATAATTGTACCTAGGGACGGAATCAAACTCTATTCCATTGATAATAGAATATGGATTTTCTCATCAGCGCCGAGCCTATCATATTCGCCAGAGCTGGAAGGGGGACTGTGCTCAGGAACCCAGAAACATTAGGGTACCATGTTGTGCGCCGACCCACTCTCAACCAATTTCAAAATGCCTTCCCTTGCATTGGTCTCATGGACGTAGTCCAGTAGTATGTGCATGAAATCTTCAGGTTGTGATGCTGAAGTTTGAACTCGATTTACCCCAGAGGTACGATCGAGTTCATACCTGATTGGAGTTTAGTTTGGTTTCTTTTTTAGTTAAGGGTTTTATGCTTACTGATCCCCAGATGGGGGCGAAAATAAAAAAATATATAAAAATCACCGAGTCGAGTATCGCTCTCACGTGATACACAACAACAAATCCTCCTATACTCTGTACTCCGTACTACGTATTAGTATCATTATCATCTTGATTGAATGGCCTCGGAAGTCAATAACCTTGTGATGGAGAGAACATTTATTTCTATTCCCTGTTTATATTCTCAGCCCGTCTGATTACCGGACTAGCATGTTATTATACTGTGAAAATTGAAAATAGAATGAAAAAATGACAATGAAACTCATTCGCAGGGGATATCAAGTCCATCAGCAGTCCGTCCAAATACCCTATTTACCACCCGAAGAACTGGCATGAATCCAAATGAAGAAAGAAAAAAAAAAAAACAAACTCCGAACCAACTCCCTCATAAACGTTCTCTACCTTGTCTTCTTTGCATTAGTCATCATGTTGAACGGAAATTATACATGGAAATTCAGTTCCTCGAGTCCGTAACATCATCTCAAATCGCCCCAATCACAAAAGTGGGACAACCATCGGTCATGAAGCTAGCCCTTCTTTGCCTCCCCCGGCACTTCAGACTTGATCTCAAGCTCTTCTTCCTCCTTTCGATCTCTCGGCTTCTCCTCGTCACTTTCATCGCCCGTGATTTCTCCCCATCCCGAACCTCGGCGGCTGATACGCCCGGTTGATATCGCATTGACCATGGTCCCAGCACCCCCAGAGATACTCGCCGCGTTACTGTCATGCCGACTGTGTGACTGGCCCGCACTTATAAAACTGGCGCCATCTCCAACGCCCGGGCTTGGCTTGTTCGCATACAGGCTCCCGCGTTCACCGCCTCCGTTTATAGGTGTTGCGCCAGAGGCTGAATAGATGCTGATCCGCTCCGCACTAGCTAGGCCAACTATACTCGGTCGGTTGAGGACGCCGGGGGCGTTGAATGCGGAGGTATTCGACGGCTCTCCCACATTCCCGCTCAGTACGCTTAATGGCAGACTTTCGCGGCTACCACCGAAAACACTCGACGGGGCGAGGGCACGTATTGAGGCGTTGGTATCCAATGAGTTCCGTCGACGTCTCTTGGAGGACGATGCCAGAGTGAGGATAGAGGCATTGTCAGTCAAAAGGTTGTTTGCAGTCGCAGTACTGTACGTAACGGAGTGACCGTGAGGGGCAAGGTGGGGTGGGACTGCAGTAGCCGGAGAAGGAGGAAATTGATGTGAAAACTGCACTTGTTGTGTTGTGGTGCTATGCAGCGAGTTTGTATGATGTATACCGTGGTTCGTATTCTGCGTATTATAAAGATGACCGGAAGGTGCCGCCGATTGCACGGTGGTTAAAGTGGTGGTTAGCGACCGTACTGACGGTGCTGGGGAGGAGAAGGTACTTCCTTCCCCTCCACCATGGGAACTGATCCCACCGCCCACCGTTGCCATTGTTCCGGCCTTGGAATATGCAGCATCTGAGATCGCCGTATCACCATTTGTAGAGATAGTTGGCGCGGTAGACTTTGCACTGGTCGCCGGCACTTGATTGTCGCACCCGGAGTACGCCAGGGACGGCTCGCTCTGCGAACACGACCTTTGTTCATTACTGTCACTGAAGTCGGATGGATTATTGTCACTGCTATATTCATGGATGTTGACTGTGCCGGACAGCGGGTAGGGGTTGTTCTTCAGACTCCGTTTGTGTTTAGGTATAGCATGGCGTTTGTTAGACCATCGAGTACTGCCTGAGTCAGTCGAGCTCTTGAGATTGGCGAGGCGCTTCATCCAACTGGAAAATGGGCGACGGCGCCCATTGCGATCTGAGTCAAACATTAGACACTAAGCCCAGAGGCACCGTTGGCATCGCGCTTGGGGAAACGCACCATGCGCCCTGGCTGGGCCCTCAGCAGTGGCCATTCTGGCCTTGCACAGGTATAAATCCGAGAAAGCCAAAACCGTTCAAAGGGTATCGAGAGGCAGCTAGGCCAGTAAAGTGTCTGAGTCGTGAGAGATGGTACTGGTCAATGCGACAAGGCAGACGATCAGATAAGAGCGGGAGGAGATCGGGGAATATGAGATGGACGAAGACGCAGTACAAAAATTTGAAGTTAAAGCCCAAGATAGGAACGTAGTGACACGCAAACAGGATCCGATAAGGAGCAGGAGTCGTTATCGCACCAGAGAGAAGTTGGATAGCCAGAAAGACGTTGGGTTGTTGCCTTTGCCTCAGGAGTTTCAGCAGGAGATGCCGGGCTGGCCGCACGTGATCCCCGCCTCATCAGCGGCCCAAAAGTCAAACAAAGCCTTTGATTTTCTTCTCCAACCACGGATTGCATGTACCAGCCTTCTCACTAGAGAGGATGATCGTAGTGGCTGTCGTCAAATGTTGCTATTCATGGTCATCTTGAAGCTTGAGAGGCTTGGCTTCTGCAAGGATTGCGCGTATCTTACACCATCCCTTTCGTCACCACCGATTAAACTCTGGACTTTTGGTTTGTGCAGATACTCCGACTAATTTCCAGGCAAGGCGAAGTTCTAACCATACTCCGTACGTGTTCCCTATTTGCTAGGTTCCCTTCCGCAGAAGCAAAGTTCATTAAGTTGGTTAGGTCATTGCATATCTACTACTACTACCTCCTAGTTGGTAATCTGGAATACATATCTGCAAATAAAATAAAACTAAAGTTGAAGAAAGGATCAGAACTATCGAAGGATATTCTGGATAGTTGGATCGAGTGATTAATAGTCAAGTCCATTACGGAGTAGATATACGCCCTATCATTGGACCATGGTCACGACGGGAAGCCGGCAGCGCTAAAATTTATGATAGTTTAGCCAGAGCGTGGGGAACACCTTCATTCTGATATGGTAGCAACTCCCGCCTCTCCTTCTTTCCTCTTCCTAACATACTTTTTTAATAGCCTATATGCCATGGAGGTAGCTTGAACCCCCAGAATGGCAATATGTGGTGGACATCACTTTCTGTAAGTTATGTACATATGATTTTGACCATCTGCGATGTCTGGGAACAGTCGCAGGATTGAGCCCCTGCCGCCCGAAGTGGTAGCGAAGCTCAAATCTTCCACATCCATCACGCACCTAAACGGGGTGATCGTCGAACTAGTGAAGAACGCGCTGGACGCAAATGCCCACACAGTCTCAGTGACGGTAGACTTTCAACGTGGGGGTTGTAAGGTGGATGACAACGGTGATGGAATTCTACCAACCGAGTTCGAGCCCAGCGGAGGCTTAGGGAAGGCACATCGTAAGTTGAATGTGCGTCACCTACATAGTTATTCGCTCACTCGCTGGCAGATACGTCAAAATACCATACCGGCACTGGTGTATATGGCCAGAAGGGGCTGTTTCTAGCCTCGTTGGCTTCACTTTCACTGCTGACCATCACTTCGCACCATGTTCGCCACCCCAACACAAATACCATCATGTTCCACCATTCAACTCCGGTCGCACGGCTGATACCAGCTCCAGTTCAACAGGAGCTCAGGCTCAGCAGTCATGGAACTAGCGTTACGGTCAATGATTTGTTTGGAAACATGCCAGTGCGAGTGAAAAATCGCGCCTTAGCATTGCAAAGGCATGATGAATTGGATCGGCAATGGGATGAACTGCGACAGCTACTGGTCTCGTTGATGATCGCGAACGATAGCTTGACAAAGATGGTCCTCCTTGAAGCTTCTAAAGATAAGAGGATCATCATCCGTTCCCGAACTCAGAGTCGCCGAAACGATGGTGAACTAGACCTCCAGCGCATAGTATCAATCCTTGCGCAGGCAGGGCTGGTTGAACTTCAGAACGTCCACAGCTGGGATGTTGTATCAGCTAACGTGCCTGGTTTCTCTGTTCATGCTGCTATATGCCTTATGCCAAACCCCACCAAGAAAATACAATTTATCTCCTTGGGGATGAATCCAGTCTTTCCCAAAAGCAGTGTCAATTTGTTCTACGCTGAAGTAAATCGCTTATTTTCTCTGTCTGATTTCGGTACCACGGGTACCCCATCTATATCCGCTCAGGGGACACGCTCAGCAGAGCATCCTGACCGTGACGGCGGTTCAAGTACAAAACCTACGACCAAGGCTGTCAACAAGTGGCCTATGTTCTATATACGCATAAATACTAATGAGTCATATAATATCAACAATGATGGCCATGAATTGCCTGAGTCGGACAAATCTGTCCAACACATTCTGGATGTACTTGCGGCAATGATACGAGAATTCTTGAAACAGCATAATTTACGTCCGCGCGCTGGGAAAAGGAGACAGAAAATAGCAGAGAACCAGACGGTCGGATTGCCCACAAGCAGACCCGATCGTAAACCAAATCGTCCAGGTCAAGTATTCAACAGCGAGGAAGCTCTGTGTGACCGATTGAAACTCCCAAATTTCCAAAGGCCTGCGCCAAATGTTAGTCAAAGCTTTGGAGAGTGGTCAAGAATCAAAAGTGCCCAGGAACATTTCAACACACGCTCGACAAGATTACCAGTCAAATCAGCCTCTCCAGAGAAGGCCCATGGCATTGAGCGAGGCTCAACCCAGGAGAACCTGCCAACTCGACCGGAGAGAAACAAGCGTAGGTCGCTTGAGGAATCGGATGCATTATCCGCATACACTGATTGTACGGTGCCTGAAATTGAGAATGGATCGGGAAGTGATATTGTTGTTCCTTGGACCGGTCCCTTTACTGGAAGAAGTCATCTGATCAACTCCCGAACTGGCCAGTCAGTAGGTGCCAGATCACCTCTCGATGCCGTTCAAAGGCCTAAATCAACAGGATCACTTCAGACGATGCAAGCGTGTGATAGTATAACAAGGTCCAGGTCGGCAAGTCTGAGCAGGACACGGAACTTATGGGTTGAGCAAATGATGGACAAATGGGAAAACCCTGTTTTCAACCGATCTGAAAAATCTCTCGATGTGATTGGAATGGGATATGGCACCAAAGCACGCATAGCACAGGATGATGTTTCAACGGATGTTTGCAGGTTTGAGAATCTGGGATCGCCAAATGTACGGGGCAAACTGCGAAGACAGGATCTGGAAACGGCGGAGATAATCGCGCAGGTTGATCACAAGTTCGTCATGGCTAAGATAAGATCTACGGCAGCGAGTGAATATAGCAATGTTCCTCATTCAATCCTGGTTCTTATTGATCAGCATGCTGCTGATGAGCGATGCCGGGTGGAGAGATTATTTGAAGAGTACTTCACACCATCAGTAGAAGGCTCTAGACAAGTACAGACGGTCACATTGGAACCTATTATTTTTGAGATACCAGTTATCGAGGCATATGCTTTTGGAAGATATAAACAGTTCTTTGAGTTTTGGGGTGTTGAGTACACTGTTGAACAGGGTCCAGCAGACAATTCTGCATACATTTTTGTGCATAAACTCCCCATACTGATCGCCGAGCGCTGCAGGCTCGAGCCAGAGTTGGTTACAAATCTGGTTCGAGGGGAGATTTGGAAACGCGAGGAAAACGGGAGGGGCGCTGAGAACCGAATATCAGTTTTGGGGCAGGACCGCTGGGCGGAACAACTTGATGTTTGCCCCCAGGGAATCATTGAGCTGTTGAACTCACGGGCCTGCCGAACAGCCATCATGTTTAATGATGAACTGGCGATAGAGGAGTGTCAAAGCCTTGTCCAAAACCTCGCGCGATGCGTCTTTCCGTTCCAATGTGCACATGGACGGCCATCGATGATCCCCTTGCTTGACATGACGAATACGTTAGCAATGGTTTATCCAGGAGCTGAGTACATGAGCGAAGAAGAGGAACGGTCTGACTTTGCTGAGGTGTTTAAAAGCTGGAAGGACAAAATTACACCTCACTAAACCTGATCCATTTTGTTTAACGGTCAATATCTAGCGCACGATGAACCATTTCAGCTAGATAGTCCAGGAGAGACGAACCTGCTATGATGCAAACAGATACTCTGCAAAGCCAGATACGCGATAGGCCTTACACCTTCAGGGCTCAGGTAATTAACCAGCTTTAGATATTGCTAGACCTCGTCTTGAAGTAGGGAACAATTGCAACAGCTGGACCACGTCACTATCTAGCTTCATTCCACGACTGGCATAGGCCTCATCGTTCGCAGGGTCTACAGCACAGAGATCAGGGACGGAAAGAAGGTCATCAAAATAGACAATATTAGGATTATTGTCACAAAGTTGTATATACAAAGTACAGAACATGTTAATCCACCCAAGCCCAGTCCAGTCCGGTCCTGCTCCTGTCCCATCCAGTCCCATTCGTATCCAATGCAGCCAGTTCAATCAATCCAAAAAAAAAAAAAAAAAAAAAAAAAAAAAAAAAAAAAAAAAAAAAAAAAAAAAAGAAGATAAATAAATACTTAATAACACAGTTCCTCGCAACAAGTCAAGATCACCCAATGTACCCAAACCCAACTCAGGGTGAAGAGAGGAAAAGAACAGGGAGGGTTTCTCCCAACTGTTTATATGTCCCGACAGCCAGCCGTGAGGCTTGTATGATATACCTGTATGTAAAAACCCAGATTGTGTTTTGTTTTCCTTTTCTTTTTCCTCCATCTCAAGATAAAACCCCAATTCAGCCTTTTAGGATCCGCTTGACTCCATCCAGCGTATCCTGACCCATCGCTTTTATAACGAAACACGAATAGAATAACACAAGTGCCGCCCCGAAAGGAAATGGATATACACAAAACAATTGGACAGAGAGCAAGATAATAGTAATGATAGAATGTTATAACACCGTAAGACATGATCGAAGAGTGTAACTGTCGTAAATCATAATAGTGGCCATACATCACCAATGCAAACGTTTCAACCGTTAGTCGCTACCGACTTGGCCTTTGACGGATGTGTCCAAGACAGGAAGTCGAATTTATCCTTGGCATTCTCCAGGATAGATGATGCGCTCGACTCGGGTTGAGGGATCGAGCGTGGAGTTGGGGGTTGGTCACGCGGCTCCAGCAGACACGACCGGCGATAGAATGTTTGCATACTCTTCTCGCCGTTCGACCGTACCCGGATCAACTCGCTCTGCATCCAGGCTTGCAATTCCGGCACTTCAGTCAATCGGTATGGAATTTGAAACCTCTGCAGTTCACTGATGATCTTGGCCGTCTTCATGTGTTTGTCAAAGTTGATCACTGCCATCTCACCGTCCTCGGTGGGCAGGCTGCGCAACGGCTGATTGCCGTGATCCACGAATGTCAGGTCAGTCAAGTATGTACCGACAAAAGGTAAACAGGGCGGTATGCGGTTCTGCAGTCGTTGTCTCAAAACCGCGCAATTGCGCGAGACATCGACGATGCCTTTCAGAGACTCAAGTGTGGTCTTAGTCTTTTGGGATACAATTTCCCACGTCTGCTTGAGACGAGAGATCATTGACGAGTTTAGTGAGCAGATGATAGCCATCATCGTGTCGTAGTTGTCAAGCTCCAGACACTTGTTAGCAATCTTCACCCAGTGTTTGATGGTAGCCGCTCGCTTTTTGCGCTCCTCCAGCTGAAGGATGGAATCAGCCACCAGGTGCGCTAGATCCGTGGACAAGGTAGACATTGCACGGACATTGACAGCCAATGATGCGGATTTCTTCATCCACTCTGTTGCTAGCAGCTCCTCGGGGAGTATAGAGCAAAAGATGCGGGATTCCTTGATAGTGAATTGCCGCGCGAGTTCCATCGGATCAAAGTCCAATATGCTGAGGCTACCCTCGCCATTCTTCCACTGTTTAAGGAGATTATTTTCCTTCTTTCCAAGGATTGGCGGTGGCAAGGGAGCATCCGGGTGTACGTATTGCGCAGTCGCGGTGTTGGTCTTTCCCATAGAAGACACCAACCGGGGCACCACTGGACCATGGACTGCCGAGACCTTTTCTGCCAGTTCAACCAGGCGTTTTCCTGCAGAAGGCAGGTTTCGCATTAAGGTGGTATTGGCAAAGTTCATTATAAAGTCTAGTGCTACGTTGTCACAATCATGGCGCCAGTGAGACTCGAGCCATCCCTTGAACACGTTGTAGACACGAAGGCGAACGGGGCCTGCAGCGTGAGGCGTATCGCCAATATAGATGAACCGATCGACAAGGGTTTCGGCAAACTCCATTGGAGTTGCAAAGAGACGGAAAGTGAGGTAGAAGGCGGAGACGAACATGGCATCTGGGGTCGACCCATGGGCTGTGAGCTTCTCCACCAAGGCGCGAAGACTGCCACCCATGACTTGGCCATCTTTGAAAATCAATTCATGAGCGAAGGTCTTCTCCAGAACGTTCGCCTCCGTCTCCTCATTCTCCTCGGCCAACGTCGAGTGACTGATACTGCCATGCAGCGACGGGGCTTGGTAGCTGTTGCAAATGTCCGGAGAGGTGGCCCGGGTGGATGTCTGAGATACCCCGCTCATTTCGGAGTCGCGGAGATGGCTGTTGTACGTGAAACTGCTCCCGGTGCTGGTAATGCCGCGGCCAAAGGACTCACTGGCTTCAGACTTCGGATGGCTGTCGCGACACTGGATGCTATCTGCCACATGAGCGTCCTGCATCAATGAGGTAGACATTTTGTCCAGACTAGTGGACAGCATAGATGTAGGGTGATCGGTACTATCAGTGGTCGGAGTAACCAATGCACGTGAATTAAAGGAAGAAGGGGTGGCAGCGTCGGTAAGGCCCGGAGTAGAGGTGGAATCGCGTGGGTTCTTCTTCACCGGAATTTCAAGCGGGGGGGGAGGGAGGCGCAAGGATACTTCTTTCTGGTCGCCTGCCAGCCTCCCGGTCCGCTGTGGAACAGGTGTGCTCTGAGCGTCGTTAACGGTGCTGGAGTCCTGGGACATCGCTTCAAGTTCAAAATCGCCACTCTGTTCCAGCATCCCGCGGGCCTTCGCCAAGCAGTTTCCTGCCCCTCTGACGCAGTCGGTTGCAGCGTCAACCAGACGCTTGCCTTCATCCGGCATGAAGATAAGCTCGTCATCTGCGGAATGAGCGGGTCGGAAGGCATCCCGGGCGGCGTAAACGAGCTCTGAAAGTCGATCATACATAGTGTCCCGAGCTTGCTCCAGAAGCCCGCATCCCTGCGGATCGTGCTCACATACCGCCTCGACGACCGTTAGCAGACCTCGACAAGACCGCACCGCCTGTTCCGTGGTAACTACTAGCTCTGTTGAGGGACGTGATTGTAGATGGAGGCCAATGAACGAGCCCAGGACTCCCAGAAACGCATCGTATGTGGTGTTCAACCTTTCTGAAGCCAGGTTTGGGTTTCGGGAGGCCGCAGCAGGCGCTGAGCACGACACTCGGTGGGAGATCCGCTTGGTAGACACGGACACGGGGCGATGGGACTGAGGCTCCATCGTATCCGTTCGGTTAGATGCACGACTCATATCCAATCGACTGCGGTTCAGCAGCCGGGATTCACCCCGTTCCATATCAGCTTCCGATGGGAATGTCTCAGACATGGGAGTTGGAAGGATGTCAAAGTGTGTTACCTGGCCGAGCTCGGCGATGGTCCGGCTCAGGCCCACTTCCTCGGTCCATATATCGAGGAAACGAACACCGCGAGTCACAATTCGGAATGCCTTCAAAAGCATTTCGTCCATCATGCACACCTCATGTTCCGTGTCATTGGTGCTACTAGGCATTTCCTGGCATCTCTTCGTCGTTCGGACAAGGGAAGAGAGATCTGCAAGCAAAGCTTTGCGGTTCCTACGCAGACCATCATGGCTTCTTACTAGAACGGAATCACGAGTGAGACACTCAGATTTTTCCTTTTGACATGTCAGCTATCCCCACTGTGGTCCTCCCAGGGTTAGTACTTACTAGTAGAAAGCGCACGCCAGCAATCAGGCCCTTTACGGTATCCTGGTTGCAGAATTCGCGTAGAGGGAAGCCGCATCCTCCTTGAATGATGTCCCAGAAGTCGGTCAACGCTTTCAGGAGCGGGCGCATTGGTAACTGATCGTAAGCCTCGCAATAGTTAGTGGGTAGCCAGCCCCGGGCACCGGTATCTAATAATGTGCCATCTGCCCATCCATTTGTGTGAACCGAGTGTACTAATATGATGTCCCCCTGGTCCAATGGTAGTGTGACGGTGGCGGGTGATACGTCCCCGGATGGATGAAAAGGGTAGAAGGCACGCAAGTAGTTATGGAAGACGGCTCGCGGAGTTTCCGTCTCTTCCATGCTGTCGGCTTTCTTGGTGTTGGATGGCGTTAGGGGAGGTGTCATCTGATGATGCTGAGTAGAGTAGAAGCGATTTGGGTAAAAGTTGGAGATTTCCTTTTCGATCTTCAGTGGCGCAATATGTGGCTTCATTGGTTCCATATCTTTCTCGTTCGAGTTCGGGTTCTGGATATGGGTTCCTTCCAGACGGTCTAGCCGGACGCAGGGTCACTGACCGCAGATTATGAAAGAGAATATTCAATGAACATCCTCAGCAACGCGATACGGAATTCAGAGGAATCGAGTATAGTTACTATAAAGGGGAAGAAAGTTAATTGTGGCGATACAAGGAGATTGTACAGCGGTGATGTATTGGCGTAATCAAGGATTGAAAATAGGAGTCAATCATCCAAATCTGTAGATGACAATACTCATGGTCAACATCTAGGGCACCCAGTTCGTAGGAGGGCTGGGAGTATTGTTTAGGTGGGTGTTTTTGGAAGGGTTTGGCACATCACCACGGGAATGCAGTACTTGGGGGAGGGGAGGAATGGCGGGAATGCTGGGAAAGGGTGACCGGGTAACCAGGACGTACCTCTCAACACGTATGCAGAGAACGAAAGACGGAGTGTCGACACTCCGTCTATAGTAGTTAGTGATTTATGATCCTAGATAGCAGAACACGTTCCTCACCCAGGACCAAAACGAGGACGCGAAGAAGGATAGTCGACGAGCACGAGCACGGGGAATTTAGAAAAAGGCTAGGAGAAAAAGGAAACAATAAGAGCAGCGTAAATCGAAGCAGGGCAGGAACTAGATTGCGCCGATCCAGACGGAGGGGGAGTCCTGCCTCCTCGAGGAAACTGGGTTGGGATTGCAGCAAGGACCACGATGCGGATCCCGAAGTTGCAGCCTAGAAAATCGAGAGTGCGATCGACGAGATCACAGGCAGATAATGACGAAAGGAGGAGGGAATTGATCCTCTCTGAGCATACAGCGAACGCGGGGGTGTAAAGTTAAGCTGGTTGTTCGTGGCGAAGATACGCAAGGGCGACGGGGGGGCGCGGAGGTTCCAAACACGACCCAAGAAGGGAGGAATGAGCGTTATCGTCTCGTGGTAGGAGTCGCGAGATGAATCAATTGGATTGCCACCAGCAGCAAGTAACGATCGAAAACCAGCGGTGATCCACCGAAGGGAAAGTGAGAGAAGAGGGATAGAAGGAGAAAGAAAGGAAAGAATCAAAGGAGGGAGTATATTCGGAAAGACAGAAAAGAAGTATAAAGGTCGGGGACGGAGCTGCGATAAAGAACGATGGCGGAGGGGGAGCGGGACAAGGACCCAGCAGCACATAATAAAAGCACAGTAGTTTTTTTTTTCTCCAGGTTCACCTAGGACCATCAGTCAACTCCTAGTTTGGGTCGTTGGGTGGGTGATTATCCACCGGTTCTCCCGGTGGAGTATAGGAAGAGGCAGATTACCAGACGCAGTTTAGGCGTGAGAACTAAACTTCCCACACTAACAAAGTCAGTTCTACCCATCCCTGACTGGTCGGGGAGCAGGTGATCCGTGTGTTGACTGATAACTTGGTTAGAACAATAATTTATATATTATTTTTTTATTTCTAAAAAAAAAAATTATTATTAAATAAATAATCTTAAATAATAATACCAGGATAACATTAGTATGAATTATTATTATGAAAATATTCATTAGATCAAAAATGTCTCGGACCATTTCATAACATCGTAATAAATAAGAATAAAAAAGATCAAATAAATAAAATTGGGAAAAAAAAAAAAAAGAATAGAATGTAGTACTTCGTACAATCGTCAGATCACGGGGAAAATCAATCAGTCGAATGATCCTTTTTCCGACGGGACCAAAAATCCCAGTCCAAGGCAACTAAACCCGTTAGTCGACGCCCAAACCGTCCATGATCTTCCTTTCCATCACAGAGGCATTTCTTAGCAATGATGACTGAAGTACGGAGGACGCAGGTGCGATCTTTATTTTTTGCTTTTTTTTTTTTGCCTTCCTTTTCATCCAAAAAATAATTAATTAATCAATCTGTCATTTATTTATTAATTTTCTAAAATCCTTCCTTTTAGCACCAGACATCGTTAGTGTTCCGTGATTAATATATGCCAGATTAAAAACGGCCCAAGACTTCCCACTAGACCGGGTGACAGCCCCTTATTGCCGATACTTTTGATAGCATATATGCCCATGAGTCAATGGATTCATATCACACTGCTCTCAACACACGGAGGAAAAGTGTATTTCTTTTTTTTCTACCATCACAACAGATGTCTACTCAACAATAACGCTCAAGGAATCAAAGATAAACCCAGGAAGAGGATAAGACATGAATGACTCTGCGCGATTCCACCAATATGGACAGTGTGTGCAAAGACTTGCATCGACAAAACAAGGGTTCAAGTCCATCTGCCTTTTTTTTTACCCTTGTTGACGATGGACCACTGGCCAGCCAAGACACTAAAAGACTGGTGGCAAAGCAACTGTTCCTGTTTTCCTCACATTGATTGCAACAAAAAAAATAGAAATAAAAAACTTTTTAGTGCTAGGCATACATATAACAAGGGTAGCTTAAGGCACTAAATTTTACGGCTAAAAAAAGGGAAAGTAAGAAACAGGGAAAAATCACAACACAAAAGGCAAAAAGTTGAGAAGGATCGACAACGCAGCAGCCTGTCCCATGGTTGACAGAACCTTCGTCGCTTAGGATTAATTATGGAGCAGCGAAACTTAGGTCAGGTCCTGCCTGACTCATCCAGGGCTGTTGTTATACTTAGGGATCGGATGGCGATGAGAAGATGGCAACAGCAATAGCAATGTCTCTCTGACAAATTTTGCCCTCCTTTCAAGTTCTCGAACTTGTCCTCCTATTTGAATCTAGTCCGGGTGGAGCATACCCCAAAATCACAGGACTTCGTCACTAGTGAGCCGGACAGATATTAACCCAACGATCAAAAATAGAAGCCTCGCCTCCGACAAAAGTTCCAAAGTGACAGTCGACCTGTCGAGTTGTCACGGGAGAACGGGCAGGAAAGGATGGGACGCATCACGGCCTAGTAGCGGTCCACCAGGCGACGGTCTCGAAAACTAAAGAGCTCGAGCGCCGACAGACTAAGACCGATGGAGTAGTTAGCTGTTGGCAGCCTGAGGCCGTGGTGATTCCAGACCCAAGTCTTTTTTTTTCTTTTCTTATTTCTTATTTCTAATTTCTTGCTCTTGGCATCTCTTTGAATTAGTACGTGACTTGAGCTAGAAAATAGGGTAAACAAATGATCGGTTGAAGCTCTGAGTGGGGGGTAATTCCGACTTGGAGTCATCTGCAATAGCCCCATTCCCACCTTGCTTGGATGTAAATCGTTATCAGGATCATCCATTCAATTGAATCTACAGGCAAGCATGTGCCTTCTATTGACCCAGGCACTCATCTCTCCATACAGATTGTGATACTATCTACATGCATGCAGCAAGACAATCCGTGCACCAACGCTTAGCCCCAAGGTCCCATGAAGCTTAAGTAACCCACAAACCAGCCCGCGCACCCCTGATGGACCTCTGTTCCAATTGGGCTGCACACCCCAAGACGCCTCAAAGAGACCTTAAAAAGTCTACTCAGGATGCTCGGCAGATGGCACATGAAGACTGTTGCCGACAGATTGCTGTACAAACAAACTGGGCGACTGAAAAATGAGGTATGTATCTCACAATTCTCTAGACGTTTCTATTTCGGGTCAATGCATCATTACTCAGCCATCAATAAGAGCATTATACTCCATACACACACTGTCTTGATTTGACGCAAGGGCAGCTGCATAAAATAGACTTTACCCTGGATGGAGATGATGTGGAGACTATTTTCCTTCGGGTCACTGGAAACTGTACCAGTCCTGTTCGGCTATTCCCTCGGGTTCCGATAATATGGGACGGTCTGGTCGGGAGAGATATTGGATTCATTAGCACTCTGTACGGAGTAGATACATTTGGTAGACCTACATACAGCAAGTAGCGAGTCAGGATCGGGAGTGGTGGTGTTTGTTTCTTCGCCGACGATGAGTATTTTCTCGCCTTACCCTCTGGTTTCATTACAAACAAAACCGGGGTAGTTACACAAGGATTATGCTTATTATCATTATCGTTGTTTCCCCTCCAGGGGTTTCCCCTTCTTTCCCTCCAGGCTGAAGCAAAGAATTGGATTAATGTCGTGATTCACTCGATGCACGATAAACATAGCATGTATGCATGTATCATGCAGGAAAGATACGCGACCGTATTATACATCATATAAACCCATCCACTTGGTTCTTGGGTCTGATCGTCGCTCAATAATATGATATCGCATATCCGAGACACTGCAAGCTAGAACGACAGTTTCCTATTTCATCCACCTACAGCTTCATCCATGTCGCTCCTCTCCTTCCGCGACCGATAAGGTTTAGATCAATACCACCCGCGGCAGAGTTTCGACTGCTAGACGAGAACAAAGAGAGAAGAAATTGAAAAATAAAAGATAACAGAGTCGCTTGCGGAACACACATCCGTCGTAGTACTTGGATCGCTCATCCCCGACCAACTACGCATAAAGTTTTTCTATGTTTCGAAGAAACCTAGTCGTACGAATATATTTCTGGGTTGCTCCAGCCATGGCGTCGGGACCGTGGGGTGGCGTTGAGGCTTACGCCAACAGGCGCAGTTGACAACTTGACAAAGAAAAGAGTATGACGGGTCACGACGGTTGTAAGGCTATGATTATTGAAGCATCTTTTAACAAAGCATTTCCAAGGAGTCGGACAATACAAAGTTACAGCCGACCGTTATTACCGACCGGTGCTCGAGTCCAGACTGGATAGCAGCAGGGGTTAGTTTGAGAGCACTTACATTCTCATCCTCCCAAGGCCCGCTCGCCGGTAACACAAAAGACCGCTATTATCGACCAGGATTAGCTAGACTACCTAACCGCTTTTCCCGGGAAGCTATTCGATGTCATTTTCCGTAGTCCCGGGATGTAGTAGCACGTGTTCATCGTGGTGTGCAAGACTACTCCGTATTCCAACTCCCTACCCCTTGTCACCGACCTCCTGTGTACAGTATTAACTGGTAGTGTACCAGACCGAAGGGAAGAGGGGAAGAATAGTTTCCGATCCCGACCAATGACCGCATATCTTGCGCGCTCGAATTTGGGGGTGTGATACCTCACAAGATAACCCAAATTGCGCGATGTTATATATTAACCAAAGAAAGGGACTCTTCTCCAGGAACCAGATCATGGCACTGCAGTTACGGTACCACTGGTACTCCCCCCCCCCCCCCACGAGCCATTGCTAGCCCGGTGCTGTACGACATGGGACTAACGATTGCGCTCTGGGTTTTAAAAAGTGATAGCTGCTATAGCGTCACCCCCACCGGCAAACCAGGGCGGGAATCGCGGGACGGCATGAGAGGAGGCACAGTCTGACGTCCTATGACTTTGTCCCACAGGACCATAGCATCATATTGCCTTGAGCTCGTGAACCCGTCCCGTGTCGCGCGTGTGTGTGTCATCTACGATGATATCAGGGGTAAGCATAGTTGATCCATGGGACGGGACGGGCTATTCAACGGTAGCCTTGGCAAGTGATTTGCGAGTCAGCGCGGACGGCGAGTCCTCGGACAAAGTACGGACCCTCCTCCAGAACCTTCTGAAAGGGCAAATGGAAAACAAAAAATCTCAGGGGTAAAAAGATCAATCCAATCATCAATAGTACGTGGTGCGTCACGTGGCTTCGTGTTGAATCTATCCCTTCCCGATCCCATATTATGGGCAAATGTCAGAAAATACAGCATAGTAATTTGACTGAGCGTTACAGGTACAAAACAATTATATTGAACTCCTATTCTACGTCTCCATTGACAGGATCCAGTCATGCCATATCTATGGATGGCGTGTTTCGACCTCAGTCATCCCACTCCACCGCCCCGTCGATATGGCGTTCCCGACGAGTCGTTTAGAACTCGGCGACCGTGCAATTTGAACCCAACCAAGCCGTCCCACGATGATGCGACCATAGTTCTTCTTATTTAGGCGATGATATACAACGATGATCCTAAATATGACATTGAGTTTCCATTTTCAATGGTTTGTATGGATCGACCCCGAAGGAGTATACTAACTATTAAGTACAACCCACTGGATTCGCGCTATACCTGGCGCCCGTATTGTCGGAACGTTTCGATCTCGATATATCTATAACCATGGAAGTTCTTAGCTTGTTCCTGGGACATTCCTCATCCGGTCATATACCCTAGACCAGGGCCTACGCGTCACGAGTACGGATTCGATATAGCTACATCAACATCGATATCGATTACTTATATATATCCATCCATGTTATGTAAGAGATCCTCATTTCAAGAATGCCATGTGTTACAATGCTGCCCTCTTGAGGGAAGATCCAAACTTCCCGACCTACCTCGCATAAAGCAAAAGATAGAAACGACACCCTAATTAGTCAAACCGAGGGCCTCGAGACTCTTAGTCCCTCGACATGCAGGCCAAAAAGAGAGGAAAATAAAGAGAAAAAGAAAACAATCCCGGTGGATCCCTTGACTCCTTATCATTCATCACTGCACTAATGGGACTAGCGTTAGACCAGGATTCAATGATACTCGCACCCGATTGAGAAATGTCTTTGAAGATGGTCTTCGCGCACCCCACTTGAGTGCAGCTCACCCACAACCCTAACTCCTATGAGGATTCTGCACGAGCACACGCTGAAGAAACCCGTTGCCCGATACAACCATGAAAAAGAGAGGGACGAAGGCAAAAAAAGGAAAAGAAAAATCCTTTCTTATTTGCTGATTTCATAGCAGACTAAGAATCGGCAAATTCCGCCCCCTCATAATAGAACTATGTATTTCCGAAATGACCACAGGGCTAATTCATGCATCTACGGAGTATAGTTCCCCCCTCCACATAGCGGGCCAAGTTGCTTAGACCTACTAGACTACTGCGAGTTGCTCTTCTGGTCTCAAGACCATCTACTATGTATGCAAGTTAGTGAAGTAGTTAACGAATAGTCCTCTTAGTCATGCTGCATAAGCGAAGATGACATTCAGCCCTTGACTTATTTAATTTGTTTATCCTTCCACATAAGTGTCAATTAGTCTCAACAAACAGCGATCGCCTCGCCGATCACCAACACATCGTCAAGCGAAGGAAGAGAGAAAGAGAGAGAGCAGCAGCAGCAGCAGCAGGAGGAGGTAAAAAAAAAAGAGACCCGCCGAGATCAACCCTCAGCAACACACTTACGTAGTAAAATTACCGTGATAGGGAAGAAGAGGAGGGAAGAGTCCGATTGGATCGACACAATGCTCTCACTCTGCATTTACTCCATACTTCGCACAGTCGATCCCTCCTCCCCCCAGTACGACTCCGTATGTTTAAACGATATGGTAGCGACATAGGGTTTCTGGATGTCGTCTTCCTCCCCCCCCTCACTACGATGCAGTTCCATGATATCCTGTCACACGTATCACAAAGCGATCGCGTACCCCCCCGCTAATTGCGGTGAGCTGTGATCCTGAACACATGCAAAGGTGGTCTCTGCCAATCTGCAACTAGGGAGAAGTACTAATCAACCTAGGTAAATCAATCAAGCTCGCGGGACGAGTCAGCTCCCTTTCTCCCTCCCCTGTCTATATCGCGCCACAACTATAGTATTAGACGTCGTGGACGGGAACGTTATGGTTGCATTGGGTTTTTATTCTCCTATATCCCAAGAGTCTCTTTGGTTTTTTTTACTTATTTTATTTTATTTTATTTTTTTAATTTGTTAAACTGGCGCCCAGCTTAAAGGTTACTCTTATTTACTTTGAAGATCTGTATGTATCATTATCTATGACAGGGGCATGCTACATACGCTGATCGAAAGTCTATGTTCTCCCCCCTCCTGGTAGTAGATAGATTCAGGAGAGTGGGCGAGAACCAAAATGAGGCGAGACAAAAATTCAAAATAAATTAAATAAGTAAAAAAGAAAATAAAGAGAAGGCAAGACAATGACAAGGATGGTCTATAAACCGAGTGTAATTGTATAGGATATACGCAATCCTCTCTCGGAATCAACCTGCCCGAACGAGAACTCTTCACTTAGTATCCCATTGCCAGTCGTAACTGTGCAAGGGAAGCTGCATCCATCCCCAGATGTGCAAGCAGCGGTGTAACCGAGCAAACATGAACCATTCCGTTTGACTCGATGATTAGTAGTCTCTTGAAAGAGGATTATTATGCAGCATGACAGCTGTCAGCCGCAGATTCCTCGGCAGGGGCAAACAAGAAGACAGAAAACGGGTGTACCTAAACAGACGGCATGGATTCTGCAGACTTGCTCGTGGGAAAGGGAAAAAAAAAAAAAAAAAAAAGGAAAAAGAAGAATCTTGGGGTGCGATTTGCCAGGTCGCTCAACCAATAATGGTCAGAAAAAAATGGCTATGGCGCCCCTTCACGTGCGGTGTGATAAACGATGCAGATACTAAAATAAATGAGATGTGGTTATGCACCTCACTATCACACTCGGCACTTTTCTTTTCTTTTTTTCTTTCTCTCTTCTTTTTTTACCCTTGTACGTACTCTCCACCCTCCGCATCTGGTGGGAATATTCTTTCCCTGATGAAGGTAGCAGCGCGAAGAGAAGTACTATGCATCGGCTTTTCGTGGATAGCTACAGCATGCATTGCAGACATGCCCTCCTCCTGTAGCTGAAGACTCAATCTCGATCGATCAAATCGAGACTTATGCATCTCTTAATAACTCCAATTATGCTTATTGAAGTACTACTGCACTTCATTGAGACTCGCTCGCGGAACTATTGAATCGTTAGAGAAACACCACACAGTTCAGCTGGTGATGATATGCGTCACCACCCACAGATCCCGATGCAACAAACAGTTCCAGGGCATACCTCTGCAGGGTTTACGATCATTCAGACAAGGTCCAGAAACCAACGAGTCTCCTTGATCCCAAGCGACAAAAATATCCCACAAATCAACTCCTTCCCTGCCCTTCCGACCCTGTCGAGAGGCGGGGGTGTACAACTCCTAGGTAGCATTCTTCGGCCCCGATCGCGTCCAAGGGATTATTGACAGCTACGCGGAAGGATGAGAATTACTTGCAGACTCTGTATCTGCAATCATACTACTATGTGCTATTGGCATTGTGTGTTTTCGAGTGCCGACTCAGACACTGATAGAGCAATCTGTATACTATTGTGACGTATCCATTGAATCCGATGTCCAATCTATATAGATAAAATATATACATTTGCTCACCATACATAATTATGTCCACCACAACCCCATCTAGACACAAAGTTACACTCTGGAATAGGGAATGTATACGCCAAAATACTCTGCTTCACGAAACAGTAATCCAAAATTCCTCATATTCCAGTGATAGGCCTAGGTATATATCTCCATCTTTCTAGCCACCACAGTATACTAAGTAGTACTCTCGTTACCTTCCTACATGGTCAAAACCCGTCAAGTCTCTACACTTGTAATTTGATCGCAACCACCACGCTAAAACCAAAAATGAAACTCGCCGCGCCCGCCGACGTACCCGGCCAAAGTGTCCACAATGGCACCGGGCATAACTTTGATCAGGAGACTGCCAAGTCATCGCTTGGTAACGTTAATAAGGCCTAGATATCCCGTGTCGAACGGATAATATCTTATACGATGCCGTCGGAGCGCCGTCCTTCAAGACTATGATAAGTGGGATAGATACAGGGTCCAAATACCAAGCTCTGAGAGCCACAGGGTTATCTTTGATAGGATTAGAAGTTCGAGCGAATCTTTGTTGGGATATATGTATGAGGTGATGTTGTTATGAATACCAGTCCAAGTTTTAGAATCCAAGTATAGTCTGATCAGAACATGCCCTCCATGTCGAGATCGAGGAACTCTGGGTTCCCAACTGCCATGTCGGCTGCATTCAAGACATCGTCAATGCTCGTATCAAGCCCTCCACCCATCCCCTGTCCCATCCCGCTGTCTAGTCCGGCTGCGGCCGCAGCCGCGGCGTTGTCCAGCATGCGGTTCAGATTGGCGGCATCATCATCTCCGACGCCGTGTCCTGCGCCTGCTGGCTCGAGATCCATCTGGCCGTGATCTTCAACCCCTAATTGCATATTCTGGATGATATTGCTCATGTCCAGGTTGGGCATCTGCGACGTCGGTGTCATTAGGGCATTCACTCGACGGTACAGACGTACAATAACCTCGGCGCGCAATGGATCCTTTTCCGATAGCTTTGGTACGTTTTCATGCTGCAAATTGAGTGCATCGCGAAGAGTGAGTACCGGGCATCGCGGAAGAGGCTCCTTGTTGGGATCCACGGGATGGTAATTGCTCTGTTCTACGGCAAAAGACTCGGCTAATGGGGCGCAGATCACGGTCACTGCGATATCAAGGGCAAGGTCAGCATTGCCTGCTTCGGTCTGCATCTTTAACTCATCGACAATAGCGGTGAGTACGCGTGTAGACCCGAGCATTCGGATGCCGGCCACAAGCTGCCGATGCGTGTAGGAATGCGGTGCCATGCTTACACCGGGGCTTGTGCTCCAAAGTACAAGCCCTTGAAAGGTGCTTCGAATACTACCAAGTAAGCCCCCAGGTGAGTGAGTGGTCCAGCTGTCGAGCTCTGACCGGTGACAGCTACCTGTCCGCTGGAAGGACAGGCAGGGCTCAAGCACATCCAGAATAGGTTTAATATCCGCCCGGTTCGGATGGCGAGACCGAATATCCTTGAGTTGCTCATCCAGCGAGCGTGCAGTGATGTTCAATACCGTCTTGTGGATTTCTCTCGCATCTCCAGATATGGAGCTGGGATTGACTAGAGACTGCAAAGTCTTCAACGGAATTGTGGGGTCGCTCTCGGTCTCCCAGATATGGTTGCCCAGCCAGGTCAAAGCGACGACTAGAGACGGGAGCAGGAAAGGCTCAAGCAGATCTATGACTGTTAGTAGTGCCCCAGAGAGTATGGATAAAAGCCTTACATTCAAACCCTCCCTTCAGAGTGTCAAACTCCAATTTCCCCGCTTCACACGCTGTGAGGCTTTGGTTGAATAGGGTAGTCACAAGAAGATAGAACTCTTGCGGGCTGCAGGATGACATGGTCTCTTCACTGATTCCCTCAGCTATAAAGAGCGCCGTAATCCAAGCACCAAGGTTCTTATTTTGCTTCTCGCTCAGATCATCCAACTTTTGGCTGGAAGGTCCGCAATCTAGTAATTTTAAAATAAAAGAGTCGTTGCTCGTGATTCCGAGATCATAGGGCCGTAGGTCATATCGGTATTTGAAGGTTAGTACAAGTAGCAGAATGCTACCGAATTCATCGTAGACAGGCTGACTCTCTCCCTGGTCCTCGTCCCAGTGCCAGGAATCCAACAAAGTGCAAAGTGGTTGCAGTACCTGCTTTGCACTACGGAATAAGAGAATCACATCAAGAGCCTGAGGGCGCCTAGAAAGCGAATTGCAAATACTTTTTAAGGTCATTGTCTCTTTCTGATTGCAAAGGTTATGCATAACCTGCACTCGTGTTAACTATGTGTCCAGTAACTCTAGTGCAAGAAACATACCTCTGTGATGGCCGCGACAATAGCGCCCGCATTGCCTTCTGTGGATTCAAGTTCGCTGACCAATTGCTCTGCACGTTCCTGGTTGGTATTGATTTGCGACACGAGGTCGTCTTTGTTATACCCAACAGGGGGCGTTTGCATAGGATTTTCACCTAACAAGCGCTCAATGCTGGACTCAGGGATCAATTTATGTGAGGCACAGGCGAATAGGAATTCCGGTCGCACCTCGGACAGGACGGTACTGCCTTGCATTGCGAACATCTGAGAGAAAGATGGGAACGTATTTGGGTCCAGACGGCTCAGAGCGTGGCTGATGCACATTTCCATCGGCAGTGAGACCATTGATGCTGCCAACATGGCTGCGAAAAATGATGGAAGCTTGTTTACCAAGAATGAACGGAACAAGAACATTGTTCGACTAGATTCGTTGCGATACAAAGCGTTCGACAGAACATCAAATGTAGCAGTTATAACCTCTTCAACCAGCACGTCATAGTGTCCCTATTGATGTTAGATACATTGAACTAGAAAAAAGTCAAGGCAATAGCGCATTCCATCACTTACCCCATATCGATTAGTGAGATAGTTGAGTAACATGCTGTCGTCCACCAAAGGACGGCCCACAAGCTAGTGAGTCAGCATTGGAAGCAAACAATGATGCTTGTGATTGGAAATACCATTGCATTTATATATATGTAGAGACCAGCTCTCGAATTTATGACAGGCCCATCCATAACAGATGCCTCGAATTGAAGCGCATTCACATTCACATTGTCCATCATAGACTGCAATGACTTGTTTGGCGGCTCCCCATACAGATTGAATCCTTTCTGTAAGCTGTCCAATCTATTGCGAAGCGGAAGCGAAACTTCCATACAAAGCGGAAGATATGCTGAAAGAGCCTGTCCCAATTTGACCTTTAGCGCTACTAGACGTCAGCACATACGCTCACATGCACCTTGAACAACAAAAGAAGACTTGGGCTACCTTCGTGGGAGTCGCTAGAAAGGACCTCAATCCCCTTTCCAGTCCCGGACAGAGCTGTAAGGAGGATTCCTAGCGACTCGAACAACGACACCGCATCAGGGGAGCTCATCAACCCGCCTGTCTGTTGACTGGGGTCTATATGATGATTATGCCAGGCTACGACTGCCTGAATCCAGTCTATAATAGCTGAAAAAATGCCGACAGCTTCGGCAAGTGACTTTGGAGTGCTTCCAGTGGAGACGGAGAGCATAGCATCTTGTATAACTCTGATATCCGTCATCAAGGTATAGCACTTTAGAGCCTTCCTGTTCTGACCAGTTTCAGAGCCAGGAGACTGTGGCTTGTCATGTATAGATGAGTACTTCAAAAGTGAAGTCAGTATTGTAGAGATCTGGACCTTGCTCATTTTGCAGAGACAGTCTATGTAAAGGGGGAGAAGCGGATCCCATTTGATTCCGGTTGCCAGACGTATTTCCAGCAATACGTCAAGGAGAGTACGCTCGGCGATAGGGCATCTCCGAAATAGTATTTTCGATAGAGTTTTGAACTCGGTGGCATCTATCCGACGCATGAGACATTGATGGAGGAATGCCCCCCATTGTTCGGAGGACGTCATGTTCCCGATAATTTTTTGTCTTCCCTTGCAGACCTCAGGCGGATCATATCAGATACACAGAATCGCCTGTTTAATGAATATATCCACCTCCACAGTCCTGGTGCCAATGCTTAAGCATTTTGCTCAGGTCGCATACTGAAGCTTCAAGCATCAACAAAACACGAGCATTGTTTGGAGACGTCAAAGGCGTGAGCCACGTGATTTTATGTAATCAATCACATGACTACTTTCTTGTTACGGTAAAGCGCGCTGTAGAGACTTCAAACAGCCACAAGAATGATTTTAGACCCTTGATATCATACTGTCGAGTACAAGTCGGGCTCGCAAAGTATTTGCTCTATGGATCACCGCCTGGTGCAAGCATTGTCTCGCAGTAGTTGAAGCCCATCACCCCACAGTAGACAAAGCCAATTGCAGGTTTTTGCCTCTGCTGCCATTGTCTCCTGGCAATCTAGATTCTAGATAGGCCTATGGAGCACTAAGTTATTATTTTGGTACTATATCTCGGTAGTAAAAAAAACACAAAAAAAATTACATTGACACAACTTCAATACAGCCTTACGAAGCGAAAAACAAACCTCCACAAAGCATCCAACTTCACCATCGGAACCAATTCAGCGCCCCTCTTAGGTAAAGCAACATAGCCGATATCCGTTTCACCGGAACCCCACGTAGAGACCTCGCCTTAATGCCGAGATCGCACACCTGGTTCATACCAAAATCACAACAGCCGACTGAGAAATCGTTCAAACCATGGAAAAAACTACAACGGTTTGGCTCGAAAAAGTAATTGTCGGACGGTATACCGCTTGCTCCTCTTGGAGGAGCTGAAGAAGACAGTGGAACGTCCTAAAATAGCCATAACGAAGGAAAGCCCGGGTACGAAACTGCGGTCTTCAGAACTAAAAAAGGCAAGTAGATCTTGCTGTCCACAGTGTATCTGTCTCATTTCCTTGTCGATCTCTCCACCCGATAAACGAACGATCTTCAGGTTGTGGAACGTAATGAAAATTTCCTGTAGTTGCCGATAGGGGTTTGCGGTTTCGCAAGTGGGTGAATGTTTTGCAACGGAGGTACTGTAAAAGGGCTTCTTTTGGTAGCGAAATAGGGCCATTATCCTAAGGCAAAAACAAGGCCGATATGCCGAGGACTCTGTATCCAATTATGTCCGAATCGGCAATGTATGGATTATGCACTCCAGATGTCTCATGAACGGTTGGTGGTTTAAATTGGAGACAAGATTAGTATTCAAAGCAAAGTATAGTCCTAAGGTCGGTCGCCCAGAATATGTGTCAGGTATAGGCACCATGAATATAAGGGTATATCACGGGTATTACGTCGGGTTCTCGGACGATAAAAACACACTATGTATTTACCATACCCTCTAAAATAACGCTTAATGGTGCACCTGATTATCCTGCAGTAGCATATAAATTTCTCATGGCTTTATCTCACATATAAACCAAAACTTTAAGGTTCTTCGCGTATTACTGCCATGTTGGAATAAAGTAGACGTTGGGCCAACTGATAGATCAGTCAGTTGACGCGCAACGAAAATTAATTCTCCGAACCATGCGACTCATATGTAAGTATCTTATGTACTCCATAATTATGTACGGAGTATCCATCTCAGGGCTCCGTTTGTGGAGTGGTTACCTGTCGGAATTGATCAACGCTGGCCAATTAGGGCTAGGGGTAATCTGTAGTACTACTAGTACTATATCCAGAATAATACAGATCGCTCTGAACAAACTACGTTGAGTACTTGCAAGCCCCGACGTCGTATCCCGGGGCTACAGCATGCTTCACTTACAGTGGTCTGATACATAGCTAGAGGAGAAAAAGAGGAGTAGAAGGAAAAGGGGGCTCTAGTACGAATCAAACCAACTCGAGTAGAGTGAAGTTATCGGAGACTTGCCGTATGATCTGAATTATTGGTCGATCTAAGTAGGAGTGATCAAACACCCGTGACGAATCACAGCCCAGGACTGGCACTCATCAAAGCTAGTACCCGATACAGGTAGTGGTGCTAGTACGTAGGTAAAAGGTGTGTTCTATATATACTTAGTACTCCAGACTTTATGATGTAAAGAAGGATCTGGATCTTTGGAAAGCGATGCAAGGCCGGGTCCGAAAATATACCGCTCCCATAACGCAGGGAAGCCAACAACAGCTTAGGATTGCAAAGTCTGACTCGTTAGAATCGACCCAACGGGCCAGCTCAATTCACATCGAAAAGTCCTTGACTGACCATGTGGGTCAAGTGGGGAGGCACAGTCACTCCGTATTTGTAATCGGGACTTCATCATATCGAGTGACAAAGTCTCAAAAATTAAATAGCTTTGTCCAATGTACAGTATACGAGTACTAGGACTAACCATGTCGCACTGGAGAGAGTACACCCGAAGTGCCTCCTGAGATAGGGGTGCTAACTACTAGGCCCCTGAAAAAGGAAGCGATCCATAGCCGCATTAACGATCAAATCCCGGGTACCTGGAGATAGGCTCCCGACTAAGCTAGGCGTTTGGAATCCCTCCCGTGAGCCCCGACCACGAACGCTCAATGGCCCGTAGACTAATTGTTAGACTCCGCCATTCAGCCCGCCACAAACACATCCTGGTCACCGTCGAACTCTCCAGAAAACAGGGTCGAGAAAGATTGAGGTCTTTTTGATCTTTGAAAGGAATACCCGTGAGCCAGCAATTCAACCCTATGTCACATACACACATTTACACCCCCGAACGCAGTACGCGGGACTCGACCACATTGCATCCCATGTTTTCCAACCCTAATGATTATGTGAGCTTGAAACACGATCGAATTAATGTCTTCCCCACCAGAAACCAAGGAATTGAACAAGTCGGCGGAGTCTTAACCTGCCACTTATGGCCAGCACAAACTAGTGGGGCCTCATCAACAAACTTTAACCCACCGCCGTGTAGTTAATGGATGGTTAAGTTGTACACGGCCTTTCCCTTTTTGAGTTCTACCCAACTTCTTCTATCCAGGGGGACTTCCACTCGGTGCATTTCCCGCAACCAGTGCATGCCACATAATGGTCCAGGACCAGGTAGTCGGAATTCACCCCAAAGCGGAACGAGACCGTCCTAGCGGCGAGTCCACGTCCCCTGGCGTAATTCAGGGGCATTCGGACATTACCATTAGAATAGAAAAGTATCCCATTTCAGATAACGAAAGGATAAAGTGAAAAGAAAGCTCAAAACAATTAGAAGGTATTTGTATGCATATATAATTTTATTATTGCACTTCCTAGAACAGTACCATTCTGTTCCCGTGGCATTCAATGTCCCGGTCATCTCCTACATAGGAGGGCCACGAAGCCTATCGCTCTTCAAAGTTTATATGATCGTATGGTCGTCATCTCGTGATGTGAAGAATCGCTATATCGATGATTCCATAGAACTCCGTAGTATCGCTCTGCGCTGGATATCCAAAAAAGGGAAGGAAAGATAGATATGAATGAAGAAAAAGGGCTATATCAAAGTCAACCTCGCGAACTCCGGGGTCGCGACATTTGCGAGGAGGAGTCGCGAAGGATGTCAGGCGCCCGTGGTCCAACCATCCAATCTTCCATCGCAAGCCATTCACTCCAGCTCCTCTCGGCCGCTTCAATCTCTGAATCCAACGGTCCTTGCAAAGGACGCAAGAAAGGAATGGTCTCCAAAGGAGAGATATCGTAGTCTTTCTTCACACAAGCCCAGCCGCCACTCTTCGCAGCGAAAAGATAGTTACGACGCTCTTGTTCATGCAGAAATCCAATACCAGACCCCCAATCGTCGCCAAAGAATCCATGTAGTACACCCGGGAAATCCATCCCCGTCGCCACAAGACGACGAATATACGGGATCAAAGAGACAGACGGGGGAGGATTTGAATTGGAAATTGACGCAGGTGTGGTACTAGCCGTTGGCGTGTGATCGGTGGAAGAATTGAACACGGGGTGCGGTTGACGTTGAAAAGGGAGACGAATATTTAAGAATGTTGAAAGTGCCTGAACGGTGGTACTATGTTGTGCATGGTCGAGGAAGTAGCGCTGGCAATTCTGATAGTGGGGGTGCCATTGGAAGATATCGAAGCCATCACTATTCACCCCGGGGGAGGCTCCAGTAAGTCCAAACATCGCAGTTGGATCGAATTGCGGCGACGAGTTCATTTGGGTCCCGGACGAGCGACTCGACTGGTTTTCAGGGTTCCTGTTGGAAGCGCAAACTTAGCCCCTATCCTTTTTTCCCCTTAATTTCAAGATATCTTTCTTAGCCCCTCTAGCTTTTAGTGCGTGAGTGTGTGTGTGTGCCCGCGTGTGTTCGTACGTGGGGCGGGTCAAGACTTATGATATAAATGTGCAAGGGCCAATTTCCTCCGATAACAAGAGCAATTGAAGTTGACCAAGTGTGGGAACAGGCGAGAGGGAAATTACTTGTTTGAAAACACACTCCTGCCTCGACGAAGCAAGACAGACACCCTGCGTCGAGACGGGGACGGAGATGGAGAGGACTGGAACAGGTTTTTGATAGAAAACGCCAGTCCTCTTCCAGGATGAGCTTCGTTCATAGACATCTGCTAGACAACGTCCATCTACATACGCGCAAGCCAGACACGGCTCATGACAATGGAACAAACCGAGGAGGGGGAGGGGAGAAGTACAATGGGCAGACAACGGAGATATAGTTCTTTAGAGAAGGGCCCATTTGAGAAGAATATGAAACGGGACGTATGAGACATACATCAAATTTTTTTTTGAGAAAAAAGAAAAAGCTGAAGAAAGGCAAGAGAAAAGGGGAGACAAAAAACGGCCGGGAGGGTAAGAAAAAAGAGACAGCCTGCGGAGCTGGACTGAAGTGGATTTGTAGTATATTATTTCGGTGCGACTAACAAGAACGGGTCTGCCCGATGGAGTAACTCTTGGGAGACGTTGGCAGGTCCGTAGAAGAAATTGGAGAGTTTGGAAACGGTTGGCAGGCTATAGATTGGGAACGAATAAAAATATAAATAAAATTTCTGGATCTTGGGGTTTTTATTTGTGGTTTTTTAATAGCCAATAGTGCTAATTGTGCAGTAATAAAGTAACTGCCAATAATCATCATCCCACCAGATCTGGTCTGTCCGGGACATTTTCCGTCGGTTGGGGTACCTTATTTAGTTCGAGGGTTAAATTATTATCATTATAATCAATAGGTTAACGATGCAATGTAATCAATAATGAAAGCGAATAGAAACTTTTTCTTTTTCAATTTTATTCTTTCACTTGAAAATTTCTCTCAAGAAACTATTAGACAATATTGGAAAAGAAACAAAAAAAAAAAAAGAAAAGGGGGAAAGAGATTGGGAAATAGAATTGAAAAATACACCTGGTAAGAAACGAAAAAGCAAAATAAGAACGCAAAAATGAAAATAGGCTACAATACAGATCGATGCAGGAAAGGGAGGGTACTTACCCCGTCCCTTAGCGGATGGCGAAAAAGAAGAAAAAAGAAAAAAAGAAAAAAGCCATGGTCATCGCGTGTCCTCTTCTTGGGTAGTGGATCCGGGAAAATGGATGATAGGGCCATACGCCTAGATTCGAGATATCCGTGCAGCTGCATACTTCCCATACTTAGAGAGTTGTGGCTTAGAGCTGGATTAGGAAAGAAATCTATATTGTTTGTCCTGAACTTTTCTTTGATCCCCGTAACGATCTTATGATTCGAGATTTAAATTACATGAACTAAATGGACAATATCACTTTCTATGTATGTTTATTTTCATTTTTCATCTTACGTAGTCTAGTTTAGTTTAAACTGCAGATCGGTCTGACGCTTTACGAGAATTAAAAGCGGATTTACGGAGTCAACCTTTAACGTCAATAGGAAGAACGGAAAAAAAAAAAAAGAGGGGACGGACTTCCCATCAAGTCTGAGATCCACGATCGTCGAATCAGATCCACTCCAGACTAACTGCAGAAATCTTTCATCCCTAGTAGTTGAACCCATCCTGTACCATGGTTGCAATTTACATCAATAATTGTCTCCTCGCGACTGTGACAATACGGTGACATACCTCCTACTCTTCCTAGTACCTCGCACCACCCTGGTCTACTAGTAGTTGAGGTCAATGCTTTGTACTTATTTATATAGACCAATGTTGTGTAACAGCCACTTTATAGTTTATGCTTAGCAACAGAGCTATGGGGTTGTACAGGATATGGTACAGGGTCTACATACAACGACCATCAGACCCTGCCTTAGGATCGTCTTCCGTGTATGGATGTATATACTGTACAGGTCCTCTCGTATAAAACTTGTAAAGGGAAAAGAGATAGCCGTTACGAACCAATGCTCTTTCTTTTTCATTGCTAGTTTACTTTAGGGTTGTCTCACAGTATTCCGGGCTGTACCTGGGTAATTATCTCTAAATTTCCCTAGGGATAGGCTTGTAGTTGGGCAGGATCTTAATTCAACTGGTGACACTCGCATATGCATCTATACGTCTACTCCTCTGTCCTCAGGGTTCAGGTGACGCTAGACAGCTACGGCAATATAGCAGTTTTGGGTATGCTGGTGATAGCTTAGGTAGTGTAAGCTATTACTCAGTTTACTCACAATCAATATGCAAAGTCGAAATATCACAAGTAGACTCAGTAGCAACCCTGACTTCACTGAATCTTACGTTATGCACTGTAGACATGTATGTACGAAATAAAGTCATATATTAGGTAGTTCCTAGGCACGTTCTATGGATACGTACTTAGTCGGTATTGTAATGTAACGTAAGGGAAGAAACCTTTAGTAATTGTCCCATCATTCAGCCGCAAGTTTCCCGACACCAAAATGCTTATGATAATAGGTAAGAAGCTGAAATTAGGTCGAAAAGGGCTTCTTTGTCTCGTTCTTAATTTTTTTTATTAAACTCAGTTCTTATTCAAAACTTTGCATATGATATTGGCTGAACGGCTGGGGTCCAGGGGATTTGCCACATCGTTGATGCAGACAGGAGATTTTGGGCCTTAGTCAGATCTACAACCTGCAACATCAGGTATCTACTGCATTAGTACTAGTATGCAAATGCTGTAGCTGGATAGCATGGATGGAGTCAGAGCTGATATCTAGCTAATTTCACCACCCAGTCATTACTATCTCCTGCCCAGTCATCGCAGATCACGCAAGCAGATACATCCCTAGAAAAAGCAATGGTGACCCAGAAAAACAAGGGTTCGCTCCAGACATTCCACTCGAGCCAGAAGCTGACGTGAATTAGCACCATCACTGCATAACCATGCATTGTATACATCCAGTGATGTTGTAGAGAATGGAAGGATGAGCGGTGAGCAGCAACAAGCGAGTTTCCACTACTGTGACGTGCTGTTGAGACGGCATATTTTTGACGCAAATAGGGTATACATCACCCCTGGCAGAATCTGATAGATACAATGGTGGTTGTGGAATGTGATGCAGGCATAATTGATGTATCCCGCCCGTGTTCTGCACCCTCGGCCATGGCCCCTTAGGTTGATCTTCGTCGGGACTGTTGTGTCTTGATATTAATGGACGATTCGACTGACAACAATTTCCCAACAACATCTTCGAGACCAAATATCATGAGTGGTTGAGGTCTATAGTTTAACTTACGTTGATGCAGTGGCTATACTGCATAGCGGTGTGCTGTAGTATGCGAGATCACCGTTAGCTGTGCCAGTTCCTCACTAGAGTGAAGTCGACTGTCTCCAATTTTTTTAATTTATTTTTTTTTTTAAAAAAAAAATCTCGCTCTTTATTCTGTTTCTAACCACATTCTCACAAAGAATGAATTCGTTGATCTATCTGGAGAAAGGATCTCAGCACAAGGTTACCAGGTCAAGTATAAGACCAATGGACCAGTGCTTCGCGCTATAAACGCCAAGTCCTACAGCCCCATCATATGCAGGATAAGAGCGGCACATCTTAATGACTTAACGCCGAGGGGTGATCCCGAAGGCATTTCCAGGAATTCACTCACATAAGGTGCAAATGCACGTTTACGAGACCCATGCGTACTACTCCTTCTAGCTTAATTGGCGGACTGACAGTCGTAAGGGGTACTGGGTGAAGTTCGCCACACTACTAGTACAGACGGGACTATTCTCCTTTGAAGGTGAGGGATAAGGCGGCCTCTGATTATAGGTTGTTCAACTAGGTAGACACCATATCGATTTCGATAGATAGATTGAGCTATGTCTAAGTTATTGTCTGTTAATTGCAAAATTACATGCTGATACATACAAAGACTATCTGTATACTAGTATACATACACACCTCCTATAGGCCAGCGGGCCAATCGATAAAGTTGATGCCTAACTATGAAGACATCACAAGGTATTGTGCGATTAAGCAAGGTGCTAGTTCTAAACTATGTGAGCACTCAATATTGAGTCGGTATAAAGGCACCCTCCTTGTGTCCAATCTTCGGATGTCGCGGAAGCCACAGCGATCTGCGCTCAGCCTCACAGATTTTGCCACTGTGGCGTGGTAGATGTACGTACAGCATATACGTGAGAGTGTGCATCGAGCATGCTCCCCCCCCCGGCCCAGCCACCATTGCCACTAGAGTGCATTAGCCACAATTTGCCACAGAGCCTATTTTGGTAAATAACAAACAGTTTGTAGGTCAATGCTTGCTCCCTTTGTTGTCTCCTTGTCTCGGACGGACCGCTCCAGTATTCCTTTCAGAATGCAAATGCCTCGCATCTTTTTTCCTGGATAGTAAAGACTGTGAGCATCTTCAGGCGGTGAAACAATTTCTGACGCAGAATCCTGCTTTGCTTTGTCCAAAGAACATACGGTTGCCGAATCAATATACCAGTCGACTTTCTCGTCTTGAGCTGTGGGGTAGCTCCAATGACGTCTTATCTTCTCACCCGAACATGGCTCCACTGTTAATGCAGGGACCTCAATTAGGAACAAGTACAGTGCAAGCGGAGCCTTATGAGAATGTCAGTGAATAACTGTGGTAAGGGTTGCGGTTGGGTATCAGGAGTCCAAGATCCTATACGGAACTCAAAGCAAGGAATACCAAATGAGTGAGCACTAAGTAAAGCCCAAGTGGAGAACTCGGGATGCGCTTAACATTATCCGGATGATTGGGCATATGGCTTATTCCAAAATGGCCATGAGGTCTTACTTCCTGGCCGAATCCAGCCGGTATAGGGCAAGGAATAGGAGGTGTCAACTCAATAGTCCATATATAATCATCTCTTTTAGGTCACACACACATCCCCACGACGGTATCATGTCCTTGCAATGGGGAATGTTTCTCGTTCTTTTCCTTGAATTATAGTTATGTCAAAGACAGTGTGGATACAATTTTAGTGCTCCATAGACTAGCCAGCATTGGCAAGGCTATCATTAGTTTACTCCGTAGTTTGAATCCCGGCCTCGGCCTTTGAAGAACAGTTCCCTTCCCGGGGCTCTCTCCCTTTCCATTTTCTTTGCTTTCCTTTTTCTATCCTTTCCTTTTCCTTTGTTTTTTTCTTGTTTTTTTCACGGAAAAATTGTGCTAACCATGTGTTTGGGCGACGTGTGTTTCTTCTGAAACACTGTGAAGAGGGCGACGGCACGTTACTTGACCTACTAACTTATATCGTCATTGACCCTACTAGTACTAGGCCCTGACGATCGTTGATTCTTTCTCATCCTCTTGCTGCATCTCTGTTGTTCTCAGCGGAGGACTGATCAAAATCAACAACAATAAAACTCGTAATTCTCACCTTTATTTAGAGCCGAGGACATGGATTCCTGGTAGATCGTATCGACAGCGAGCGGTTTAAGCCATGGCCCCGAGAATATTTCCGTGCCAGGAGGTCATTCGAAGACCCACTCTCTTTGAGATCCTTGGCCACCAAAACCTACTACGTAGTATTTATCCAGACCATGTGGAAATCTGCAGATCAGTGATGGTGATCTTGTTCACATATCTTGGCGTCGAATGTCTCTCATACTAGTATCCAATTGTAGCCACACAGCCCAACTATTCCTTCAAAAGAAATGTCAGAAAAAAGTATAACCCAGTATGAATATCAACTCCGAGAGACTAGTGACAATCCCACCCCCACTTCAACCTGTTTTTCATTTCATTTCTTTTTTCCTTTTCCTTTCTCATTATGGAGAAGAATTACCTATCATTGTGCCCTTCCCCACCACCAAATAAAGCATCAAGATGGGTGCCTAAACTCGACAGCCTCACTGATCAGTCCTCAGGCCGATCCTCCCTTCGGCCGAAAGTGCGCCACATGACAATAGTCCCACCAAGGTTATAGAACCCCCAAAGTTTGATTTTAACTGACGATACCTTCAAATGGCTCGCCGCTTGCATACGGGTAGCGTCGCGGGTCTCTGTGATGGCCCTAACGCAATATGCAAGGGCTATCACTGCGCGCTGAAACCTATGGGGAATTCTGTAGGCATTCAATCAATCAGAACCCATGGATTCTGCCAATTTTTGAGCTTCAGAATCAAGGTCTACTACCCCTTTGGTGCGGCAAATCCAATACGGATACGACACATCCATGTCATCGCGATGGGACTGTCGAGAGTGCGGGAGAGAGTCTGGGGCATGCTGAAGCTAGGGATCTGCTGTTACCAGGACTGTACAGGTATGCTGTTGGTGGATTTTTCTCGTATATAATCTTCCTCATTAAAACGTGTTCAGCTTTAATGCATCGTTACTTTACCATGTCCGTAATCATTACCTTAGGCATTCAAAGGTTCCAAGGGGATATGCCTTATTTTTCTCCCTAAAACACTTACAATGCCCTTGCACCAGCCGGGGGGGGGTATGTCGTTGAGGGTTTAAGGCACACCCGTCATCCCAAATGGTGCTTTCGCCTAAGACATGCTTTACTCGATCATCGCCGTCCTAATCTGCAGCAACACTAGAGGTATGGTAGCCGATGCATTGTGATCACTGATCAGGACTCCAAATCACCTCTATGTTGATTTCGGTGTGCTTCTTGAATGTCTGAGCTTCAAAAGAGAATGGTACATGGTTTCTCTCTGGCGTCACCTATTTCATGTTATCAATTGTATTGCGATGCAGTCTAACCTTTGTATTTTTAGTTAACTACATACAAGCTAATTGAACCATATTCATCATTAACACGTGTAATCCATCTCAGTTGGTAAGTATATTGAAGGTTCTTTCCAAAGAAATCAACCAGCTTAGGACCAGACTCATTCAGATCATCATAGATGTCGAAATGGTTCTTGCCCTTCACAACGAACAATTCCTTGGGCTCCTTCGCAATCTCCACTGCCGTCTTACTGTAGTGAAGCGTCTGCGCCTCACTACCAGCGATCATCAATAGCGGTCTAGGCGAGATGATGTGCTGGAAGTTGAATGAGTCATAGGGAATCATAAGATCGTAGCTGACGGGAGGCACTTTCTGATTCGAGCGCTCATGCTTCCCCCTGTCCGTTCCATAGTACGCAGCAGCGTCCTTGAAGAATGGATCCGCATCGTCCGGCACATTCGTCGCATCGAACATGGCGGGAGCCTCGCTAGGAGCACCATTAGCGACGTTGGTCCGCCACTGGCCGGCATACTGAAGGGCACCGGCGATAGCCTCGGCATTCTCCTTGTTGTGTTCATGGACGCCTCCGTTGCGTGTCATGCGACCGACGCAAGCAGCGCTAACGGTGGCCAGGGCACGGATGCGAGAGTCAGACTGAGCGGCGTACGAAGTGTAGCCGCCCGAGGCGCAGATGCCCAACACTCCGATCCGTGACGCGTTCACCTGATCCTTCAGTGTTGTCAGGTAGCTGACGGCTGCCTTGATGTCTTCGACGCGCTGGTGGGGATCTTCGAGGCCGCGAGGCTCGCCGGTGCTTTCACCTTGGTAGCCGGCGTCGAAGGTGAGGGCGTAGAAGCCGGCCTTAGCCAGGGCTTTGGCGTAGTCGGTTGAGGTTTGCTCTTTCACACCGGTCATCGGGTGGCTGACTACTACGGCGGCACCTTTGCGGTCTGGGGAACCGTCTACTGGTGCGTAGAGTTCACCACAAATCTTCAGGTGGAAGGATGGGAAAAGGACCTCCGTTGGGGATGACATGGTGTCGGGAGATCGGTGATTGAAATCGGATAGACTTGATCTGGAACTAGTCTCCGGGAAAGAAGTTCAGGTTGAAATGGGATCTGTAATGATAAAGCTGCTGTTGAAGGCGAGTCCCTTCGTACATTGTGTATATATACCTTCGTTCAGGTCGAACCACATGAACGATGAAACCTAACAGCTATAATCATGACGTATCCAAAGTCTTGGAATATTTCGGCGGAACTTAAACTATTTCGGGCGACGGAATTATTCTCAGGGGTTGCTGGCCCTTGTCATTGGCTCGTTTGGCCTCAGGAATACGGTAAACCCCCGTTATAAGCAATCAATTTAGCGAGCGACTCAAATTGCCTGTCTTCGGCCGAAATTTTGAGATGATCGGCATGCCGTCGGCCGAAGGAATTAGAGGCTGTGATTATCTCCTGATGAGGAATTACACACTCTCCGGAGTTTGAGCGGACATAGAGTATGTTCAAAGTGGTTACTAGGAGAGGGCATTATGGAGTTAAGGATTCATAATCAGATGATGTTTTTTGCTGACGGACTACTTATAGGTGTATAAGCTGTATTCCCGAGAGCTCCACATTTGGCAGAGTAACCATCGGCTTTATCGGAAATACTTGTGAATAAGGGATGATAGAATTTTAGTCAGTATAACTTGAGTCTTAGTGAATGGTCTAGAAGAAAAGCATCGCCATATAAATTTAGCTGGTGTTGCTAGGATATATGGCCAATTCACCTTCTGCGAGTTTAAACAACCTAGCAAACACTTGGACTCAATTCCAGAATATATATTCGACAATGTCCTCTACAGAATCAAGATATGCCAAAGCTCACGAGTCCCTCGGAGGACCTGGTGATGCACGACCTACCGCATTACAAATTGTCCAGGACGAGAACCGAGTAAATGATCTCACCGACAAGGTGGTCATGATCACAGGCTGTTCATCCGGGCTCGGTATCGAGACCGCCAAGGCCCTCTTCCACACGGGAGCAACATTATACCTGACAGCCCGGGACCTAGGAAAGGCCAAGACCGCATTGGGCAACATCGTCGATAGTCCGCGAGTCCATCTTCTCCACTTAGATTTAAATTCCTTGGCAACCGTCCGCGCATGCGCGGAAGAATTCAAATCTAAAGAGAGTACTCTGAACATTCTGATTGAAAATGCCGGCGTGATGGCATGCCCCGAAGGTCGGACAGCCGATGGGTTCGAAATGCAGTTTGGCACAAATCATCTGGCTCATTTCCTGCTCTTCTACCTGCTCAATCCGCTGTTGCTCTCTTCCTCAACCTCTAGTTTCCAGTCCCGAGTGGTCGTGGTAGCTTCCAGCGCCCACAGGGTTTCATCGGTTCATTTCGATAACATCACTTTGGAAGGTGAATATGAACCGTGGAAAGCTTATGGTCAAAGCAAGACAGCAAATATCTGGATGGCTAATGAGATCGAGAGACGCTATGGCTCAAAGGGTCTTCATGCCTTTAGTCTGCACCCTGGTGCGATCGCCACTGAGCTCCTTCGCCATGTTTCGGATGAACAGAAATCCGCGTGGGATGCTGATGACTGGCTCAAGAAGTACTGGAAGAGTCCTGAACAGGGAGCCGCGACCAGCGTCTGGGGTGCCGTGGCGAGGGAGCTGGAAGATACCGGAGGAAAATACCTGGATAATTGTCAAATCGCATCACCTGCTGACCCGACCAAGCGACATGGGCCAGGCTATGCTACGTGGGCGTACAACCCGGATGGTGAAGCAAAACTTTGGGCGAAAACTTTGGAATTACTTAAGTTAAAGGACGAGTAAGCTTGCGCTGTTATCCATTCGACCGATTCTCCCTTTTTGTACAGAATATTTTGCGATATAGGTAGGTAGTCACTAGGATATTAACGAACGAATTTGTGTTTAAAGAGAAAATAAAGGCTTCACACCGAAATTCTGGTAACAAGCAATGTGAAAGCGACCAATAAAAAATGTCCGACAGCGTAGTGAGGCGATTTGTATCACTGTGCTGAAATGGTCACACATAAATTCTTCTTGGCTGTGTATAAGTCATCAAATGCATACGTAGTGTCGTTAACAACAGGACAGATATCAATGAGGGGGAAGGGGGTGGAAAAGGACGCCGTTATCGGAGCGGTTATCAGAGTGGTTATCAGACCTTATTTATGACGGATAGACTTCGCATAATCATCTATTGCTGGCAAATCTATTCGTGGATTCAGCATTCCTGATCGCTCCCCAAACCATAATTGAGATGCATTAGCCGAGAGCTTGGCTGACGATCTTCCACTAAGAGGGCAGGTGTGGGTACACAGCCTCGTTTGACTCGGTTTGAGACTTTGAGTCGGCCCCGGGGTTGAATGTATGTACGACGCGCTAGTGTCTTATCAAGCCTGGGGTGGACATGAGGTAATGATATTACTGAATATGATATGCGAGGGAGACGTATACTCAACGACTCATGAATCATCGAGTCAGAACGGGCTCGGGTTCACCCCGCCAATTACTCCGCATTAGACCTAAACACGATGCTCTCTGCATCTAAAGACTTTTTTGATGTACAGATGGTTGTCTCGGACAAAGAACAGGGAAATGTCAACATGTTGTTCGAACTGAGCCTTCAATCGAGTCCATTCTATACAGAGTGTAGCTTGTGGGCAGAATCATACCCAGATACTGCACCGTAGTTCTCATATAAACGATGCGCTTCCAGTATATCCTGGCCCAACCCTTTAATTAACAATAAAAAATTGATTTGGCTAACTCGCAAAGTGGCCTTCTATTTGAATCGGCCGACGTTGTAACCTTGAAGTTGTATTGGTCCAACCCGACTCGGATTTCCGTATCCGGTATGGAGGCGGAGGGCCGCGCTCCGTGCCGAGAGAAGTGCAGTCGGCCAAAGCAGGACACTTGTTAAGTTAACAACAACAACACAACAACCCGCTTTCAAATTATTCCGTAGACAGATAATCTCCCTTTGCCGTGAGTAAACCCCGTCTTTGTTGGACAGGATCGGGGGGTCGCATGACCCTCACCCCACGTTAAACTAAATTGGAGCGTACGGTGTAGCACGTCCCGCCTTTAGCGAGAGGAAATACTTATTCATCCTTTTTTCGGAGGAATCCTTTTAACATATTAGAGAGGAGGGATCGGTTTGTAGTCCATGCACCCCCCGACCGATTGGTCTGAGCGTTGAGGGGGGAGGAAGTGAATGTGGTCAGATACTGCAACCGGTTAGTATTCACTGATAAGGTAGTGAGTAAAATGATCAGATAAGAGATTCGATGGAGGAGCCTGTGGGGCCTCAGGGACACCGGTCGAATGAGGATTAGCGGGACACACGTGAGCCGGCACTTTGGATCGGGACTGGAGGATTCGCCGGTCTTGGCAATGAACATAACAGTAATCCGTACAATGTACCCAATTGAGATTCAACCATAAGGACTCCAGGTGTTAACGGTCCTAGGGGATAGAAAGAGACATACTCTGCGTATGCTACATGGTATTGATGCCCGACTCTTCTCCCGATATCGTTCCATAAAAGAATCATCTAAGAAATTTCGATCCACGAGGATTTCCCGGAACCAAAAGCGGACTGGCGGGGGGCGGGTTTCCGCCGATAGATAACGGGCAGATTGTGATGACCTTAAAGTATCGAATAACACACCCGAAGTTCGGACGTTAACCAGCGCCGTGGTGCCGGCCTTCCGCTTAGCCGCCTAGTCCCCTACCTTAATTCATTCAACGAATCATCGACTCGAATGGCCCACCTCCACTCCTACTGTCCTCCCCCGTCGGCCATTCCCACCCTCTTTCTCGTCCGACTCCGGCTCAGTGCTCGCCGCCCTCCGCTGACATTTGCCCGGACATAAATTCCCTTCATCTCTCGCCTCAATCTCTTCTTTTTTTCTTCTTCACTGCTACAGACATCTCTCTCTCTCTCTTATCCTTTAAATATCCTTAACTCGTCTTGACTCCGGTCAATTGACACTTTGCCACCGGCTTCTTATCGATATCTGATAAGCCCCTCACTTTCACCTTCACACATTTTCTCAAAAGAGACAAAGCAAATTCAAGATGTCCAACCTTCCCATTGAGCCCGAGTTCGAGCAGGCCTACAAGGGTATGTATTCTTGAAAACTATCATTCGTTGATCTATTGATAGATCTTTGTCGGATTGTGTCTAACAAAAAATTTCCAGAGCTTGCCTCTACCCTGGAGAACTCCACTCTCTTCCAGAAGAACCCTGAGTACCGCAAGGCTCTCGCCGTTGTCTCCGTCCCCGAGCGTGTCATTCAGTTCCGTGTCGTCTGGGAGGATGACAACCACCAGGTCCAGGTGAACCGTGGTTTCCGTGTCCAGTTCAACTCCGCTCTCGGTCCCTACAAGGGTGGTCTTCGTTTCCACCCCTCCGTCAACCTTTCTATCCTTAAGTTCTTGGGTTTCGAGCAGATCTTCAAGAATGCCCTGACCGGCCTGAATATGGGTGGTGGTAAGGGTGGTTCCGACTTCGACCCCAAGGGCAAGTCTGACAACGAAATTCGCCGCTTCTGTGTTTCCTTCATGACCGAGCTCTGCAAGCACATCGGTGCCGACACCGACGTCCCCGCTGGTGACATCGGTGTCACCGGCCGTGAGGTCGGTTTCCTCTTCGGCCAGTACCGCAAGATCCGCAACCAGTGGGAGGGTGTTCTCACCGGTAAGGGTGGCAGCTGGGGTGGTTCTCTGATCCGTCCCGAGGCCACTGGCTACGGTGTTGTCTACTACGTTGAGCACATGATCAAGCACGCTACCGACGGCAAGGAGTCTTTCACTGGCAAGCGCGTCGCCATCTCTGGTTCCGGTAACGTCGCCCAGTACGCCGCTCTTAAGGTTATCGAGCTCGGCGGTTCCGTTGTCTCCCTCTCCGACAGCAAGGGTTCCCTGATCGTCAATGGTGAGGGCAGCTTTACCCCTGAGGAGATCAACACCATCGCCCAGATCAAGGTCGACCGCAAGCAGATCTCTGAGATTGCCAACACTGAGGCCTTCGCCACCAAGTTCAAATACATCCCCGGTGCCCGTCCCTGGACCCACGTCGGCAAGGTCGACGTCGCTCTTCCCTCCGCTACCCAGAACGAAGTCTCCGGCGAGGAAGCCCAGGCCCTCATCGACGCTGGCTGCAAGTTCATCGCCGAAGGTTCCAACATGGGCTCCACCCAGGATGCCATCGACATCTTCGAGGCCCACCGTGAGGCCAACAAGGGTGCTGCCGCCATCTGGTACGCCCCTGGTAAGGCCGCCAACGCCGGTGGTGTCGCCGTCTCCGGTCTCGAGATGGCCCAGAACTCTGCTCGCATCAACTGGACCTCCGAGGAGGTCGATGCTCGCCTCAAGGGTATCATGGAGGACTGCTTCAAGAACGGTCTCGAGACTGCTATCGAGTACGCTACTCCTTCTGAGGGCGTCCTTCCTTCCCTCGTCACCGGTAGCAACATTGCTGGTTTCACCAAGGTTGCTGCTGCCATGAAGGACCAGGGTGACTGGTGGTAAACATTCTGCGAATGTTTTTCCTAAGTCAGCTTCTTTGATTCACGCTCCCATTGATACCTCTTGTTTACGATGATGATCCTTTTTTGGTCCTTTTGCCTGTTTAAGCGCGGTTGGTTGATAGAGGCGCCGGTGTTCTTGCCTTTTTTAATCTCTTATGATTTTAGGCATGGTCTGATGCCTTGCACATAATCATGATTTACGAATAAAATATTATTAAAATCAAAATTTGTCCTTCGAGTTCTCGTATGAAGGTATCCAGATTGCTTAGTAGTCCCCTATAAAGCAGTGTGACTGGAGATGGTGAAACCGTACACCTACTCTTGTATAAAGGAATCTTTCATTAACCGAAGCACCTTCGATTTACTCCACACTTCCAAATCTCAACCAAACAGGATTAGAAGTCTTATTGATGTATGTATGAGTATTGTATATATATATAGGACAACGCATTCTGTACATTAAGCTAGCAAATGCACAACATTCGATTAGGGCAACTAGGGTGCATCTGTATCCGTCCTAAACTGAACACAAACAAAGGCATACCTACATAGCTTTTCTATAACAATGGATTGGAACGGGGGAATGACAACAAGAGAAGAATAAAGGGAAAACAGAACGACCATCAATCAGGCCATATCCTCCTTCACTGTTTGACTCATCGCCTGGACAGGGGTTGCTGGCTTGGTGCGCTTTCTCATTCCAAGAAAAGAAAGGCCGAGAGCAACAACCCACTCAGATCATAGAATGGGGAGGGCTCGGTACAAGTGCGGGTTACAGTCGTCGGTCCAAATCTGAAGCAGGATCTCATAGAGCTCGTGGGCAGGAAAAACATAGCCCAAGCGGTAGAACCCTGGGGAGAGCTCAAAAGGGCTGATACTACTTGAGACATTGAGGATGATCCAGGTTAACATGAAGAAAGACATGAACTGCACCGGAATGAATACGGTGGCGGCGTCGATGATCAGGAAGTTCAGGTGCATGACCAGCCAAATTGCCATCCATGTCAAGCCAATTTGATCGGACGTGGCGTTCCAATCCTCCCGGAATCCCCAGATGTAGCCACTCATACAGATGGAGGCGATGAAGGTATAGCAAATGGAGATAATCAGCCGGAGGGCGATATTCTGCTTTAGCGAGAGGCTGGAGAAGACCTTAAACTGCGCGGAGATACTGTTGAGCGCCATGAGAAAAAAGAATTGTTGCAGGATGGGCACGACCATAGAAACAATATTATAGTAGAATCGGACTCCTTGAACCATAGGCTGGAGATCAATTGAAGAGCTTGAGATAGGGTCAAGCACAGTTTTGGCGATGTTTGGGTCGGAAACGTTGTTGGTTGATAATATCGTAGTCCCATTCATTTGATCATAAACGCCGGCGGTGCCCTGGACGAGCTGAACCAGCATCGAATACACGCTTTGGGCACAGGCGGAGTATTTAGCCCCATTCCAGATATAAGTTAGGGCCTGAGAGTTATTGTACACCCTAGCGGCTTCTGAGGAAGACATTGCCGTGGCTAGGCGGGAGGAAGCATTTGCTTTGGAATATATGGCACCCCAGTAATGACCTTTGCAAACGGCATTTCGCACATCCTGCTCCGTCGGCTATTCGGATATGGGATGTCGCTGGATGGTTGGAAATAATGGGCCTTTCATTTGGTCGTACGCTGTCATGACGGACTGGTCAATCACGTCCTGATCATAATCCACAAACAAAAGCTTCATAGTACTAAATCGAATCGAGTCATGATAGGCAGTACCATACAGATAGCACATGCTCGCGAGAAACAGCAGCTGGAGAGAAATAAACGCTCCTCCAAGCGCACCGAGAAATGGTTTTGGCAGCTGCATGTCGCTAGCTGAAGGATTGGGATGTTGCCAGGATGGTTGATGACGGTTTCGGTTTTTCAGTCCAGCAGAAGCGAGAGTTCTTGGGAAAGTTACAATTGACGTCTTAAGGTACAATGAGATTGATATCAGAGAAGAAAAACGAAAGGAGAATACCGAGTAGGACCAGGGGAATCCATAGGGAAATTTCCCCTAATATAGCCCTCGGATTTGCCATCAATAGTACGATGTCCGAAATCTGAGCGAATAGACTCACCGAGCTGTAGCTTATCCTTTAACTTTGCGTCTTGATAATGTTTTCTTTTCACCCTTAGTATGAGCCCAGGCCATGATTGCCATTGGAGCCATTGTGTTTAAGCAACTGGGGATGATATTCTTAGGGCAACCTCCATGTCCGATTAGCTAATCGGAATAAATTGACTAAGTAAGCGGACGGATAGTCGGACACCAAACACACCCAAAATATCAAAAGGTCCCGTTTGCTGCCGGTAATCCGACTTCCAGCAAGGAGTCGGAAGTGTATCATATAGAGTTCATTTGTTACTGAATATGATGATCATCTATTTTTCTCAGAGAAGACAAGAATCTGCGATTAAAACCAAGCATTTTCAAGGCTTTGTTTGTTCATTTCATCTATTGTATGCATATTTTCATTAGCGGAGACAATAAGAGAGTATCAGGGCGTAGACTAGAGTAAAATAGATGTCCCCTGACCTGTTAAGATCCTTCAACCATAACGTGTATGGCCATATCCTTGGAAGATTGGGTCATGGGCAATACAACGCAATAGTCCAAACGAGAAACCCCACGCTGAGATGATGATCACTACCCATCGATCGTGGTGGAGAAGAATTTCATGCTCTATACCTAGCCCTTATCACTTCTGTGAGAGTATAAAATGTGCCTGGGGTTCGTTTATAAGATGCCCAAGTTCCCGAGATTATTCTCTCAGCTTAGAGCTGAATCCATCTATTCAGACCTCTTCCCTTCTCTTGGTCCTTTGATTGTGCTCTTTAAAGTTTTGATTCCTCGCATAGTACACGCCGCAATCAACATGCCCGTAAAGGTAGTCGTTGTTGGTGCCGGTCTCGCCGGCCTGGGTGCTGCAATTTCGTTAAGCCGTGCAGGCAATGAGGTTCAGGTCTGATGATCTTTATCTTGCCGTGTACCCTATTGTCTTGAAAAGTGAGGTTGGCTGGTCCTGCCCGTAGGTTATTGAGCAGCCGGGGTTTCTGAACGAAGTCAGCGCTGCCATCCATGTGGCGCCCAATGCCACCCGAATTTTGACGGCCTGGGGATGTGATTTGGAAAGTTTACATCCCGTCCACTGCAACAAGTTACAAGTGTGGGATGCCTCAGAGAATCTTATGTGGACTCCAATTGTGAGTTGCTGCTGGTGTGTCCGTTCTTCGCTGGCATAGCTGTGGATTAACCGGAAAGCTAGGTGACAAAAGAGCGCCAGATGGCCCTGAATACGACGGATGAATGGTTGTTGACCCATAAATCGACTTGACCTGCATAATGCCCTGCGCGCCGCAGCCACCAATGAGGCTAATGGCCACAAAATCAATATCTGCCTTTCTTCGCGTGTATTATCGGTGGTACGTCATTGTACACCCGTTATGGTCCTGATTTTACTAGGAGACGCTCACTGATCTCACATTTTCTGTTCATAGGATGCAGAGGCCGGCGAAGTAGTCCTCGAGGATGGTACGACATATGTCGCTGACCTAGTTGTAGGGGCTGACGGCATTCATGTAAGTTGTCCTTCAAGCATTATGTTTCACATAGCCTAGATGTATATTTACTCAAGTCATCCAATGTTGCCAGTCCCGCTCCGTTCAGGCCATCGTCGGGGAAAACAAAGGACGCCAGAGCACCGGTCAAAACTACTTTCGTTTCTTGGTGCCCATGGAAAAGATACAGGCCAACCCATTAACTGCCGCGCTTATGGCAAAGACGGGCATCGACGGAGTGCATGCCTTCGTGGCGCATGACCGACGCATCGTGGTTTATCCCTGTCGGGGTGGCCAGTTGCTGAACGTGGCAGGCATTCACCCTGCCGGAAAAGAGACGAACGCCAGAGATTCACCGTGGCTCGATGGGGGCAGCTTGAGCCAGCTGATTGAAACCTATCGGGACTTTGGCGAAGAGCTTCAGGAAATGTGTCGTCTCGCGGAGGATCTGAAGCTGTGGAGCCTGGCTTCGCGCAGGCCAGCTCCCAAGTTTGTGAGAGGCAAATTATCTCTAATCGGAGATACGGCGCATCCCATGCTACCTCGTATGTCTCTTACAATCCTGTGTTCTTTTACCATTTGTTTTACCTTTTTTTGCTGATTGGGTGCACCGCAAACCAAGGGCAAGGCGCTGCTCAAGCATTCGAAGATGCGGCGGCACTTGGTGGAGTGATGACAGATGATACGACCATAGAGCAGATCCCGCAGCGCCTGGAATTGTACAACAAGATCCGGTATAAGCACGCGGTGACTGTGATGATGATGTCCAAAACCCACGATGAACGACAGGTGGAAATGCTGGAAGAGCTCCGCACCTATGTGGCCGATGCGGAGGCCCCTAAGGATATGTGCGCCTTCACTTGGCCGTCAGATCCAATTGGGGATGCACATAAGCTGGTACAGGAAGCCCAGATATAGACAGAACGGCCCGCGTTTCTACAAGAGCTTTTGAGCTTACTACTACTATATGGAAGTATATGTGACAGTAACGCTGTTACATTGACCATGATTAAAGACATTGTGCCGGGGATACTTGTATGATTGATAAGGAAGCAAGAAGAGAGGAAGTAATACAACAATTGAAGTTGTATATATAGATGTCTTGTAAATGATGCCTACTATAGTAGGATCATTTGCTAGAGCGTTCTTCATCAGTCACGTTACTCGGAGGTGATTAGCTAAGCGGCTCTGCATCAATTGTTAGTTACCTAACGTTACCATACAAAGTCATGAGGCAGCTTAACTAATGCGCCCTTAAGGGGTAGAGAAAAGCCTCTAGTATAGTAATTTTATTCTTTTGTTTCCGTTCTTGACCATTGATTTAGTGATCAGTCCAATAAGATTCAACCTATATCGGAGCCAAGTAATTTCGTTCGATATGCCTAACGACCCAGTTCCCAGAAGGGTAACGGCCTGTGATGCGTGCTACAAACGAAAGGTATATATATCCATCCCATCCACATCCACTATATACTACTTCCATGAGTTTATAAACTGTCTCGGGTTAGATCAAATGTGACCGCGTTGGGCCCCAATGTAATTGGTGCCTCCACCATGACATGAACTGCACGTATTCATCGGATTTACGTTCGAAGAGACGACGTCAGGATGGCAGGTACTTATACTATACTGCTTTGACCTTCTACAAGATGATCTATGACCAACTATGGAACCTAATCTTGATAGTAGCCAAAGAATCAGTTTGATCGATCGCATTCGGCGCATTGACGACCGCAGAGCAGAAGCTGGAGTGATAGGTTTGTACTTTCTTGCCCCAGTCACCTTTTCCATTCTTATTCTTTCATACCTTGGATCACCTACTTACTTGCTAATAAAGAGAGACCGCCTGAGAAACAGCCTATCCACTTAGAGCAAGCATACCCACTAATACCATCCCCCAGGATTATTCACTTTGCAGGTTGGAAGATTGGAAATATTGCTCCTCAGATAGGAGTGCCGAGTCTTCTCCCTGAGGGTCTTCGCTGGATTGAGTCAAGAACCGGAACCGTTATCCCTCTTCCAAATCTTTGCCACGCTCCATGGGAGAAACCGCCCCTATCTCCTATGTCTCCGGACTTAGATGGTGTCCATGACGCCGCGTCAACACCCTCTGGGCTTCCCGCACCGACAGTACTGAAGCGATACCTAGACGTGTATACTTCCTCGGCCATCCACACAATCTTTCCTGTCATCAATCCGTCAATCTTCTCCCAGACGATACGCGCAGCCTATTTGCTGCCTGAACAAGATAAGAAGGCCCATTTTCCTAGTTCAAGGGCATGCATATTCGCTTTTCTGGCATTGATTTCTAGCTTAGATCATCTTGCAACTCGTTGTACAGCCCCCAAACCACCTCCTATTCCTCGAGACGAGTATGCTATGAAGGCCCAGGCTCTATTGCCGTCTTTGCTTCAAGAACCGCTCAACTTGGATGCATTACAAACATTTCTTCTATTGGTACTATCATCCATCCCATTTTGCTTTTTTATATCCCTCAAAAGAGAAGAATCAAAGTTCAGGCTGGGAACCTGCACTAATCCTTTCATTTCGGATCGACCCCAGTCAATACTAGGAGTACTCGCCGGCGAATTGCAAACAGCAACAAATTATAACTCGATCGCATCACGTTTCATCATTGCTCTGGGAGCTCACACAATGGGAGATCCGTGCGCGGTACCAGAATCTGTCATCGGAGGCTCCAGAGACAAAGAGACTAGGAAGCACCTTCGCGACCTTTTCTGGCTCTGCTACGCCCTTGACAAGGATCTTTCCTTGCGTACTGGGCAGAGCCACTGCCTCAGGGATGAAGACTGCGATCTCCAACTACCACCCGGTTATACTGAGAAACTACACTCCAGGATGAGCTATTCCTCGATGGAAAATGCGCGCGGTTTTCTGTTTCCCATCGACTTACGGCTCAGCATGGTCAAGTCTCAAATCTTTACCGCTCTCTACTCCCATCGTGGACTACAGAAAAACGACGCTGAAGTCGTCCGATCAATTCGGGAACTAGACGAAGAGTTAGAACTCTGGCGAATGTCGATGCCCTCAAATCTGAGACCCAAACTTTCATTCGCAAAAGAAAACTCTGAAGACCAGCGAGTCGACACCATGTATCTTGTGCTGACGCATTTGAACTACTACTTCTGCGTTAACATACTCCACCTAACCGGAAGTCGATGCGAAGCGTGGCGTTCGACTTCTACCCCAGCAAGCATGATGGACGGACTTCGCTTAAGTCTGACTCTATCCGTGGAAGCTAGTCGATCCCTTTTATTATTTCTACATCACTCTGAGTCCCTCGTGAGTGTAGGGAGCTTTTGGTAAGAGACCTACATGTACAGAACGTGGCTTTCGTCCTTAGTATGCCAAACTATACACAGTGTTCTTCTAATCTGCTATTGGCCATCTAGGACTATCCTTTTCTATCCTATGTCAGCGATGCTCACCATATTCTGTAACTTGCTGGAAAATCCACGTGCTGAGAGCGCAGCGAGTGATACGCAGCTCCTGGCAGTAACAGAGCACACGACTGAAAGGGTCTTCCTGAGACAAATTTCTCGAGCTGACAAAGCCGCTCATCTGCAAGCTATCACCGGATTTATCTCTAGTCTTCGAGATCTTGCCCAGCAGGCGATTCACCAAGCAACTAATGACACGGGGCCATCATGATTCACTTTCTTTTTTTTTTTTTTTAGTGTCTCGATAATGTTCTGAGTGAGCACTGGTTTCATGAGGAGCGCTCTTCAGTATCTTACGATCTCATGTGTGATGGACTTGACTAGACTACCTGTCGATTCTCAATTTCAAAGTCCCAGGGTCGTGTGGATCATTTATATACACGAGAATTCGGTTTCCCGTCCATTGCTGATTCCTCTATATGCTATATACTTCATCTGTCGGACTCTCCATTAATAGAGGAATCTATAACATCACCCAAAGACTTTGGGTATATACAACTATCGAAGTAATACTCCAGATCTCGGTCCAATCATCCGGTACATGCGTACAGCGCATTGACCTATCTCAAGAGGTATCCCTGTACAAGTATGCCTAAACCTTTTCCCCTCAACGCCTCGCTGTGCCAAGATAACAAGAGCAGACCGTAACAGACAATTAAATGGTATTATCGCGAAAAAAGGGTATCACATAAAAGAAAACACCTCAAAGAAACATACAGTTGAAAGCGAGATAGGCATTATGATTCGGGCCAAGGGGCCAAGTCATGTTGAAGGCCACCATGGGCAGCTGAGCGGGGGTGCCCATTATTAGCCAGCTCGGGCTGGGATGACGATTGGTCAGAAAGAGTAACCGCTGGCAGCAGGTCCGACAGGACACTTCGCCGTCGTGAATAAACTCCGCCCACAGAAGGGTTTTCCTTCTCCCGCTGGACAATATTGGGCTTAGAGCGGTGACGACGTGGGCGGCGGAGGTGTTCGTTTGGTACTGGGTCAACCTGCTTCTTTGCAGCAGGTACTAGGTTCAAGTACACCGGAAAGATGGCACCAGCGCAGAAGACAGCAACGAGGACACTATACGAGAATGACATGCCCCCAGCGAGGCTGGCTGCATGTTGTGCGAACGGGAAGCAGGAACCTCCGCTGATCGCAGTCGTCAGAAGCGTTGCAGCGGTCTTTGTATGTTTGCCTGCACCGCGGAGAGAGATGGCGAAAATAATGCTGAATGCACCACTTTCGAAGAGGTAGACCATGAGACCCATGGCAACCGCCGCGACTCCCGTCGTTTTCATGCATAGTATGGAGAAAACTATCATTCCAATGTACGATATAAGCAAAATCCATCGTGGCTTCAAGAATAATTGCAGAAAAGCGGCAAGGAAACGACCAACCGCAAAGATAGAATGAGCGATGGTCAAATAATCAAAGGAGCTAAGGCGAGAACTGTGTTTTGATAAGTGAACGTCCAGGAATATCGAAGTGACTTGCCAACTTACCTGGGATAGGCATCTTCGACGAAAACGGTGAAACTTTGTGAAATTATTTCCTGTCCGGCGACGTAGAAAAATTGTGAAAACACCCCCAGTCCTAAGGTTAACCAGACCACTGGAACCCCGGCGACCTGGGTCATGTTGTCGCTCCGACGCCGGTTTGCTAGCTCCTGAAGATCCTCATCCGATGCCTCTGGGATTGGTAAGTAATAGAAAGCCACAGCCAGAAGCACGTCAAATAATGCAATGCCAAGATAAGTCCATTGAACATCAACCAGAGAAGAAACGTCGGTCACCTTTTTGAAAAGGACCTTTTTCGCTAAGAGCGGCGAAACTACGCTTCCTATCGCTTGGACACCTTGCGAGATATTCAATCGAATCTCCGAATTCTCTAGAGGCCCACACAGTGCTATGAATGGGTTGGCGGCGGTTTCCAATACTGCTAATCCAAAGCCGACGATGAAGTTAGAGATGATGAAGGCAGAGTACGAAGTCAGGACAGCCGAGGGCCAAAATATCAAAGTGCCGCAAGCGTAAATACACAGGCCTGTGATGAAAGTCGACTTGAACCCCCAATGTTTCAGCACCGTGCGGCCCACCAGCGGTGGGCCTATGAAATACCCCCCGAAGTAAACAGCGTTCAGGCCCAACGATCGCCAGGCATCTAATCGAACAATATCCTGAAATTGTGCGTTGAGAATATCCAGCAACCCGTAAGCGAACCCCCACATGAAAAACAAGATCGTGGTTAGGGAGATCGGCGCAATGGATTCCTTGTTGCTGAGCTTCAGCATATTCGCTGGTTTCTTCATATTGACAAAGTCGAAGAAGGTGATGCTAGGCAGGTACGATGTAGTGGTGAGGGTTGTATTCGCTTCCGCATCGTGAGGTGGGTCACTGCCCATCAGGAATTCTCTCATATCGATTGGACCGCCCGTCTCTCTCGGACTGGCACTGCTACCACTGCCTGACGGAGAGGACTTACTATGGTTGGCGGACTGCGAGTGTCGTCGCATGTTGGGACCTGGGATAGTTGGAAGGTGCGCAGGTTCAGCAATATCTGGGATATCCGGAATATCTAGGGGCCCAACCGTGGGGGCATCGGGCACAGTCGTGCTATCGTCCGTGTCCCGGATCATCTTCGGGATGATTCGCGCTACTAACGGCTTGAGACTAGGCACACAGGCACACATGACCGACACATTGACCTCGACCACCGACCACATGAACGAAAGTGAAGCATACCCTTGTCAGGTCAGCAAAGGGCGTTAAATAGTTTGGCTGGGGGATACGGCCATGTTACACGTACAATTCAGGTCGTCACCGCTTGCATCCTGCAGGTGGATCTCTCTTAGCAAGATTTGGCGCGATGTAGCCGCATTTTGAAGGTAGGCAATGCGGATAACATCGACTACCGCGACGAAGAAACCAAAGCTAAAGGTGATGACAAGAATGATCTTCTGTTTCCGCGGAAGACGCATTTGAGTTAAGATGGGGTTTGGCAAGAAGAGAATGGCTAGGTCGGTAATGATGTTCACCGGAGAGGAAGAAAGGTATAGAGTGAGGATATCGGTACAGTGTGCATTCGGGGCCAAAGGATAGGAAAAGGCCGCTCCAACGGGACGACATTGAAAGACGTTGACCAGTGTGAGCGCCAATCCGGCGGCATTCACGACGAAAAGAGTCACATAATTTGCGCAACGGAAAACCCTCTCCCCTTGGGTTAGAGTGAGGTAGAAGACGAGGATGGAGGTTTTGACAGCCATCAACGCGGGGTTCTAGTGAATCAGCAATCGGAGTCAACCGGACTTTAGATAGCAACTCACATATAACACCGTGAATGCATAATTGGCTCGATTGAGGCTGTACCGGTCACTAAGAGCTATGTCGTCATCATGGAGACCCAGGCCTTTTCTCGTGGCATAAAATAGGGAGAATGAGAAGCCAAAATCGATGACCTGTGTAACGTCAGTCATTTATTTTTAATTTTTTTCGCCGTTCATCTGTTCTCTTTCCCACGCGACAACGCTTGAATTTCAACATTTGTATGCAACCACCGCGCGAAACATCAGACGTACCCATGCCAACAGCATCAAATAGTCATGTAGCCCGACTTTCTTAACGATGAAAACCCGCGAGACGAAGCGCAGTGCCACAAAGACGGAGGCGATAACGAAGAAGACAATGGACACGATCAACACTTCCGGTCTGCGGTCTTCCATGGTGGGCGACCGCGACCACTGCTCAAGTAGCCTCGTGTGAACCTTGGAGATCGCAGAGTAACAACCCACGAGCGTTCACGATCATTTAGATCTTATCGCGAGAGAATTCGACAGAGATGTAAGCGTTAATTCTCGAGGGTGAAACGGCTCCATGGTCACCGAATGCGGAGGAAGCGAAAAAAGGACGACAACATCCCCGATGATGGAGAAAAATTGACCGAGTAGAGAGAGAGAGAGAGAGAGAGAGATTGTGTGTGTGTGTGTGTGTGTGTGACACGCAGACTGCGAAGCTGTTAGGAGGGGCGAAGGAGGAAGCTAGAAAGACTAGAGGAATCGTTATTGATCTCGACAATAAGAATTAAAATCGATTTATTCGAGAAATCCGCGAAAAGAAGGGTCTATCAAGCAGAGGTAAGACAATAGGAATTTGCAAGAGGCAACGTCAGAGAATGGAGGAAGAAAGTTGGGACGATGAGGAGAAAGCGGAGAAAAGAAATTGTGTGGTTCGGCGTGGGTCTTTTTCTCACCCAAGGGATGAGATCCTGCATATTTTTATTTGTCTTCAATAGTTTGCGGCCCTCCTCACAAAGGCGAGACTATAAGTGGAATTTCAATTCGCCATGAACCTTTTTGGGAGATTTCGACTGGTAAGCTGGAGTTCTTCTCTATACTCCGTGGAGAGACGGCCGATGTTGCGCGGACAACTCAGCCACGTAAGAAATGAAAGTATGTACACACGGAGTACGGAGTACATACTACAGTTACTTCTTTCTACCTTCTCATTAGAAGGTATGTAATGTACGTACAGATAGAACTTAACTTACACCTCATCTGTTCTGCTTCCGGTATACTTGACTTCCTTTTTTTTGTTTTTCTCTCGCCATGTCAGCTCGTACCTTCTGACTCAGCCGACCTTTCTTTTTCTTTTTAATTTATTCTCGCTTCATCCCTCGCATGCATGCAACCCAATCCGTATAGATGGGATTCCCATCTCTTCCGAACACCTCCCCAAAAAACTGAGAGAAGAAATTACAAGAACATTGTTGACATAAAAGATCGAAGGTTCAACCTTCATACCTGGTCCAGGCATAATACAGATGGGTATGAATAGAATCCACCCCATCCAGGAGGATCTGCCGTGCAGTTGGGGGACGTGCGACAAATAAGAAATTTAGTTCCTCCGGACAGAACATGAATAGTACGTTGTTGGAACAAATTTGAGGGATCATTCTTGGCACCCTGAAAAGGGACAATTGCCTCGGTTGCAAATCAGTATCCAGTCTATCAGATCTCTCGATGAGGATCTTCTTATCACAGAGACAATTACAACTGCCTGAAGAATTAAGTAACATTGTCCATGCACAAGAGTCCCCGTATTTCAACTAACTCTCGCTAACGCTTGACTAGTGACCCTCCTGGTCATTCTCCACTATGTCAGCCGTTGTTTTCTTGACTAAATCTGGGTGCGGAGAACGCTACGGAGCCTACCGCTTGCTCACGATGCAACCCAAGCCATCACATGGGCTCGTCTCCTCTCTGTTGCCCTGAGTTCTACTCCCTATCCGAGGGAATACGCCAAAATGGAACGTCCCATTCTTCAGGACGATCAGTCGGCTTCCGACGGGAAGCGCTGCCTCAGGGGCTGGACGTCCTTGCGAGACCCTGCTATAAAGCTGGCCAGTTCTGCTCTGTTTCATGGACAGGAATTGAGATAGCGGAAGATAAGCTGCAGCTTGGTCAGCGATCTCGACCCCATATCAGACTAGGGACATGAGACCAGTTTTCTTCCTTGCGGCCCTGGCCTCCCTGGCTGGCACTCATGCTAATCCCGAGGCCGACTTGGCTGGAACGATTTGGGATGATTTCAAAGGAGCAGTCACCTGTGCTGGCTGTGAGGTATGTCGGAGAGGCATCAAACTATCTATGGAAGGCAAGATGAGCTGACTCTCGAAGGGCCTGCTGGGGGCGCTCAAACTAGTAGCCGGTCTAGGTCAAAATGCATTGGAACATGTTGTGACCGACGCGTGTAAGTTGGCAGGGGTAAGTAAATGCTTTTAGCGGAGTTCATAATGTGTGAAAATCTAAAGGATATCGGTTAATTCCTCTTGTCAGATCGAGGATGACGATGTTTGTGAGGGGGCAATCAAAGAAGAGGGCACGGCCGTTTATTACGCCCTGAAAAATCTGAAGGTCGGCTCGCATACATCCAAAACCTTCTGCTCAAGCATTGCCGGCCTTTGCGACTACCCCGATGTTCGGCCATATAACCTCACGTTCCCCGTAGCCAAGTCCTCGGTCACTCGTCCACCCCCGAGTGGCCAGTCTCCGATCCGTGTCGCACACATTAGTGACACGCACGTTGATTTGCAGTACACGCCAGGAGCCAGTGCACAATGCACCAAGCCTATTTGCTGTCGTAGTTTCACCCCGGAAGACGCGCCCGGTAACACCTCAACCCCGTGCGGGCTCTGGGGTGACCATCATTGCGATCCTCCAGTTCGTCTCGAAGACTCCATGATGGACGCTATCGCGGCCCTCGACCCAACGTTCTCCATCTACACGGGTGACGTCCCACCACACGACATCTGGCTTGTGAACCAGAGCTCAGTCCTACAGAGCTTCAACTCCACCTACTCCAACCTGGGGAAACTGGGCATTGTCTACGCGGCCCTGGGAAATCACGACGCAGCCCCGGTCAACCTCTTCCCTTCGGACAAAGTCCCGCCCTCTCACAACCCCCAATGGGCCTACGATGCCCTGGCCAGCGACTGGTCCAACCTCGTCGAAGGTTCACCCAGCTCAACCACCAAACATGGTTCATACTCTATCGTCCACCCCAATAGCAACCTCCGCATCATCTCCTATAACAGCGTCTTCTACTACAAATACAACTTCTACGCCTTCCAGGAACCAATGGAATACGACCCTGACAACCAACTTCACTGGCTTATCTCCGAACTGCAAGCCGCCGAGACTGCCGGCCAACGCGTCTGGATGATCGCTCACATCCCCACCGGCAACACCGACACCCTGCACGACTACTCGCACTACCTTGACCAGATCATCAACCGTTACAGCACCAGCATCGCCGCCCTCTTCTTCGGTCACACCCACACGGACCTCTTCCAGATTTCGTACACCAACTACACCGCCCGCACCGCTGACTCGGCCACCGCAATCGGCTACGTTACTCCATCCATGACCCCGGACTCGGGCGCCCCGGCCTTCCGCATCTACGACATCGACCCCGTCACCTTCGCCGTGCTCGACTACACCGTCTACACGGCCGACATCAACAGCACCGATTCCCCCAACACCCCACCTAAATGGGTCAAATACTACTCCGCCAAAGAAGCCTACGGCACCCTCCTGACCCCACCCGTCACCGACCCGAAGGTCGAAATGACCCCCTCCTTCTGGCACAAGGTAACAGCCCAAATGGAGAAGGATGACTCCGTCTTCCAGGCGTGGTGGTCGCGCACCACGAGAGGTTACAATGTCACGGAGTGCTCGGGCGAATGTGCAAAGAATAAGATTTGCTCCCTACGCGGCGGAGATGCACAGTTCAACTGCGAGGGCCCGGGGACGCCGTTTAGTATTACGAAGCGGAGTGATGGTGTAAGCGAGGTGCATGTGGAGAGGCCCTTCTGTGAGGATGCCGTGTTGGCGAGGATCGTGGGAGGTTTGGCACGGAAGGGCGTCGATGCGGAGAAGTTTGTTCGGGAGCAGGCGAAGCTTTATGAGAAGGTCTAGGTTGACTAGGAGCGAGTTTAGTCTCTGTATGACGTTGTTGATATCTTGGTAGTATATATAATGTTGAGTGTTTAATGATCTACCTTCGGAAGCATTGACTCTGGGACTTTGTCTGGAAATGGTCTGCTAGTACCACCAGCCCATATTCCAGAGTATATATTGAAAAAGGAACCAAGCGTAACCTGGTGGTCTCTGTATTACCCTACTCGTTTGACTAGTGAACACGGCGTCTACGGGGGACACATGTCAGGCGCATGTGTGGAACTTGCAATAAACCTTTTTATCATTGTTCCCGAACCATTGCTACCTAATGCGCATCAGATAGAATACCCGATTCCATCCAAATGGCAATGCGCCAATCCCAGTGTCGTGGTATCATGTCATGGACCAGATGCGTCCTGCGTGCTGCTTCTTGTGCGTCGAATGTAAATGTGGTTTTAAATAACCCGAGAATATCTATGAACATAGCTCAAATACTCCATGTGGAGCAAATGGTGTAAAATGTATCAAAACGAATGTGGAGAAGGTTAAGAGGAGAAAAGGGGGTATGGATATCGACGAAGCGAAACAACAAAAATCAAGTAAAGAGCCAGAAGAAGCAGCTAGCACTCAACGCATTTACTGAATGAACCACTCAACATCGTAGAGACGGCCCTCATCTTCGGAAGCCAGGGAATTGAAGAAGTGGCGCGACAGATCAATTGAGGTGCTGTCGCAACCCATGCACTTGTCAACGACCTTGCCGGAAGCGACCTTGCCGTTGTAGTGAACGGTCACCATGCGGCCGCAGTCGCTGGGCTTCATCATGCCGACGGGAAGGGCCAGGACATCCTCGGTGCTGCCATCATTGGTGTATCCGCAGCTGCTAGGGGCGAGTGAAGAGGTGGCAGTGTCGTAGAAGGTGACCTGACCCTTGCACGGGGAGCCCTGGGAGCAGGTGCCGGTGTATCCGCTACCGCTGGGGCTGCTGGCGGTAGGCTGAGGGGCAGCAGAGGTAGTGCTAGACGATGTCGGGACCACGACAGGAGGGGTGCTGGTGGTGGTGGGCTCTGGCTGCTCGGTAGGCTCCGGCTGCTCAGTAGGTTCCGGAGTGGGAGTAACAGAGATAGTGGGCGCAGCCGGGGTGGGAGTCCAAACTGGCTGAATGGTTGCAGACTGCTGAGGCTCAGGAGCCTCACTCTCCTCAGACTCGTTAGAAACCTCGGCGGGCTGGGAAGGTTCAGGAGTCACGACGGGATCCGAGGACGCAGGGACGGAGACAGTGGGCTGAGCTGGAGTCTGGACAGGTCGATCCGTGGTGATGGTCGTGGTGACCGTCACGGTAGTCCATTCGACTGTAGTGCGGGTGCTCACAACAGCATCCTGGCGCTTTTGCACAGGAGCGGTCGAGGCGACGGCGGCGAAAAGGGCGCCGGCAAGGGCGAGAGTCTTAGCCAGAGGAGCCATTGCAGGTATGATTGATTGATCAGAGAGAGACTGATATCTTGTTTTTCAAGGAAGGTTGTGATCGGCGAGCCGATGACGACGACGAAGTCAATTGAAGGAATGATTCAATTTAACCAACTGCGCAGCAGGTTGGGGAAGTGAATGAACACTCGGAAAGAATGAGAGTGCGGTTGAAGGAAAGAACGACAGAAAGCTGTCTAAGAGAGAGAAGACTGTGGTGAGTATCGGTAACGAGAGGGAGAGAGAGGGGAGAACAGGTAAGGGAGGGAAGGCCGAAGTATTTAAACGAGGTGTACGGAGGACATGGATGGTAACTTACCTACTCGGGTAGGCACGACTAGCCTCGTATAGAAGGGACTAGCATCCATACTAGTCCTTTCTTTGTTTTCTGTCTGTTTTATTTTATTTTATGATTTTTATGTATTTTGACTTTTACTTTTACTTTTTAGGTTTAATTCTTTACAAAAAAGGAATTTTTATCATTGGTATGGACAGTGGACAATTCAGGAACCCAGCGAATGAATCCAAGTTCATCAGATACAGCCCTCCGCTAAGTGGATCCTTTTCTTAGCCCCCCGGACCCACCGCACAGCTCGTGAACCCATGGGATGGATCAAATATTGTGGCTATGGGCTGCGATGCTCACTTGCTCACTCCCTCACCACTTTTAATTAATTAATGAGTACTTCGGTTCCACTCGCCCTGAACCTCAACCGTTGGGTTGGGATGATGATCTTAACTTCTCCAAATGTGGTGAGTTCCTTCTCCTTCCTACGAGATACGACGGCATGTACTCCGAGTATGGATGTTCTGATCATTTTCCCTTGCATTGATCTGGGAAATCCGGAAGAAAACAAATACAAAAACAAAAACAAACAAACGATCGATTCATGCGCAAGTGACCAATGCTACATTCATTACTCACCGGCACTTTTGACCTGTCAGCGACCGGATGACGTGTGGTTCACCTCCGACTCAAAAAGCAAGTGTCCGAATAATCCGAAAGGTAGATAGATACGGAAAGTTTGGTGGTTGAATTTCAATTCAGGTACCCGCTCTCAGAGCAATTTTCCATTTGGTCTGATTTTGAACTGATTGGCGGTGCAAGATTGGCGCCGGTGTTACAGCGTGTACACTCTATACCCATTTCAGTGATGATTTTTGTTCCTAAATCTTGTCTAGCTCACTTTAGTGTAGGCTTGGTATTGAATTTAGGTTTTTTTTTTTTTTTTTTCTTTTTTTCTCTCTTCTCTCCCCCCTTACGGTCCCTCCATTCCTTAGTCTCTTTCCCTTTTGCCTTCGGGTCCCAGAGGGGGGGATCAGCGCTCGCTCGCTCGCTGTCCGAAATGACGATGGTACCTGACCTCCGCCACACTCTCTAACTTTCACCTATTTCCGGTGTGGCTTTGCCCTCGTGCTCGTGAAGCGAGAAGGAAAAATAAAATAACGTAAAATAAAAATAATTCAAAAGAGAGAGAAATTGCCAACCTTTTCCGATGACCTTTTATCGTTTGAGTCTTACGGAGAACTCGGCTGAACAGAAAGATTTATCAGACATTCATTCGTCAACTGTCCTAAACCAAGAATGAACAATTGAAGCGAAAGGAAGCGAGCAGAGATTTTGACCCAACCCTCTCAGCAAGTCATGGATACTCGGATGCAATGAAAAAGAAACGGGCCCTTCTGACGTGGATACATGGTTGTCAATGCGCCGTCCAATATCATTCTTTCCCGACAACACACTGTCTCTTCCAACGGCTTTGTGCAATTGGGGTCTTTTCTTCTTCTCTCATTCGTGAATACAATTGGACCCTCCGAAGTCCAGACCTCTCGTTTTTTTTCTAAGCTATACTCGTATTAGTAGTATGGAAAAAGAAAAGAAGAGATGCAACCCTAATGGGGCGGCGTTTTGACTCTTGACTGAGTAGTCTTAATCCCCCCCCACCCCGAGCACTGGACTTAATCGACTCGGTTCTTTCAGGTACTAACGCCACCCGCAAGATAAAATGTCAACAGCGCCTTTCGGAGGGCTTTTTCTTTTATTTACTTATTTCTTTAATATATTTTTTTTTGTTTTGCGGGGAAAGGGGAGAGACTGTTGTTGGACAAAGAGGGGAGATTCTGTGTCCCTGCATGGTTTCATAGCGATTCAGACCAGAACTTTCGACTCCGGCTTACGATATCTACCGCTGAGTAGGAGGGGAAAAAAAAAGAGGAGAACATCGGCATCTATCCTGTCATCAAGTCCTTCCATGCATGTATGCCTTGTGAGAATCAGATGTTATTCTGTGGGCGCCGCGAACTCCACCAGTCTAGGCCCTAAGCCGGGACCAGATTTAATCTATCTTCACCCCATATGTAGATTGAATCTGGTCCCTAGCCCTACGGAGTATGTTATCGGTCCCTCAAGATTAGATGGGAACCACCGAATCCATAATATCCGCTTTTAAGGGCAATGGCTGGGGAAACAGAAAACGAAAGTGAAAAAAGAATACAAGTTAAAATAAAATCACACAAAAATACCTCGTACAAAAGCCCCATGCATGTCACATCTGATATCATATCCCCCCGTTGCCCGACCCCCAGTCTCATCTCACTCTGACCAGGCACAACCGTAAGCGGCACGGGTGAATGTTAGGTTGTTAAACTAATGTGTACCCTTTGAGAGGACGACACATCACAATAACTTGAAAGGACTCAAGCTAGAGGGAATACGAGCAACCCTGTACGACTGGGAAAGGCAACGAATGCAGAGTCATACGTCTAGACCCCGGTACATCTGTCTGCCGTCGTGTTCGGGGCCTCACCGTGGAAAGAGACTAATCGGGTTCAGGTGGGAAATGTTGTCAAGATCCATCACTTCGGGTATTGTCTAGTATTGGACCTAGTGGCAACTGGTACGGTGACATTCGATGCATAAGTTAGGGCAGGGAACCCCCCTCTTCTTTTAGGACTAGCACTAGGAAATTTTCTCCTCGCTAGGGTTTGGCGACGGCGGACTTTACTTGATTAGGTACATACTTCGAGTACGGGAATTACCTGGTGAATACGGAGTACTCCGGAGCACCTAGGTAAAAGGAAGACACATCTAGAAAAAAGCAAGTCAAAGTATGCGGACATTGGAAGAGTCTCTAATCTCTCTTTCTCTTCTCTTTTCTTTTCTTGTTTTTTTTTTCTTTGACCAATGCGTATACTTATTCACACAATGAACCACACGCTCCTGATCTAGATAATAGCACTGCCGTGTTTCACTTTTGGAAGTTACGGGGATATAATACTATCAGGTATGATCCTCGGTATCTTGTTCCAGGACTACTACCACCTCTGTTGCTCGACTGTATACCGGAGTACTAAAGTGCATACAACAAGGGAGACACTCATATGACTTGTGCTACGGCAGATCCCTTGTTATGGGTAGTACTAGACGGTACAGCTCATTTTCTCCCTCCACCAATGATGGAGGGACCGTAGGCGATTCACGGCTCATCATGTAACAGTACCTCGACCTAGGTCGGCAAGTCGCTTCAATGTCCTGGGAGCAAGGCAATGGCAGTCTCCTACTACATCTGGTCCGGATTGCATGATACAAGAAATCCCCATGAATAAATCACAAACGTTAGATTCCTAACCATTCTATCTAAGTCACATTTTTGCCATTAAGACCGTCCCAGGACGTTGAAAATAAAGAGACAAACCAGTCAAGGTTTTTCTTGAAGTACATGCACGTCAGAATAGCAAAACCACGAAATAAACAGTAGAAAATAAATCAATACCCAGTATCCATCGAACTCATGATATCAATGCGTACAAACAAAACGTCAGATCCATACCCGCGCGCCTATTGCAAACCCAATCATTATATAGAATATGTTCAACCCTGGCACATGACGCAGGCTTCCTTGTTCTCAATGCTACATTGGAGGACCTTCTGGGAATAGATATCATTCTCGCGCTCCTCGCTCGTCTTCTGGTCATCCTCGCTCTGGGGTTCGCCGTTGGCGGCCTCTTCCGCACGTGGGTTGGGCTCAACAGACCCATTGGCCTGTCCGTTGGTCTCGCTTGTGGGGGAGCGAGGGACAGCAGAGTACGTGTTGGATGCAGCGCCCACGGCCCGCTTCCGGAAAGAAGCATTGGCCCGAGCGACGTTGGTATCAGCAACCTTGAGGGCCTCCTGGTCCACAGTGAACTGGATGGGAGCCGAGGCAGCCATGGTACGCAGGTAGTACATGCCGGTCTTCAAGCCCATCTTCCAGCCAGCGAAGTGCATGCTGGTGATCTTACCCATAGTCGGCTCCTTGAGATGGATGTTAAGAGACTGGGACTGGTCAATGTAGGCACCACGGTCCGCAGCCATCTGCAAGATCGAACGCTGGGAGATCTCCCACACGGTCTTGTAGAGGGCCTTGATGTCCGCGGGGATGTTAGGGATGTTCTGGACGGAGCCACCCTCGGCAATGATACGGTTCTTCATGTTGTCCGACCACAGACCAAGGTCGACCAAGTCCTTGAGAAGCCAAGGGTTAACGACCTGAAACTCACCCGCAAGGACACGGCGGGAGTAGATGTTCGAGGTGTATGGCTCGAAGCACTCGTTGAAGCCCAAAATCTGACTGGTGCTTGCGGTCGGCATAGGCGCCACTAGCAAGCTGTTGCGCACGCCGGTCTGCGCGATCTTCGCCTTGAGAGCGTCCCAGTCCCAGAGATCAGTTGGGGTCCGGTCCCACATGTCGTACTGAAGAATGCCCTGGGAGACGGGGGAGCCTTCATATGACTCGTAAGTTCCGAAGTCCTTGGCCAGGTCAGATGAAGCAGTCAAAGCTCCATGGTAGATGGTCTCGAAGATTTGGGTGTTCAGCTGCTTCGCCTCGGCCGAGTCGAATGGCAAACGAAGGGCAAGGAAGGCATCAGCCAGACCATTGACACCAAGAGCAATGGGGCGGTGACGCATGTTGCTGTTCTTAGCCTCAGGGACAGGGTAGTAATTGATATCGATGATCTTGTTCAGGTTACGGACCAGCACCTGCACTACTTCGTGGAGCTTGCCAAAGTCGTATTCACCCCGGGTAGCATCAACGAAGGTGGGCAGGGCAAGAGAGGCGAGGTTGCAAACAGCAACCTCATCCGGAGCAGTGTACTCAATGATTTCAGTACAGAGGTTGGAACTGCGGATTGTTCCCAGGTTCTTCTGGTTGCTCTTTTTGTTACAGGCATCCTTGTACAGCATGAAAGGATTTCCAGTCTCGGTCTGGGCCTCCAGAATAGCATACCAGAGCTTCTGGGCCTTGATAGTTTTGCGGCCACGACCCTCCTTTTCGTATCTACGCTCTTGTCAGCTTGGGCTTCTGATTTGGAATAGAAAAGGAGTAAATCTAACCTTTCATAGAGCGCTTCGAATTCATCACCATAAACATCGGCCAAGCCAGGGGCCTCGTTAGGACAGAAGAGAGTCCACTCACCGTTGGCCTCAACTCGCTTCATGAACAAGTCCGGAGTCCAGAGGGCATAGAAGAGATCGCGGGCTCTCACTTCCTCCTTACCGTGGTTCTTGCGGAGGTCTAGGAACTCGAAAACATCGGCGTGCCAAGGCTCCAAGTAGATAGCAAAAGCACCTGGACGCTTGTTTCCTCCCTGGTCCACATATCTGGCAGTGTTGTTGAACACCCGGAGCATAGGAACAATACCATTGGAGGAACCGTTGGTACCACCAATGTAGGAGCCGGTAGCACGGATACGGTGCACATTGAGGCCGATTCCACCAGCGGTCTTAGAAATCAATGCACATGTCTTAAGCGTGTCATAGATACCTTCGATGCTATCCTCCTTCATATCGACAAGGAAGCATGAAGCAAGCTGAGGCTGAGGGGTACCAGCATTGAACAAAGTCGGAGAGGCATGGGTGAAATACTTCTGAGACATCAAGTGATAGGTCTCGATGGCCTTCTCAATGTCATTACCATGAATACCAACAGAAACACGCATCAAAAGGTGCTGAGGGCGTTCAGCAACCTTTCCATCGATCCGCAGCAAGTATGACCGCTCAAGAGTCTTGAAGCCGAAAAAGTTGTAGTTGAAATCGCGGTCGTACACAATTGCTGAGTTGAGTTCGTCGGCATGTTTCATTACTATCTCGTACGTTTCCTTTGATATCATTGGGGCAGGGTTCTTATTCTTTGGGTTGACGTAATGGTATAGGTCTGAGATAACCAGGGAGAATTGCTTCTTTGTTTGCTTGTGAAGGTTCGACACAGCTATACGAGCAGCAAGAATGGCGTAGTCTGGATGTGTGGTAGTCATGTATGCCGCAGTCTCAGCAGCCTACACAAGCCCATCAGTACATCGCATCGGTTTATCTGCGGAGCTGCGGAGCCATACCAAGTTGTCAAGTTCAACAGTGGTGACACCCTGGTAGACACCAGAGATGACCTTCTGAGTGATAGCAGCAGCGTCAACATGCTCGGGGTCAAGACCATAACATAGCCTCGATACACGAGCAGTAATCTTGTCAAACTGCACGCGTTCTTTGCGTCCGTCTAATAATTGCAGTTTGTTAGCAGATGTTCAACTTGGTGGCAAAGGTTCGGATGAAACACGACTAAAGCCCCATTTGGGGGCATAGCACAGGCTTAGATCCGAACCTAGAAAGATAGGACTAAAGGACATCAACGCGTACCTCTCTTGTAGACAAACATTTTGACGTGTAGAGGGGAGAGCTCGGAAGATACGTGAAGAAGACGATAAGAAACAGGGTATAATAGTATTAATGAACGGATGAAGTACTAAGGCTCTGGAATGAGAAAAGCAAAGGCAAAGTCGTTTTAAGATAAGAAGGGAAGCCCTGAGGACTGAAGTGAAGAGGGGATGAGAAGAAGAAAAGAAGTAGGAGGGGCAGAGAGTCCAACAGATATTTGATGCTGCCGGGACCAACAACGCGTTGACGGTGGATATCAACGCGAATTTTCGTGTTTGGACCAAGTAAATGGGTCTCCCTTACTTAAGCATCGAACCCCGAAGAACCCGCCATCTCACGTGATCGTGATGCTTTCGTCACGCCACGCGAATGACGAAATTCCGCTCTCGCTATGATACGGATCTACGAATTTGCGGTACTCTTAGGTATACTCTCTTCAACCCTTATAACTGACGTTAGATCTATGGCCTATCGGCGGAATCAGAAATCTAGACTCGGATCAAGGGTCACACAATAGTTACAAGAAGGTTGATTTCCTTACTATCTGTCGGGAAGGAGCATACAGCCTCCTTATAGTTATTGCAACGCACCCTTACATGACGGAGATTGGCCTCAATATACAATTGGCACAAATGATGGAACAAGAATGGAATCAAGTCATTCCACCCGATACCCGGTACTCACTGCGCAGCTGAGTAGAACGATTCGAAGGTTGATCACCCTTACAACGTAGCGGCGAAGCCGACAAAGACAACTGCAGCAAAGGCAGCAGCGGGAATATGCCTATCAGACGAGCCAGCATTGGAGGTATGAAGAGGTACTCCGGAAGAAGAGGTCGAGCTGGGGTTAGGTTCAGAGCCGGAGCCGGAGCCAGAGTTAGAACTAGAATCAGAGCCGGAGGTAGGGGAACTAGAGCTGGAGTCGGAGCCGGGAGTGCTGGTAGCGGTAGCAGTGACAAAGCCGGAGCTGCTCGACTTGGAACCGGCAGTAGAAGTACCGGTGGAAGAGGCGCCCGAGGAGGTCGAGGTATTAACGACTGGGGGAGAGATATTAGCTCATATGAATCATGTCCTCAGTATCAGCAGTCTACCATGGACATACCGACTTTATGTCCAGCAGAGGAGCAGGTGTCAGCGAACTGCTTCAGAGCATCCTGCTTGTCATCACCGCTGCACAGGCTCTCGATTCTGGTCTGCACTTTATCAACACAGACGGCTTTGAGATCACCGGGGCTTGGTTCCGTGCTAATAGACTTGTCAGAAATGAACATTTTTCCGGTTACTAGTATAAGCGTACCTGAGAGCCTCAAGAAGGCAAGCCTTAGTGCCTGCCGCGGCGGCAATGTTGCCGAGGGCCAAAAAGGACAAGACAAAAGCAGACTTGGCGAACAACATGACGGCGGAACAAAGTAGACGTTTAGGGGTAAGGATTGTAATTGAACTGTCGAGTTTGGGGTGCTGTGTAAAAAACAAAAAGACTGACTAGAATAAATTTGAAGCTAAAGAATGGACTGGAGGTGAGAAAGGAGTGACAGCTTGCGAGAAAGAGTGACAGGCGAAGCGATGGAAAGAATGGAATGATAGATGATCTTGAGTTCGAGCAGCGGAATGGAAATTTAATGGAAGAAGAGAAAGTGAAGAGGGGACCTGTCTCACCCAATCAGGCATCGACCCTGCCGATCCTTTTCCTGGCCCTGAGATCATGTCTGGGACTCTGGGGTGGTTCTCATTTCCAATCGTTCCCTTGCAAATTTTATTGTACGGAACTATCAAATTTAAGTGGGTCCCCTTATTGTTTTTGTGGTTAAGTATCGGGACTCGATTGGTGGAGCTTCCCGGCAGTCCTGCCATCCGTTGTAACGAATGTAATCTCAAAACTTCTTCCATCTGTATTACTACTTAAAGCCCAAGTCTAGAACATTAGATCATGTTCCTTACCACTTGAAGTAGTACTAGTCGTCGTCCCTAGAAATTCAGTGAAATTCAATGCTGCAAGTAAGATATTAGGAGAATGGTGGTATAAATATATACCGCATGCGACTCCCTAAAGGACAGCCTGTGGGCAATACTCTGTACTACTAATGTATGTACATACATTCTGCATCTTTTAAGTTAAATTGATGGGTTATCAATACAGTACCAAGTTAATCAAGTAACCTTGTCTCAGTCCTTTTATTATCCTAAATTTATCCAACAGCTAGCAATAAGCTAAAGTAATAAGTGGCCAGACTCCGTATGCGTCTAATTATAGTATACCCGCTATGTGTAATGTTTTCTATCCCTCTTCCATGAGGTTTTCTTTAAAAGGGAACGCTGTAAGATGAGTTATGCTTCAGTCAACCATCTGTTCTCATACCGCACCGAAAATTCACCCCCAAGACCCATCAGTCACCGGTCCCAATTAGGGTCATAACGACTTGTAATTATCTCCTGAACGGGCAACCTATAGTCCACGATTTCCCGGCCATTTACAAGGTCATTTTCTGTCGCTCGTTTATCTGCCTCGGCTTCATTCTTTGCGATACCCGCCTTGACGTGCCTCCGAACCAACCTCTTTCGAGCGGTTTCGAATTCAACATCCACAAACCAAAGCTCATCCATTAGTTGTGCCGCCTTATTCCACGGCTCTTTATTTAAACTCAGGTAATTCCCCTCGAAGAAAATAACCCTACACGTGGCGGGGATGGCAATATCATCATCGACAGGATCTTTAACTGCATGATCAAAGCTTGGCGCGTACAAGCTTTGGGTCTCCAGCGTCAACTGCTCCCGCAGAGCCTGGACTAATTTCAAGAATTTCTCCCCGTCAAAAGTGAATGCTGCACCCCGTCGCGCAGCAGCATACACCGGGTCGGGCATTTGAGCGAGTTGCGCCCGTGTAAGATGATACCCATCCATCGGGATAGCAGTCGCGATAGGCGGTGAATTGGGATGCTGTGCCGTGTAGAGTTGGTTGATGCGGTTTGCCATCATGCTGGCAAGTGCTGTCTTTCCGGAGCCCGGTATGCCACTCACTGCTATCATCAACCGAGAATCATCTGGCGTAGATCGGGTTTTATCTTAAGAAGAGCCATTAGTAATCCATTGGTGTAAGAATGTTTTTTTTTTTTTTTTCGATCATCGAAAGTTCAAGGTTAGACGTTCTTGCTGTGCAATATGCGTCATGCCGAGCGACTTACCCCAGATCTTATCGACTAGTCTGTCTACCTGGATATCCATGATTGCCTTTATATCTATAGATCCAGAGTGGATTTTGGAGTGGAGGGAAGATACTAGTCGTATAGAAATCACTCCAGATACCCCGGGTCGTGGCTCATGCAGATAAACGTTGCAAAGTACTTCAGCAAGGACGCGAGAAAACGAGTAGGCTAATTCATTCAAAACAGATCCAGGGCCTTCAAAGGTATTCCTTGGGATCAATGTGTGAATGTATCAATGCAAAACGGTAATACTAGTTGATGTGATGGACAAAGAAAAGCTCCGTGGTCCATCGAGATAAATAGAGGCAGTCGGCGGGGCTTGTCATCGAGTGGGGTTTTGCGATCTGTACGGAGAGGTAACTTACGCACATACCGGCCCTACGTCACAGGGGTCGTTTTCCCCATCCCAAGTCACAAGGTTACAACAGGTACGTAAGGTAAGCAGGCACCACTACCATTTCCAGTACCATGTTTATCTCAGGCACAAAACAATACCTTTGTCAAACTTAGACCAAGCTTTAGAAACAACCTAGTTACTTTCTACATCTTAAAACGACAGCCTTGTCGAATTCTAGTTCATGCCATCATCAGCGTTGCCCACTGTTCAATGACTTCTGACTGAAGCTGTACAACCTGGAAATGCAGGTTATGTACTATGTATGCAGAATGCCAGACGATGAGAATTATAGACAAACGCCCTCGTAAGTTGCCCGTAGATCTTGCTTCCATCCTGATGCCAAGAAACAAAAGGCTGCTGAACCTCAAAAATCGAAAGAAACATAACCCAAATAAATATAGAGACCCGAACAGATATAGGGGAATAAACAAATGATCATCCCATGATAAGTGCTTCCAGCCACTGTAAGGCAACCCGCAAACTGTGTATTTTGGAAGAAAACACCAAGAACGCCGAACGTGATATCCTTCCTGCTTAACCCATTTACATCGACATGACTGCCCCTAACAAAATGGAAGGGATGAAAGGCTCAATAATTAACACAGAATCAGAAAGAAAGAAAAAATTTAGGTTCTTCACTGCTGCTGTCTGGACAGCCCATCAACTGCATCAGTATTGCTGGTACCGTCGTTTGCGCTGACCCCTTGGCCGATGGTCCGAGACAGTCCAGCTGCTGTCCACAAGTCATCAGGGACATCCTCTCGACGGGCAAGCCGGTCCAAGATAGCTTGCATATGTTGAAGGTCCGGGTCTATGGAGTTGGAGATTGCTAATGAGATCGCAGGAAGCGGAGGTTGGCTACTCATAGTCGAATGTGCATTACGTGCACGCCTCCTGGCATCCCTCCTGGCGTTAATTTCGCGTATTCGGCGATAGTGATAATGGAACAATGAGTTCTGGGTGGCCTCTGCCTCAGAGTCGGAGTCGGAGTCAGTTGAAGTGGAATAGTCACACGGATTGAGAAACTCCGGGTAAGGGTCGAGGACCATCTGTACAGTTGCGGCAGTTGAGTCCATGGAATTTGGCAGTGTTCCAAAAGAAGTTGCCGAGCTTCGTGCCGTTCCATTCATTGAAGCGTTTGTGCCCGCAGACGCTGATGTGAACGAGGAGTCCGCGCTAGGAAGATTGGTGTCCGGCGTGATAGTAGTCAAGAGTGTTTCCCAGGCATCGTTCGCATTGTCACCATCTGGGCTTACACTCCGCTGGCGATCTCCAAGGCCGTCGACGACAGTCTGGGAGTTTGGGCGGTTTGGTTGATTAATAGGCCGTTGACCAACCCGCCGTAACAGTGGAATAGTCGAACCAATCGAGGAATCTCCACCAAAGGCTTCCGACCGAGGAAATGGCGCCAAGCGGACGTCGGGAGGCGCCTGGGGGGATGCGGTCCTGTGGTACGCAATTGCCGGGGCGAATCGAGGAGTAAAGGATGGGGGCGGGTGATCTTGTTCCTGTCGAGCACCCCCATGGTCACCAGCCGCTGCGCGCAAGTATATGTCGTCTAACACAGTATTACGCGGTATCCTCAATCTCTGGCCGGGACGACTGTGACGAAGAACATCGTTGAGTAGGCGCTGACCTGCTTCTCGTGCGCTGGAATCCGACAGACCGTTGGTCAGATCGAATGGATCTTCACCAGAGCCGGAGTTCGGGATAGGAGAGCGTACATGGCGCGAGAGTCCATTAGCTTCACGTTCAATCTCGTTCGCTAGCGGACGGGGAAACGGCGAGCGCAAAGTCGCGCTGCGCAAAGCGGAGCTACTGTAACGTGAAGGGCGCCGGATAGTGGTCTGGCGACGAATTGCAGAACGTGCGGCGGCACAAGGGTCTTTGACAGGATTGTTCTTTGCAGCCTCTGTGGATGAAGGCTCACGGTACATACTGCAATTATGTTAGTCATGATCGCTATACCGTGCACGATGAGTACCGCGTAAAGACCCGAATAAGGCCAAGTACAGATACAGAACTGGACAAACTTACGGTATACCCATGACTACAAAACACCCAAGACTTTATTGTACGAAGATTAGTGTCAAAGATACCCTCTAGAAGAGACACCACGCCAAGACCACGATAAGAGTGTCGCGAAATTGAAAGAAAGAAAGTGCGACGATTGCGGGGAGGGTGCGACGAAGCGTTGTGTTGATGGAGAAACGGGGAGATTTGGTTTTCCTTGTAAGGGTAAAAAGCGGAGGCAAAGGGACTTGCCTTAGGCCGTCTGGAGCGCTTCGAGAGAGAGAGGCTGGGATGTGGCGCCACTAGTGGCGCCAATACCCATCTGCGTACAATCCAGTACGGTCCGCCTCGGAGTTCGAGAAAGTTTCCCGTTTCCCGACTTAAAACGCCGTTCTTATCTCTCACCGGAAATCCGATAGATAACCGCGCGAAATGACGCCGAGTGATTTTTGAAAGAACTATGCAATCCCCAACCCCTCCCAACTAGCGACCACACAGATGTCGTCCTTCTCAGAGAGATACTCCCGATCATGAGATTGACCTTGACTAGCTGCCAGAAAACATATAATCGGAGGAATGATCGAGCTCGGTCTTAGTCGCATATCCCGTCTCCTTCAGCAGACGCCTTTGACCTGGAAGGCCATCCACATCGCTGGGACAAATGGCAAAGGCTCGATCAGCGCTTACTTGTCTCACCTATTGACTTCCGGTGGAGTTCGCTGTGGCCGCTTTACCTCACCTCACCTGATAGACCGATGGGATTGCATCACCATCGGTGAAAGTGTGGTCCAAGAGTCTTTATTCCGGCAGATTGAAGAAAAGATTAAGTTGCGGGATCAAACATTGGGCATTGGAGCAAGCGAGTTCGAGTTATTAACTGCCACGGCATTCGAGATCTTTAATCATGAACGGGTTGATATTGGTGTGGTTGAGGTGGGCATGGGCGGTCGGTTGGACGCTACGAATATACTGAACAATGTGCTTGTATCTATCATCGCTAAAATAGGCCTGGATCACCAGTCGCTGCTTGGAGACACCCTAGAAGAGATCACTCGGGAGAAAGCCGGTATCTTGAAGCGGGGGGTTCCTTGCGTGGTCGATGGAACGAACCTACCAACAGCCCTCTCGACTATTGAAGAGCGTATCAAGGAACTTGGCATCGATGCTATTTACACTCGCCCCGATGCGCCGGATGGGTACTCATCGGCGCTTAGTCAGCTTTTCCAGCAACATGATGTACAGCCTCACCAGCGGGCGAATATGTGTTGCGCAATCTCAGCTTTAAAGCTGGCCCTCCGGAGAGTCCGTCCAGACATCAGGGTTGATGCTTTGGTTTCTCAGCTCTCTCGTGTTGAGTGGCCAGGACGTCTACAAGAAATCGTGCTAAATCCTATGGTTGCTCGCACAGACTCTGTCCTCCTCGATGGCGCTCACAATAGCCAGTCAGCCGAAGTCCTCGGGCAATACGTGGACTGTAAGCTTCGACCTCAAGGGAGTCCTGTCACCTGGGTCATCGCAGCATCACGTGGGAAAGACATAGCCTCATTATTTCACCCTATAATCAAGGCTGGTGATAATGTTGCAACTACTGCGTTTGGGCCCGTCGACGGTATGCCCTGGGTCAAAGCAAATGATCCCCAGGAATTGGCCTCCAGTGTGCAGTCTATTTCGGCAATCGGAGATGTGAAATCATTTGATAACGACATACTTTCTGCCATCAATTGGGCCTGTAGCAAGGCCAATGGCGGTCCCATGGTTATTGCTGGAAGTCTTTACCTTGTTTCAGATGTTCTCCGTCATCTTCGAGAGGCGCAGAAACAGTCAGAAAACACCACTGAGTTGTGATAGTTCTATAACCGAAGATACCCTTCTAGCGCCTGGACCTCTCTATACATGATTGACACAGACTCAAGGCCCTCCTTGGAATTGAAATTAAGACCATTTTCTTTCTTACATAGACAAAGTGTAATATATAAATGGCATAGCTCCATTCTTTTTTTCCTTGTTCTTTTTCTTCTTTAGTTCAATTATTCCTGGAACAGCCGTGACAGCAGTCATAAGATAGTAGCAGCATGTAAAGGACAGTGCACATTCCTCGGGGTCCGATAAGGCTGATCGGAGATACAGAGGCGGTCACTGCGTCATGGCAAACTGGTGGTGGCCTGAATTGTGGAGAAAGGGAAAGTTCAAAACACCCTCCAATTTGTTGCGTTTGGTTCACCCGATACAGCAGTATGTTATAATTTCTTTTTTTGATCACTGTTCTGAAACTTATTGTGCAGTTGTCTATCAAGTAGGTTGAAAATTCTGACCTCAAAGAGAGCTGCAGGAATCTGATGTGTGCAGTGACGCGCTTGGTTCACGCGGGTTGATGGGTGTGAGAGCAGTAATCTATCTGTACGTTCTTTTTTCTAAGCCGTACTCATACCATCTCTTTTCTGGCATTATTGGCTTCCTTCTCCCTATTCATATGCTTTATAACTCTGTTGTCAACTCTCACTAATGATGTGTCGTCTCGAAAGACAGGTTTTGCTGCTGATATGAACAATACTCTCCGATCGCCTGGCTCCTGCCTTCAGCCGTCCCGTTCCTCTCCTGAAACCGCAAGGTCCGAGATTACCTGTCAACATCGGTGAATCCAGACTTCATCTGACGAGGGGATTAATCCATATTGGTTTGGATGATGGTTTCTCGATGCAGTGGGGGGATTGAGGGGGCCCCTCCATCTTCTAAACCACAGAGTGCTCCTGCCAAAGCACGACTGGCAAGACTCGGGTCCAGTCCATCAAAACGAGATGAAAGGCCGAAAGATGACAGAGTGGCGAAAACCACAGCCAAGGATGTTGCAGAACTGAAGGATTACGTATGATTGTGATTCCAGACGTTTAGTGAAATGAGTTACTGACGCTGACATACGGTAGCAACTGGGTGATTGTTTGGGTAAAGGCGCATTTGGATCGGTCTACAGGGCATTGAACTGGAATACCGGGGAAACTGTTGCTGTAAAACAGATAAAATTGGTCGACCTCCCAAAAAGTGAATTGCGTGTCATTATGGTAAGATAAGAGCATCCTGGCAATGAATATACGCCATTACTAATCTAGAGTTCTGCAGCTGGAAATTGATCTTCTGAAGAATTTGGATGTAAGCTTCAATTTTTGAGGGATACGCAGGCCTGAACCCTGGTAGAAAACTAACTCAACGACTGCAGCACTCCAACATCGTGAAGTACCATGGATTTGTAAAGTCCGCTGAAACTCTAAACATCATACTTGAGTACGTTTTACTGAGCCTCTACAAGATGGGCTCCAGGGCAAGGGTTGCTGACAGACTCAGATACTGTGAAAATGGCTCCTTACATTCAATTGCAAAGAATTTCGGGCGTTTCCCAGAAAACCTGGTAGGATTATACATGTCACAGGTCCTCCACGGTCTCTTGTATCTCCATGAGCAAGGTGTCATACATAGAGATATCAAAGGCGCGAATATTCTCACGACTAAACAAGGCCTTGTCAAGCTTGCGGACTTCGGTGTTGCTAGCCGGACTACTGGGCTCAATGAATCAAGTGTTGTCGGCACGCCATATTGGATGGCCCCGGAAGTGATTGAACTGTCGGGTGCAACGACAGCCTCAGACATCTGGAGTCTTGGTTGTACGGTGATTGAGCTGCTGGAAGGGAAGCCTCCTTATTACAATCTCCAGCCAATGCCGGCTCTTTTCCGCATTGTCAATGATGATCACCCTCCCCTTCCGCAGGGCGCCTCTCCGGTCTGTCCCCTGTTGTCAAAATATCGTTTCGTGTCTAACAAACACCACAGGCTGTCAAGGATTTCTTAATGCAGTGCTTCCAGAAAGACCCGAACCTTCGTGTTTCTGCGAAAAAGCTTCTGAAACATCCCTGGATTGTCAACGCCCGCAGGTCAGATTCGATTGTTCCCAAAAAGTCAACCGAGTATGAGGAGGCAGTCAAAAGTGTCCAAGAGTGGAACGAAGCCCTGCGTTCACCCGAAGCAGGGACTTTGCGAAGACCATTCAGGCATGATTATCAAAGCCCAGCCCCTCTAACATCGTCCCGCAATACGCCCACAAAGGCGTCTCCGACTTCCAGAAATGTGGCAGATCGGTTCAGGTCGCCCGACTCCATCGAAGAAGACAATTGGGATGATGACTTTGCGACTGCAATTTCCCCTAGCGCATTGCAATTACCTCACCTTCGCCCACAAGATAACTTCGGGGGGATGCTCTCCTCTGAAAAGCTTAAGGCTTTTGCGTCTTTGGATGGGACAGTCCTAAGGTCTGAAGAAAACTTTGACGATTTCGATGATTCTTTTCGAACATCGTTACAGTCCGGGGACTCAGATCCTTTGGAAACCATACGACCTTTCCCAACCAAACAAGCTGGCAACGAAGATACACAAGTGCAAAACCAACCACGTTACCCGATCAATAACTCCATCGCCATGCACAACGTGCCCATCCTAACACAGAATCCGGTACCTCCGATGAGACAACCCCGTCCAGCTTCTTACTACAAGGAAAACTCTGTAGAGGACTACTCCGATCTTATACAGGCGAATGAAGATGTGCTAGACCGGAAGCTTGGCCTTTTTCAGGTAAACACAATAACCGTCATTACTATCGGAGTGACATTTGAGCAAGTCCTCTCTAACCTCTTAACAGGAAACCGATGACGACATGGATGGGCTAGTATTCTCGCCCACGAACGAAGTAGTCCGATATCAACCGCCCCTTGAAGATGAGAATGATCCCCAGCCTCAGCTTAGAAAAAGGATATCTGTTAAACGCCATCGATCAGCCATAGAGATACAAAGGTTCGCCGAAAATGAAAGAGACGAAGATTTCTCTGATATCCTCGGAGCGGATCAAGTAACTCTGGACAAGTCTGAAAGCGAGGGAAGCTCAGACCAGGGCACGTTGATGCTGAATTCTAAGCTGTCAAACGATTCTTGGCTTGGGGACCAGGACGATGAGGATGATCCGTTTGCTCAGCTTGAGGAAGGGTTAGACGAAGTAGACCTGGAAGCAAACATCGCACGTGATAAACATGCAAGGCTCCGGGGTCAAGTCGAGGGACTTGTTAGCTCGTTGAAGACGTCACAGGATGAAGACGTGCTCGGCGAGATCTCCGAACAACTGCTCAACGTTTTCTATGATCTCCCAGAGACCAAGAACATCATCATCAGCGCCCATGGGATGCTACCAATACTTGAGATCCTTGACATGTGCCGTCGGCGTGACATCATTCTATGTTTATTGAGGATTGTTAACGCGATCATCTACAATGATTATGAGATACAAGAAAATCTTTGTTTCGTTGGAGGTATACCTATCATCAACGAGTTCGCCTCGAAGAAGTACCCGCGAGAGATCCGACTTGAAGCAGCAACCTTTGTACAGCAAATGTATCAAACTTCCACTCTCACTTTGCAAATGTTCGTCAGTGCAGGAGGACTGAATGTTCTAGTTGAATTCCTGGAAGATGATTACGAGGATGAGCGTGACTTAGTATTAATTGGGGTGACCGGTATCTGGAGCGTTTTTGAGTTGCAAGTATGTATCTGCATTTTCTGCTTTCTGAGAGGATTTCTGACGAATCTTTTTAGGGCTCAACGCCAAAGAATGACTTCTGTAGAATCCTGTCCCGCAACTCGGTATTGGATCCTCTGTCGTTGGTCCTGAGTCGGGTGTTGGACGAAGATGGGGAGCTGGCTGAGACTGTCGAAGGTCGTATTGCAAACATCTTCTTCATTTTTTCCCAGGCCGAAAATCATGTAAAAGAGATGGTTGCTGAGCGGACGGTTCTACACAGTAAGAACTACTCCCAAGTCATGTTGTTAATGGTACTAACATCCTCTCCAGGGGTACTTAAAGAACTAAAGCGCATGACTCCTGTTCACCAGATAACCATGTTGAAGTTCATCAAAAATCTTTCCATGTTATCGACCACTCTGGATGCTCTACAGAATTCGAATGCCATCGACGTGTTGACGGACTTGCTGAGGTCTACCATTAAGCGACCCCATTTCCGAGAAGTTTCTAACCAGATCCTAAACACCATCTACAATATGTGCCGCTTAAACAAACCTCGGCAGGAGGACGCGGCTCTGAATGGCATTGTGCCACTGCTGCAAAAGATAGTGAAGACTGAACGACCATTGAAGGAATTCGCACTACCAATTCTCTGCGACATGGCTCATTCTGGCAAAGTTGGCCGCCGTGAGCTGTGGCGCAACAAAGGCCTGGCATTCTATATATCTTTACTTTCCGACCCATATTGGCAAGTGACTGCTCTAGACGCTATCTTCACATGGTTAGTATTTTCACCCTGGCTGTCTTGGAATGAATACGCTCGAACCTAACCGTTTAATAGGCTTCAAGAAGAGACAGCGAAGGTTGAGGAGCACCTCCTCGACAACCGACCTGATAAACTATCATTTACGGATTCCATTGTTAGGTGTTTGACGATATCAAAGGCAAATGCATTTGAGAATCTCCTCGAACCCCTCCAGAAGCTTCTTAGACTGAGTCCACCCATTGCCTCGACGCTCGCGCGACCAGACCTGTTCAACAGAATAGGACAGAAACTACATCATAACAAAGCAGCAGTGCGGTTGAATTTACTCCGGATAATTTCCAGCATCTGCGATGCGAGCGAAGAGCAGGGTGGTCTTCTTGCCAGATATGGACTGCTGGATGCGATCAGGGAGTTAGAGAACGACCCTGCCATTCTCGTCAGGGATATGGCTGGAAAATTAATTCGGTCCAACGAGAGAAGCGAAGCCTATAGCCTGGGTAAACGCAAACCTGGCGTACGACGGCGAAGTACCTCCACTACACCTCCCAGTCTACTAGCGAACCAGTCTGCCCCATCCACGCCACAGATCAACCGGGGTAGTCAGTCCAAAGGGTTCTTTGAAGGTCGGGAGAGCCAACGGCATCCCCGAAATGCCCTGAGTGGCTCTGCCCTTGTGATCCGACCTGGAAGTAGAGACGGAGTCACCCCAGGTCTTGCAGCCGGCTTGAATGGGAACCCTGGTGTGTCGAGGAACAGGGTCCCGCGGGTGTCTAACAGGCTATCTCATGTCGACCTTCTGGCTGAAGAAGGTGGTCGAAGACCAAGTTCGGCATCCCATAGGCCTTCAATCTTACCTCGACGTCGACATACAACACAGACAGATGCCGAGTGGACGCCATGAGCTTGAGACATAAGGCTGACCTGTGTAACACATTCTCTTTCCTGGATTTTTGTGCTTATTTTCCTTAGTCCTTGGGGGTTGCGGATTCTCAAACGCTAAAAAGTTTACGGTATATTGGGTCTTCATAGGCAAGCATTGCATAGGATGGCGCATTGGAGTTCTTCCTTTGTTGGTCTAGAGCTTGTCTCACATAGACAGCTTCTTTGTTTGGGCTATAGCAGATGCAATGGTATCATTCGGATTCGTGGTTCCTGTACCAATGCATAGCAGTTCAGGAAGATGGTCCGACCTGCTGCTTGACTGGTCCATGTAGATACTTAGTGCAGTGATGGCTATCTCCTGCAGTCATGAGTAGGAGTACATGAAAATTTTAAAGGATATACTGAATTCAGCCTCGGGAGCCAGATTGGTTTAATCTGCGATAGTCGGAGTACCTCGGGACGAGAGCTAAAAGCGGCAAGCGGCGAGTCCGACGGGGTGGAGCAGATTAATTATTCTACGGAATTTCAAGTCCTTCTTCGCCGTGGCGCCTCCCCCACGCAAGCTGCCTGACACTATACGGAGTACCGTTCAGACTATTACCAATTCCACTATCCCTCTCAATTTGCGGTCGCTCTTCATACGGCATTGCTTGTGTACGGTATGAGGGCGGCGCTCCGCGCTCCGCTGCGGGCACCCGATTTTGATCCTGCGCCGGTGCTCCGATATACCTCGTCTGCTCCTTGGATTCGCCCTTTCCAGCGCGCATCGGGCCCCTCGTCTGTTCACAGATCATTATCCAACTCAGCACAAGGCTTTAGCAAGGCCCGCCAACTACACCCACGAGGACCGTGGGTAGCGTCAGTACCACACGCTTCTTATTCAACCAAGACCTCCGCCTTGTTTGGTGCGGCGGAGAAGGCGAACGGCAATGGCAGGAAACCATCGGGGTCGGAATGGTCACGGAGGAAAGTGATCACGTATACGGTCGCTGGGGGAGCTATAGTCATCGGGGTGGTGACTTTCTCTGACAATGTTCAACATCTCTATCGTGCTGCGGTGAGAACTGGAAGGGTCGTTGGCACGTTAGCCGTGTGCATCAATGAGTAAGTTGGACATATGCACCTCATACAGATGCATTTCAGTCAATTATGCTCATATCAATGTTTTAAGCTATCGAGTAACCCTCAACCGAGAAACATCCTCACCCGAAGAGCAAAACGAAGAACTCCGAGCATGTCACAAGCGTTGCGCAGAGCGGACCCTAAGGGTTCTCGAGAAGAACGGCTCCATTTTTATTAAGCTGGGGCAACACCTCAGTAGTATGGGTTACTTACTGCCATTAGAATGGACGACAACCTTCATTCCGCTTCAAGATAAATGCCCTATCTCTTCGATCGAATCAATCGAGGAAATGTTCGTCGCCGACACCGGCCGTCGAATCGACGAACTCTTCTCAAGTTTCGACCCGGAACCAATTGGCGCCGCTTCCCTTGCCCAAGTTCACATCGGTATCTTGAAGGAAACAGGTCAGAAGGTTGCAGTCAAGGTACAGCATCCAGCGTTGGCAGAATGGGTCCCTTTGGATCTGGCCTTGACCAGATTCACCTTCTCCACCCTGAAGCGCTTCTTCCCTGAGTACGATTTGGAGTGGCTTTCGAAGGAAATGGATCTATCCTTGCCACAAGAACTAGATTTTAGGATGGAAGCGGACAATGCTAGGAGGGCTAGCGAGTACTTCAAGGAACATTCAGATGCGCCGCTTGTCATTCCAGAGGGTACGTACTGACTCCATTTTAGACGTGGTTGCTGTATACTAACAGGCATAGTTATGTGGGCTCAGAAGCGCATACTCGTCATGGAGTTCTTGTCCGGCCGTCGACCAGATGATTTGGAGTTTCTGGATTCCAACAACATCGATCGTGACGAAGTCTCCGCCGCCCTAGCGCATATCTTCAACGAGATGATTTTTGGCGACAATGCTCCTTTGCACTGCGATCCTCATGGTGGCAATATTGCGATCCGCAAAAACCCTAACCGGCGCAGTCAAAACTTCGACATCATCCTCTACGACCATGGATTGTACCGTGATATCCCGCGTGATTTACGTCGCAACTACGCCAAGCTGTGGTTGGCCGTCATCGAAGCTGACGAGGCACACATGCGCGAGTATTCTCGCAAAGTGGCTGGCATCACGGATGAGCAGTTCCCTCTCTTCGCCAGCGCAATCACCGGTAGAGACTACACCAAGTTGACCAAGAAGAACATTGCCACCACACGCACAGCTGCAGAGAAGGAGAGCATGTCCGGCGCTCTTGGAGAGGGCATGTTGCAGCAGCTGGTCGAACTGCTGGGCCAGGTACCCAGAATCATACTCTTGATTCTTAAGACCAATGACCTCAGTAAGTGCACTATTGCCGCTTGCCCGAGTACAGTGGTAAAACTAACACCCCGCATAGCCCGCAGTCTTGATGAAAACCTCCACACCAGACAAGGCCCCGTCCGCACATTCTTGATCCTTGCCCGCTACGCCACTCGGACCGTCTTCGAAGAACAAATGGACCTCATCCACGAAACAGGCGGCCTTCTCCGTCCCTTCAACTTCCTTCGCTTCCTCGCTGCCTGGACCGGGTTCCTCCGCGTCGAGCTCAAGTTATCGGTCTACGAGACATTGCTGTCCCTGAAGAGTCGACTCGGACTCCTCTAGTGAACCGGTTTAGATCATCTCTTCTAGATACGTTATCAGACGTAGCACCCTCTGTAAATTGTTATTTTAGACCTCTTCTTCCTCCATCTTCTCCCTTGAAGCCATTTCCCACTTGGTTAATGATCGATAGATGAGCACGGGTTGGCTTATCTGCATCAACGGCGTTTCTTTTCTAATCATGTTTCATAATTGCGGGGCTATTGAGTGTCGATACTTCTCTTGGTTTTTCTTTTCTTCTTAGTTTGGCTTGTTTTGTTAAGAGGACGAAAAGTTCTTATTCTTTGTTTCCTTGTAAACATGTGTATATCAATAGAGGTATTTTCTGAGCGGATGAATATAGATTGTCAAAGTACAAAGAATTCCAGTTCTTCGATAGATTCTACTTGATTATCCAGGGAAACATGTATCAACAAGTAAGAGGAGCGATCCGAACTCACTGCACGCAAGTGCTTTTCATTAGACTATTTGACACATCAAGTGGACTATATCACAATGCCTTCCTGCGTTATCACGGAAAAGGGAAAAAAAAAGAAAAAGGAAATCATTTGTGAAGAAGAAAATAGCAACCTTGCAGTAAGACTGTACCCAATGCAGTCTGTTGCCGGAATGAAACGAACTGTCCAAGCACGCTATTCCATTCTAAAAGGTATTTTCAACCTCCCGCTAATAAACCGTAAAACTGTTCAGGGAATCTCATCTGGTATCAACTCGAATTTTTTGTTGGTTTCGATTTTTCTTTTTTTGTGATTTGGTTGTTGTGCTTGTTAATTCGTTAAGCAGTAGCAGCGGCACCCTCGGACTTCTCAATCTCGACCTTGACGTTAGGGATAGAGGCACCGGTACCTCCAAGGTCGGTTGTACGAGCCTTAGGGTTCTTGGTATAGTAGTTGGAGATCGCCGACTTGATGGCATCCTCAGCAAGCATCGAGCAGTGCAACTTCACGGGGGGCACTATGTTTGGTAAGTAGAGGTTCTTTCAGTAGTTAACGTGCGATTGTTTGAGTGTTGTTGGGGTAAAATGAGCGATTAGCCAGTCAATGTGACAATGGTGCAGGGTGGAAAATGCGACCCGGTTGAGGAACACATTGTGGGACATCTTTCCAAGAAAAGCCGGTCCAGCTTTCTTCAAGAATCAATAATACCCCAAGGCTCCGTGTCCTTCAAGACCGGTAGTTTCGCACATTGGTAGCGGAATCTTAGCAGTCGACCATCTACCCAAGATCCGCGTACACAATGTACGATATTCCACCAAATCACCCCATATAAAATGCATTGGCTAGCTTGCAAGGTTCGGCGTTTGGCACAATAAACAAGCATATATTTGGGGAAACGCATTCCAAGGCAGGATAATTTAAGGCGAGGGAGAAGAACGATTGATAACTTACAGCCTGGAGCGTGATGTTAGCAAATGTAAGATGAATAATAATATATGCTTCCCCTCGGAAAAACTTACAAAGTTCACGAGCAATTTCAGTATTCTTAATCTTTCCGGCCTCCTCGAGAGTCATACCGCGCACCAACTCTGTCAGGTAACTCGAACTAGCGATAGCGCTGCCACAGCCAAAAGTCTTGAACCTGACATCGCTAATCACATTCGTATCCTTGTCAACACGAATCTGGAGCTTCATGACATCACCACAAGCGGGGGCGCCAACAAGACCAGTGGCAACGTCGGCATCGTTCTTGTTGAAACTGCCAACTTTAGGGCCGTTAGCCTCACTCATGTCGGCACTACTCTGATAAAAAAAAAAGAAGCATAGAAAAAAACAAGTGGGCAACAGTCGGGTGCGTCGGAGAAGAAGATATGTTGAGTGCATGTGCATCCCGATCCATCAAAAGCCGGATAACTTCTGATAAGTGGAAGTAGACGTACCATTACGCGGGTTGTTATAGTGATCTAACAGTGCATGCAGTCAGTTTCGTTGTCATCCTTTTCTTACGAAGCAAAATACTCATCTTTCTCGTGGTATCCTCTCTTCGTCGCAGGGGCCCGGAGAATAGGCTGGCTCTGAATGCCGGAAAGGGCCGGGGTAATGCGAGGCGACACGACGGTGCCAACCCGGGGAGCGACAGTTACTAGGCGTCTGAACATTTCTGAATATGTAAAACCAATTGCTCGGAGTGGTAAAAAGCGAATCAGATAGTTATGTGGAAAGGCCAGTGGTTGTGGGTGATGAAGGTTCGATGGCCGAGGTAGTGATGGATGATTGAAGAAAGATTGATGGAACTTAACTGATTGATTAATATGATAAAATGAGCGATGACAAACCCGGCCTAATTCACCGGCGCTAGTCCCCTTTCAGCAACTCCGTCGCCTTCATAGGTCCGGCCTCGGACATGACGTTACCCCCGAGTCGCCATAACCGAATGGTTGAAGGATTGGTTATCTGATTGAGAGGTCCAGCAAATGACCTTGCCTCATGATGATAGCATCGATGCAAGTGGTTGATCGTTCAAGTCATTTCCCACGGGAAACCGCACAGAGTTCCACCGGGAGGAGCACCGGCGGGATGCGTTCGTTCTAGTTCGTTTCTAGTATAGAATCCCGGTTTAGTAACGGTATTAGTCTCTCAGCAGCCAACGAGGGTCTCGTACAGTCGGAATTACCAAGCGAACAGAACACGCCCTTTACCGGGCGCGTTGGTGTAATTAATCTTCTTATCTTTGGGGATTTTGCCGCCCTCCATCTGATAAAACCTTCCTCATTCGGTTATGGAACAACTATCCCCCGACCATATCAGCTGATATCAAACTCCGCTTTGTTTTTGAACCTCCAAGCGATAATTTACGTTATGTACATTTAGAATATAAGAAGCGACGAAATGGCAGGGAAAATATTTGGTCGATCGTCGGGGGTAAGTTTGATCTTATTCTTCAATGGTAATGTAAAGGAAGCATAAACACCTAGCCTCCTTATCGGCAGTAGTATCATTACCACCGTAGGTATTATCATAACAATTAACCTCATCAGTCTGTCAATGCCCCAATAGCTGCCTTTTCCATGGCTCTCATCCTCACCTCCTACTGCGTCAGTTCCATCCGTACCGCGCGCCGTGAAGCGCAGGCTCCAGGCACCACTACGCGCCAAAAGCCCGCAGAAGAGAAGAAGGAGCAAGTGTCATGGGTTCAGCAGGCATTGGACCAAAGTCGCGAAGCTGAACGGAAAGTGTCTAAGTAACGAACGTTGTACCGTACGATCAATAGAGTTGGGGTCAGGGTGTAATACTACGGCTGAAGGGGTACGTATATTGCATCTGCATCCATGTTTCTCTCATTGGTTTTAGCATTTGCTAACTAAGCTATTCTAATGTTAAGAGGTGAGACTATAGGGTACACTAGTGAAAGATTAGCAGATGTACAGCCAAGTGCTAAGTCGGAATTCGCAGTGATGTCCATGATCAGAATTTTCAGTGTGTGAAATAGTCCTTTCCAGAGTGTTAACTGGATCTACCATTTTGAAAGAATTCATCATTTCAACGGATAAAAACAGCTGCTTTGAATCCCTCCCAAACATTATGGAGGGCGAGAAAAACAATACGAATAGGGTTAAACATTACCTATTAAGGATTTCGATGTTCATACGTGGTTAACTGAAGAAAAAGTCGGCGACTGTGGGAGACGTAAAAGAAAAGTAGGTAGATCGTTTAATTGCGACTAGTCCTATTCAGGTGGCAGTACTGTCATGACTAAGCATTTCTCTTGGTCATAGGTCGCTCTATAGAAGTTCCTAATTGGGAAATTATATCCAGTCTCATACGTACCTCCGTTTCCATAGGTACCCTAAGGTGTCTTAGACCTGTTTGACCAGTAATAGTATAGTTGAGGGCTACAGCAAGATGCGACTCGTTCGGAATTTGGTGGTACTATGTAGGGGACAAAATTGGTTCATGAGCAAAACAATTATATATCCAGGTACGCATGTTTCTCCATTTATCCATGAGCCACCCAAAGTATCTCTTGAAAACAGGTAGTAGAGTCTCCCGCTCCATATAGTTTACCGACACACTGACCTATCTAAAGTCGATTGAATAGAGATTCAAAATCAAACACCTGAAAAAAAGGACGTCTGATAAGCTAGTTCAATGTGCGAAAGGGGCGCTTGAAATACCTAGGGAAGGCATCTGCAAAGGGTCAGACTGTGCCTATCCCAGTGCAATAGACTAACTAGATCATGTAACATCATTCATATCGATGATATAAAATAAGAAGAGCCAAAAAAGAGACTGCATCATCCGTGAATCGAACACGGGCCTCATCGATGGCAACGATGAATTCTACCACTAGACCAATGATGCTAGGCAAGAACCAGCACGTTACTTGGTTAATTGCTTGGTATGTGACTGTTTTTTATATTCTATAACCCTAGCTCAAAGTCTGAAACAAAAATTTCTCTACGTCCGCGAGATTATATAGATGTACTAGAATCACAGAATCCAAGAATCATGCGTTGCTGATGTATTCTATAAGAAAATCGTAGGATTGCAATGTATCAGGTAAAGCTGCCGTCCCTAGCTTTCCTGAGGTATAATATACGCTATACTGCTTGTTTTTTGTTCCACGAAGCCGAATACAATCGTGCTTTCCGAACGTAATCGATGTTTGTGCATGGTACTCTGATGCATATATGCAAAGGTTGATCTATACTTAAGCTACCAGGTAGATCACATGGTTGGCTTCAACCATGGATGTCTTCCGTAGTCATTTTTTTCTCAAGTACCTCGCTTCACTCGGTATATGTGTATTCTGGCGATGAAACACGTAGGTATAGTAACGTATGTACAAGAGCAGTCATGCAAGTATTATGCGAAAAGTAACCGAACGCTCGTGAATAAAAGAAAATGGAGAAGAAAAGAAGAAGAGGTCTTTTATCAAACACAAACCGCTCATAAGACTGTAGAGCTCAGGAAATCGATTCTTCACATGCCAAAACCTCGATCTACCCTAACACCCTTGAAACCGACTACCCCCGATGCCGAGGGACATATTCAAAGGAAAGAAACCTTTTACTTTCATGTATGGGGTAAAACTTGTAAGAAAAGGAAGAAGCCCAAGACAGTCCCTTCCTGTATCCGCTACTTGCAGCACAGCCATGACGCCAGTGCGCATACAATTAGCTCCCTTGGCAATAACATTGAGGTTCACAATAGCCTGCAATGCCCCAAATTAACTAATGACTGAACACTCAGTCATCATCATATACCGGCAGAGTCTTCGGCTGCTTCTGCCATCTGCTGCTTCAATGCCCCTTCATGTTGAAGGTGGCTAATGGTCTTCCGTAGATATTCGTATGTAAGCATGGTGGTCATTGCAGCCGGAACAGCACGGAATAGGTTCGTGCCTATTCCCGAGTAGAATGCTCGCCAACCCTCTTCTTTCAAGATAGTCTGACACGTACGAACGATCCCTGTATACCGAGGCCGGTTAGGCATGCCATCCGATGAGGCCGCTGTTGGAGGCCTACCACGGCTCTCTGGGTGATCTACTCCCCCGCGGAAGGCTATCTCTTCCGGTGAAGACACAGGAGACGTTCTCTGCTGGGTTTGAAGTCTCGTGCGCAATACCTCATGCGGATAGGTCACAGTGCTCGCACAAATCTTACTGAGGAATGTCGCCAACGATATCCCAATCCAGTGAGAAGTACCGTTGTCAGGGTGTTCCCCGATTCCGTACCCAGTAAATGCCATTTTCAAGTATTCATAAAGCGGGAACTGTATGGCAACGTGTGTCAATCCTAACAATGCCGGTGTGAGCCCCGCGTAAAATGACCGAATTCCTTCGGTCTTATACATCTTGCGAGCCGCATCCCACGTGCCGGAGTATCGCCATGGAGCACGGAAGCCCTCACTGTCTGATCTAAGGCTCTGTGACATGAGTCGCGTTTTGATGACCCAAATCGGATTAGTCACAATTGTAGAGCAAGCGCCAGCCGTTAGAGAAGCATAACCTCTTGCGAGCCACCAACTATCTGCTCAGAGATTCAGTAAACCGAAATTCCCGAGTTAAATGAAAAAGGAAACAAACCAGTTACTTCATGATAATATTCCCGAGACCTATCATAAACTGCCAAATAAACAGCCCATGTAGGCAAATATCCCAAAATCATGGGGCCTAAACCTTGGTATAGTCCTCGAATACCATCTTCACGCCATATCATCCTTCCAGTACCGAGCATACCTCGGTATAAAGCTTTCGCTTCAACCACCTGTCCACCTCTACGGACAAACCCTCCTTGGGCTTGCAACTTGGTCTTGATCACATCGAGAGGACATGTTACAATACCCGACGCTACACCCGCACTGGCACCACAAAATGGGGCAATGTAGAAATCTGGAACGCGTGTAGAGAGTAGTTCGAGGCGAGTGATAAGCGCAGAACTCGGCGGGCCTGTAGCGGAAGACGCATCGAAGCTGGTGGTGGCAGGGCCATCTGAATGTGTAATCTGCTGCTCTTGGGAGCCGTTGGCAGTCGCCGAAGTGCCGTGTTCTTCTGAAAACATCCTTCTAGCCAGCGCCCAAGCAGTCTATCTATCCGTCTTAATTGTCACGAGGGCTCCCGGACCCGAGCATAGCGGTGCTCGCTCCGGAACCCAGAATGGTTGGTTCTCCTGCGGAGTGTGAACGTTTTCCGTCTTTTGCAGCGAGCGTTGGTATGACAGTGCCTGGTCCAATGAATTGAGGGGGTCTTGTTAAACGACTCGATGCTGAGAAATCCACCTTATGTTTGAGCGTGCCCTATCCGAAGCACAGACAGGTGGGGTCTTTGAAGCTACTCAGCTCCCCTACAGGACCAGAGAATGAATTTACCGGATGATGAACCCCATAACCAATTATCAGAGAATAGGGATGATCAGTAGGGTCACAAATCTTGAGGGGGAAATGAGTCAATCGAGATTTTCGGAACCGCGGCGAGGGCGGAGCAGTACGGAGAATGGTGAGCGAGGTGAATCGAAGGACCGTCCTCTGTCGGTCAGGTGGAGTACTATTAAGTTCAACCCCGGTCCCAAGCGCTATGCAGTCTGAGGCAAGCCGAGAATTAGTCACGTGTGGAATGATCGGAAGCGTCGATGCTGGGTTAAATGCCTCAGGCATCGAATATCGGATGTTTTTGGGAAAGTCACCCGCCGAACCTCCGTTTTGCACAATCTCCAACGTCGGGCCAACTCTCGTTCAGCTTGTCTGATATCTCACGACCCCCCTCCTCTCCGCACCACCTCAATTGACCCCAGACTACATCCATTCGGGATCATTCACCATGTCCGCTCCTTCTCTCACCAGCTACATCGTCAAGCGCCCTTGGCTCAAGCGCTGGATGATGCCAATTGCCAATTGGTACACCGACGCTGCCGGCTACAGAAGACTCGGTTTGAAGTAGGCCTCCCTACCCTCAATATCCCAAAACAAGCGCCGGGAAATACCGATAGGTCGAAGCGATGGCTCTCAATTAAATGCCTCAATGTTTCCTATAGCCTCTCTCCATCCTATCTCGGTCTAGCTTGTCCAGGGAACAATTTTCATAGCTCGCCATCAGACGCAGTTGGCTAATAGAAACAGGGCTGATGACCTGATCCCCGAGGAGAGCGAGGTTGTTCAGACTGCCATCAAGCGCCTTCCCCCTAAGGAGGCTTATGACCGTGTCTTCCGTATCCGCAGGGCTTTCCAGGTTTGTCTCTACTAAATACGATATCCTCCAAACCAGCGGTCTAATGCAATACGTCAAACAGTGCTCCGTTTCTCACACCCTCCTTCCCGCTAATGAGCAGACCAAGGCTGCAGATGTGAGTTGAATTCCAAGCCTTTTACTTAGCAATTCGCCCTCCCATCCTCCGCAAACCCTCTCGACCAATCCCGTGAAGCGGATTTGTCAACCAACCTACATCATATATAGGCCACCCCGGACCCCAAAATTAAGGAATTCCGAGACCTTCTATGGGGTATTGAAGCAACAAATTGCTGATTGCTATTGCTAGGATGTCGAATACCTGAGCCCCATCATCCGCGAGATCGAGAAGGAGCAGAAGGAGCGTGCGGACCTCGACTCCCTCGTTGTCAAGCGCCGGTAAATACCTTGTTCTCAGTTCTGCTGAATAAGAAGATTCAAAACCGCGCCACGGTGATAGAAAAGCGGGATATAGATGAAGACAGGCTTATGTTTCGGTTCGGTTGCAGCGCTTAGTTGCGATGAGCACTGGCTGAATTTAATTGGTTTTGATACGTCGTTCAATCATGTGTACTGATACTGTACAAATTCATTTGTCGCCATTTTGTTGATTGAATGCTTCCACCTGGTAGTATGTGGCCGGGGCTCCATTAGTCGTAGTATCCGAGGCCATGGAATACATAAGTCTGGTCTAACCTGATAAGCATTTGGTTTGACGAGTACGATCAAGTACTCTTCTGATGAAGGTTTGCCTCATACCAACTGCAGCCTGGGAAAGCACTCCGTTCAGCAGGATACCTGCGGGTTTCAATTTCGTGACACACGCTACCAGGCCGCCCAATATATACCAACAATATCATATACTACAAACAACACCCTTCCTCCTCTAAGTAGTCAAGACCGCGATATCCACGTTCTCTACCCTCCACATGTACCACATAAATAAACTTCTATTGAGACCATATGAGAACTGCGTTCCATGCGTTTCGCTTTCGGGGCTCATATAACATACCTATATGGAGCGAATTTCGCAGCCAGGTCTAACATATCTTTCTCTGCCATGTACTTGAACTTACCGCCCCCCTTTGCCTTTAATTTACTCACATCTTTCCCTATGAAAGCTGCGCATCCTCTTCTACCCCGTATTAGTCACCATCTGAAGACTGTCCAGCCATAGCCGCATAGACATAACGCGCAATGACTTACTGCACACCCAGATCACCGGTCGAGAAGACGTCTATGCGCTTCAACGCAAAGCAAGCAAACATCTCGACGGACCACTTGCCCAAGCCCCGAACAGCTGTCAACTTCTCAAGAAGCTCTTCATCGCTCGCATTCAACAGCATTCGGGCACTCAATTCGCCACTTGCGAATTTCTGCGATAATCCCTGGATATATTCAGCTTTCCGTTGAGAGAGACCAGCGGTCCGCAGTGTCGCGATATCACACTTAATTATCTCTTCGGGTTTCGGGAATCGGTTCGCCTCTAGTGTATCATCTCCGCTACCCTTGCTGTTGAACAATGCCACGAACTTATTTTTAATTGATTTCGCCGCAGCGCCTGATACCTGCTGTCCGATGATGCTAACCACCAGACTTCGGAAAGGATCGACCTCCTCTGCTAAACCCTCTGGCGAAAAGAGCGGACACGGATGTTGCCTTATAACCGGTTCCAAACGGGAGTCTGTAGCGATTAAATGCGCGATGGCTTTCTCGAGAAGTGTACCGGTCGTGGCTGTCGGACGTGGTCGGCCGGTTTTGCTAGGCGAGGCATCCTCAGTACCGGGCGGGTAGGCAACCAGTGAAGAACCGTGAGGTGTTAGGAGGGTCGCATTTGTTCTATGAGGTTCAACGGGACGGTCAAGGGGAGGGGGTGTGGAGTGTAGCCTGCTGATACTACGATCAGCGGGTAAAGGATCGAAAATGTTATTGGGTTTTTCTTGTTTGGCCGGGTCGGCTTTTGCTGTTTTGCTCGGGTTTGGGTTCTCAAGAGTCCGTTCTAGAGCCAACCCCACGGTCTTCTTCCCTTTTGTGGAGGTCTTTCGTGTTTTGGTGATGCCGTTGGTTTGCTGAGCTCTGCTAGTCTTCTTCGCTTGGATGGTTGGTTGTACGCTGTTGGCCACAGCGCTTAAGCGTGCGGAGCGCCGGAGGGCCATTGTATATACCTGTATAGCTGTATATAGGTTTTCCGCTTCAGAGTTGATATTGAGGTTCTATATCTTGGATATAAACGACCCAGTAGTCTTTTGGAAAGCTTGCGTTGTAGCTGTGGTTAGTGGATGTCACGATATGATATATGATGGGAGCTCGGGATATGTCATCAATCACGGGGCTCGTATTATCGACAGAAGTAGTAGTCTTCGATGGCTTTGATTTTATGTGTCTATTTGATGTATTTCATAGGTATTAAGGAATGGATCTCCTTGAAGGCAGTGAAAGAAGTATTGAGATGTTATACATTTTCTAATGTGGGTCCCAGTCATTGTGTCTCCCCTATTCATGTGCTATAGTCATTTGAGTGCACTACACTTGAAAGTCTCATTGCACCTTGGCAGATTAACTTAGTATATATAGTAATGGGATGTTATCTACGATGGTCGCTCTTCCTGTGGCAATGTTAACACATGCTTGTAGGTATCCCAAGTCAATCTCTCCGGTGAATTGACGTTTTTGAGATCACAAATATATATTTTATACTATATAGTTAGGTGGTACAGAGTACTCGAGCCATAGCCATTCAAGTCGAATACCAAGAATGATCTTGAATTTCTAAAGTGCAGAATGTCCAAGCTGAAGTTCTCACAGCAGAATAGTCCAATTGATGTTACTGAGCAGTACATCATTATTGTTCCTTGCTTTTGCCCTTGCAGTGGCTCAGTTACATGTAGAAGATAGGATGGAGTAGAGACGTGTCATATCGAGAGACTCTGACATCGATGTAGTAATGTTCATTTTTGTTTTACTCTTTCTGATAAAACGGGGATTCAAATAGAATTACTGCACACGGAAATCCAGTTCACACACACAACCAAGAAAAAGTCACTCAGAAAAATGTGCTTGCGTCATCTCGACGTTAATTAATGTTCAAGCGAACCGAAGCCGTCGATAAACTTGATTATCCACATCAGCAGACCTAGTGTAATATTGCTATCTGTTGCATATGGATAGGCATCCAAGATACATATCGATACGGCCGCCACTAGGAAATAAAATAATTTAAACAAATCGGCTCTTGGCCGAAGGAAATGAACTTGGCCATTGCATTCAATTACCGACTAATCTTAGAAACGCATAGAACCAATGCACTGTATGCAGAGCTTTTGCATGCGCTCGAGTGGTCCTGTTCGGACTATGTATTATTCAGTAGGATCTAGCGATACCAGCCAACTTTCTCAAACACCGTAATAACAAATAGAAATTGGTAGCGACCCACGTGATGATATGTAACAACGGATGAGTTGTTCAGAAAGCTTAAGTTAAGTGGTGCCAAGTTGACAGACAGGGTTTCCGATATGATGAATATTGGAGCGGAAGCCAAAGCCGCTGCTGCATATTCCTAGTTGTCAAGGTCGCACGGATGTTGTCTAAAGACTCCCTAGTACTCAAGTTGCACAGCATCCTGTAGTCATCGGGGTAACAATCGTACAGCGTCTCTATGTTCTGTCTCATAGTTATGTAACTCTATGATGTATAAGATTATAATGATCATCCATTCATCGTCAGCCACTTCTGCTATTTCCGGTGCGCAGTTGTTTCATTCATTGCGAGCAGTCATACGGAGTAACGTCTGGGGTGTTAGGTAGTGTTTAGCCACCCGTCCAGTGGCGTTTCAAAGAACGTGGTGGCGGGTAGATACAGGTAAGATTCGTCTTATGTATTGGTGTATTACCTAGTGTGACAAGGGGTATTACATGCAGTGCATTTCCGATCAAGGCTGGCTTCAATTGAGCCGAGTGAACACCCAGCCAATTGGTTGTTCAATTGAGTGCATGCAATGGTAGTAATGCTAGCACTGCCTGGTGTACCTGCAACCATCATGCCCTGTTCTGTGTCAACTGAGTGCCTTATACGCCCCCCATAGCAAGGTAACTCGGTGATATAACCCTAACCAACACCCGCTCCCCATTTGCCCCATCCATGGAACATACCTTCCCAGAGCCTTCCTTGGTTCCATAGTCTGCATGAACGAGACGGGGGTATAGCTAATAGGGTGTTTATACGAGACCAGGTGTGATCAATAGTATATTGGAGAATTAGGATAATATGCATCCTCTATGACACGAAGGCCAGCATTTGAAGAGCTGTGCGCTCATTGAATATGATGTTGGTTCTCATCAGATACAGAAGAGAGCTGTGGAATATCAACGAGTGTTATTGGGTCCTCATCCCATAACAGTCTGAAGTAAGTTCTTCAAGGGAGTCCTACGGCATTCAGTCCCTTCTCTATCAACCATTAAACTCAGAGGGATAACCATGTAAATTCCTGGCCTGGTGTTCCTAGATGTAGGTTTGGCTCTGCTATGATTGTGAAAAGCTAGCGAGCTCTGTGATAAACTATATATGACCCTAGGAGAGCACAAGCTAGCATGTCAAATCGTCGTAGGAAGAAGAGAGAGGTGTGGAAGAGTCATTTCAACCTATGCTATATATTGGACTTCAATCCGTTACCATGTCATTGCGAATGCTCTAGGGGAGATAAATGAAACATCGAAACCGCGTTGAAACAATTCCTGGTGATGGATCGGCAAACAGTCATTGAACGGTTAAGATGGAAGTGTAGACAGATGATGAATAGATAATGATCGTTACTTAGACTGCAACTGTGACTACGGCGGGCAATCCTATTGGCCTACAGTTCGGGGTCTTTAGCCTTGGCTATCTCAAGAAGCGTGTCACTAGGCACGAGGTTGACGCTGGTATGTAGATCAAAGCCTTCAATATGTTTGACCTCAATACAGTAGAAAACATCGTTAAAAACTAATGTATATCCCCCTCTAGAGATAATGGGAAAGATGATCGGCTGTTGCGGTTAGGGGATTGTTCGACTTCGAAGCAGTTTTGTCCGAGCGAGGTAGTTGTGACGACTGGGAGTGAGGACGGGCTATACAGTTGAGTTGTGATACTACGAGATATAGATAGTTATGGATTCACTCGAGCCTTACATTGAAACCCTTTTGTTGTCGCTGTCATAGTCTGAAGCACTCAGACGTACTCTTGACATGCTTTCGGAGCATGGCATACGTCTCTTATGCTTCGGTTCTTTCTTCGCTTCTCGAACATATGTGATGATGATTGAATCAAGATTTACAAGCACTACGTGGACTAGTTTAATGGGTAGGCTTGTATATTTAGGTGTAACATGCCAAGGATAGGGGATTGTAATGACTTTGTACTCCGTATGGTTAATGTAAAGAGCTAGCGGAAATGCCACAGTTTGGAATGTACGGGCAAACACTACGCAAAAGCCATTACCTACCTACTTCGTAGTACATCACTTGATAAGATGGGAAGGGAAGGTAGGAGGGAGGGTAGGCCACGAAATACATTCGGATTACTCCGTGCAGCGATAGCAATAATATAGTAAACTACCTGGTCCCGGAAGGAGTGATTGTTACGACGGCTAGTTGTGGAGTTTGGATGGGCCGTGGCCGATAGTGGAGTGATGGGTGAGAACCCTAAACCGATCGCAACGAAAGAAGTAAGCAATCAGCTTCCATTCTTTCCAACAAGACTGGTTTATGAAGAGAGGAAAAGGATCGATCTGCCAAGCTACAGCCGTTGATTTTCCCAATTATTGTAAACAACTGGAACATTCCTCAAAATGGCTTTGTGCAGACGTAGAGAATTACCGACTTCTGTATTGAGGCTGTTCTGTTTACATCCATTTAGAATGATGAGTAGGTCTTTTTTTTTAATTTTATTTTTGATTTTCGAAGTGATTCTCGTAATCTTAAGCTGAGAATTTGCCACAGCAGTACTTATGTATAGTCAGTGTCAAGTACAAAAGTCTAGAAGACGTCTCCATCAATTTGTGCAGATTAACTGAGTCGGGTTGCCCCGTTGTGCTGTAAGATCGCAATTACAGGAGCTTGGTATGGGTCCAGCTAGCTTCATTAGCATCAGACCAAGTGGGCCAGAGCTGAGGTATCCAAATTACAGCCGTCATTGTATTCTTCGGCACGTGATGATGATTGTCTATTGGACGTTCCAGCCGTGGTTTCGCCACTAGACTCACCTATTATTATCATCCATTGGTAACTGTTGACCTATAATTACCCGCTTTACCCATGGTACCTGACGAGCCCGGCTCAGAACACAAAAGGGCCAAGAGACAAATGAAAAATTCGAACCGTGGAATTGGTCACATTGAGTTTTACGGAGTAGATCGAGTATCATCATCAACAAAACTAAAAACATTTATGGAGTAGTTAGTTTACCTATGAGAACAAAATGCGATCGGGACCAGAAGAATGTAACCCACTGCAATGGACTAACTTGACATGACAAGAATGAAGATTCTGACAGCCACATAATGAACGCGCATGTCAGCATGAGGCCAGAGTTGGTCGCCGACCACTTGGGCAGGCGACTCTCCATTCCAATTGTCTGTTCGCAATGGCTCACAAACCAGAAATGGGAGAGGGAGCGGGTCCCACTAGATTCCAGCAAATTCAGATCGGCCACGGCAGGCTTTATTTACCCTCTGTTAATGAATTTGTCTACTCCGTAACGTTAATAGCATTCAAGGGACCCTCTGAGAAATGAAGGAACGACATTTGCTCCTAAATATGGTGTGAGTTGGGTCGGCCGTAGGAAATAGGTTCGGCGTGGAATGGGGTGATCGGGATCTACCACCTTTTCTTGCCTAGGTACTACGTAGTCGATAGATGCTGGACTGTGATAGTAATAATACTCCCGACGAAGGTGTACGCAAATACATGATATCCTTGTAATCAGTTAGAGTCTGGCCCCTTCTAGCGCCAATACAAATAAGTTCTACTTCGTAGGTACGGAGTCCTGGAGGGGGAATTGCTGTAAATCTGTATTATTGTTTTATGAACGATCACCGTGATGATCTTGGATAGTCGTATCTATAATCCTATATATCCGTTAAATAAAGTCAACTCCACTATGAGGTCAGAAAGAAAATTTTTTTTTGTCTTGCCTTTGTTTTGAGACAGTATTTTAGTGCATACCAAATAACGTCTTATACTCCGTACATGGTTGTACGGAATACACAATACTCGATACAAAAATACGGTCGGTAATATGAATGTATTAACAATAATAGTACTGGATAAATTGGTGTATAGAAGGACTACATGGTAGTAGATATTTAGATATTCTAATTTGTATGCAAATTATAGATTTGCGAGGGGAATATTATATACTCTGTAGACAATCTTATGTGTATTATTTTGTTTTTTATTATGATTATTACTATTTCGGCTACAGGGATCCAGGTACACAGCGGAGGCGTGGGACAGACTGACAATGTTTTGGTATGAATGGTCAATGGCGATGGGGAAGCAAGAATCTGAGGGCGAATCAGGATTAGGATTGGACCTTGCTTATTGGAAAGGTGCGACACGATAAGGGGGAAGAAACTTAAGGACGGGAGCAACGGGCTCATTCCTGGTCAGAAGGGAAAAAAAAAAAAAAAAAAAAAAACAGGATTACTTTCACCTGCTGGCATTGCACCCGGTAATAATATTTTCCCAATGCGAAAAAGAGGGTTCAAAAATGGAAACGATTGATTACCAAGGTGATACACGTACTAGTAACGTAATTAATTTTCGTCGTAGCAAGGAGGAACCACCCCGGTCTCAGGTCCACCGTCCTCGGGCCACGACTCCTTTCTTTTGCGGTCCTGCAAAGCCAGTCCTTCCTTCCCTCTTCTGACGCTTTTCTTCGCCATCCCAGTCTCTCCTTCTCTTCTTCTCCTTTCTTCTCTTTTCTTGTTGTGTCAAGACGTGCCTACTCAATCTGTGCACATCCTTTCGCTGAAGGAACCATAATCAAACAGCTTCTCTTTCGTTGAGGCTCTATCTTTCTTCCACTCGTTTATTTATCTTTGGATCCCACCCCCTCTTTCAACTCTTCGCGGCTTTGCGCTACTGTTAATATTGCCCCGTCATACTCAAGTAGTCCACAAGATTATTGGTAAGTGAAGGCATCTATTATTCATTCAATACCCCAGCATCTTTCGATGTGTTCCACCTGTGTATACCTATACCTGGGACTGCATCCACCAGTAAACTCTGGTTACCTCGCTGAAAGAAGTCCGAGACTGCGCCCAATGTACTGACACCATCTCCATTAGAAGAAAAACAATAACAATGTTCATCAAATACGCTCTTCCCGCCCTGGCCGCGACCCAGGCCGTCTTTGCTGCTAGTGATAGTGAGTGAAGAACGGCGCACCGAAACATGATTCGAGATGAATGACTAACCATATATGTAGAATGCGGCAAGGGTGACACCATCAAGATCGAGAACCAGAGCGATGCCGACGGCTACTCGAGCTGCAGCACCCTCGATGGTGATGTTGAGATCTCCGGTACCTACTCCGGCGATCTCCAACTCAATGGAATTAAGCAGATCTCCGGTGCGCTGAGCTGCGATGGTGCTTCCAACATGACCGGCCTCTCTGCTTCTTCGTTGAACTCCATCGGCGACACCTTCAAGCTGACCGGCCTTACCACTCTCACTACCCTCAGCTTCGGCTCTCTCACCAAGGTTGGCTCGATCGAATTTACTGCTCTGCCTCAGCTCCAGAGCCTGGATTTCACCAAGGGTGTTACAGAAGCTGGCCATGTCGTCATTACCAACACTGGTTTGAGCAGCCTTAACGGTATCTCTCTCGAGACCGTCGGCGGCTTTGATATCACTGAGAACACCAACCTGAAGACCGTCAACGTTAACAACCTGAAGAACGCTACTGCCCTCATCAACTTCGCTGGTAACATGGACGGTCTTGAGATCGAATTCCCCAACCTTGGTACTGGTCAGAACATGACCTTCCGTAACGTCAGCTCGGTTTCCGTTCCCTCCTTGGAGAAGCTCAAGGGCCAGCTCGGCTTCTGGGGTAACAAGTTCCAGTCGTTCAGCGCTCCTAACCTTACCGAGACTAGCGACTTGATCTTCAACGACAACAGCAAGCTCAGCAACATCAGCATGCCTGTGCTCAAGACTGTCAACGGTGGCTTCCAGATTGCCCGCAGTGACAAGCTTAACACTATCGACTTCCCCAAGCTGGAGACCGTCACTGGTGCTATTGATTTCAGCGGTGAATTCAATGAGTAAGTTTGGACTTACAAGGGCATGAAAGATTTCCAAAAATCCGTTCTAACAATATCTTTTAGGGCCCACCTTGACTCCCTTAAGCTGGTTAGGGGTGACTTTAACATGCAGAGCACTGGTAACATCAGCTGCACCGCCTTCGACAAGATGGCCAAGAACCGCGAGGTCATCAAGGGCACAGAAACCTGCAAGACCACCTCGAACCCTGAGACCCGTGATGGCAAGTCTGGCTCTACCACTTCCACTGGCAAGGCATCTGCCACCTCTACTGGTGCTGCTTCTGCTCTCGATGTCTCCACTATGCCTGCTATGGGCTTGGCCGCTGTCTTCGGTGCCCTGGTCCAGTACGCTCTGTAAAGGACGTTTCGATACCAAACTGTTGTGCACTTTGTTATTTCTTTTATCGGACTCCACTTACTACCGTGTAGAGTTGCTTAATCAGCAATGGGTATATTGATTCCTGTGCTTTGTTTTTATGACTATAATTGAACTTGTTTGAGCAAATTCGCAGTCTGGGTTTGTTGCTTTCAGCGGGGATTTGAATCCCAGCTGACACTACTTTTTTTTTTTTTGTCTCACTTTGTATGAAATTGCAATTGGTGGTTAATATGTCTGACGCCGCTCATTCGTGTCGGTCTCGAGGCAAGCCAGTGTGCTTGATATCGGTAATTACGTGCGGGCCACACGTTTTGTTGAAGACACAGGCATCTAAAGTCTTGTTTTATAGCGCTCCTTTTCAGATGATGTACTTGTGTCATAAACGTTATTATTCTTTGGCCACTTGTTCCTGGGACAATTTGTGCTGTAGGTAGGATTGTGAATAACTTGACCTCGTAAATCAATAACTCTTTGATCGTAGGGAGCTATCTTCCTGAAAACCTGCAAGAGTATTCGGAGTTCCTCGGTCTTTGGCGGGGAGCACAGAGCGATCCAGGCCAACTGTTGTAACTACCCCTAAGACTACTAATAGTACTGTATGTACTGCACCTACGCCGACCGATGAGGTCATTCCCACTCTCTTCAGGCGATTCTGAGATCATGCACGATTGAGAAAGCGGAAATGGGTCTTAGGACGGGACGCGTTATCTTCCTGAGCATTTAGCACACAGCGGCCCGTGGGAGGGTATGTGCTTCGTACAGCTGTGCCTACATGGATTGCTTCTCCGGAAAAGATACCTTCAATGGGTGCAGACAAATTGACGAGTCATTTCGTACAGTGGGTGCTGTCCTTATACAGCTTCATGCAGAGCGTCCTGCAATCATCTACCTTCAGGGTTTCCCGGTTAAGGTTTATCCTTTGACAAATCGTGACAAGAAAGGAACCTCTCTAGTTCGATATTCCGTATCATGATATAGTAGCCTATCTTAAGGGGTGGCTGAGTGAGTGTTCCCCTTCGACAGAGAACAATGATCAGCCTCTGTCGATCCGATATAGTTTCAATTGACAGATCTATATCCGTTTTATTCACCCCCTCCCTACCAATAAACACCAATATGTATGTATCATTGTGGGGACAGGGAGAGTGAGGGAAGTAGGAATTGGAACTTGGAAGCCAAACAGACAAAGAATGAGAAGATACCCACACAGAAAGCAAAAGTAAGTAGGTAGCAAGGAATTAAGGTACTCAAAAATTGACCCGTGCGGAGTGGGCTTTAATGTTTAAATATTGGGGAGATATACAAGTTTCCAAGGATAAGAAACCCTAAAAACAAGAAGGTGATAGATAGTTTGGGTAATTATTAGTTTTGAGGCCGATAGACACTGGAGACTCGTGGATCTGATCGTGTATCTGGTGTGGCTGGAACAAAATTCCTAGGTTTCGGCCATGTGGAAGCAATGGGTCGGAGGAGCCGCGGGTTCCCTTTCCTTTCTATTTTTCCTTTCTTCATTTTTATTTATTTATTCTATTTTATTTTGGTTTAGTCTTAGTGTAGCTTAGTGTAGTTTTATTATTATCATTATTATTATTATGATTATTTGCGTCTTACCCCCCTTCGTTCTATTTCCCGTGGGTGGGGATATCATGTTATGTTGGTAGCTCTGTTAGTAAAAGTCTCATAGGCTTTTGGTACTTTGGTACTTTGGACCGGATGGACAAGTAGTTCTGTCGGCTACGCTTTGGGAAATGTGGATAATGAGACTATTCTGTTTATGTACGGATTGACATTGCGTTTTTATTTTATTTTATTTTTATATATTTTTTACCTTCAATGGAGCATGGGGTTCACGGTGGGCTTCCTGCCTTTCCGAGTAAGTAGTGGCTGTTCATTGAGTTTCTCTCCCGATCCCCGTGAATGATTATATCTCTATCCCTTCGATGATAGATGGGGTCTTGACTTCGGACGAGCGGGATTTGCTGGGGCTGTCTTTTCCCTGGCATTTGACAGCAAGTGAGGAAAGCCCGTGTTTATTGAATTTGGGTATCGACGGGGTCCCATCGAAGAATTATAGACCCACGAAACCAAGGAAAAGGGAAAAGAATAAGAACCTTGGAAATGAAAAAAAGCTTGGTCTATTTGGAATGCGGGTGGGTTTAATATGATAGATACAATGGGCATGCCTTGCAGCTTTCTATGCAATACTACCTGCCGCATAGGGGGTCTGGATGCCTCGGGTTTTGGTTTCGTCTGGATAGGTAGTGTTCAAGGTGGTTTGTCTACCTCTAGAGTGTTGTTGGAATTGGCGATGTTTGAAGGGGGTGGCTCTACGTGGACGCTGGACGACGGATGACTGGTAGGCTACGGAGCTCGGTTCATGTCTTGGAGGGTGCGTTGGTTTGGTCTAGTGTAGTGTCGTACGTAGGAAGGATTGGAAGGAAGGTAGGAAGGTTTTTGGCCTTCGTGGACTCTCAGTGGCAATAATGGTCAATGTGGATGGATACCTTGCTATCGTCATACAAAGGATACCACTACTACTTGGCCTCTCTGCCCGCTGTTCAGCAGAAGTGAGTGATGTGATCCTTGCAGGAGTGGATAATGGACCTCTGTCTGCGTATGTGCGTAATAGCGAATACTGGGAAAAAAAAAGGAAAGAGGCACTGCATGCATATATCAAAGAAATGTCGGACGTATGTACGTATCTTAATAATACTATGTCAGCGGCAATGAACTATTGGAGTAACAAGAGCCACAACCTGAAACACGAGCACGAGTCGATTAACTTAGACATCGAATCTCGCCCTAGTCAGCGAAGAACGTCGTCGTGGCCTCCTCCCAGCGAATGGATGAGACTTGATACATGATGTCCCCATTGCACAGGGTTAGGCCTGGGGAGGGATATCCCCTGTATGAGGGTAGCAGTTGTATGCATGTAGTAATGATGCAGGTCGTTAATGTATGTGTGTGCGTTTTGAAACCGGTAGGAGGCGTTAGGTTGTCTGTGTGGTTGATAGGTTAGTCTGTAGTGGGTAGGGCTCTGGGCCAATGTGATGTATCATATTGTTTGGGACTGTTCCAGTACCGTGGCGAAGTTTCGCGTCTGTTGAGGGTTTTTGTCATGACATTAATGTATTTATTTATGACTTACTCTTTTAGGGCATGTTGATTTTTCTTCTTTTTTTTAATTTTTTTTTTTAATTATATCTTTTTACTTCGGGGGTGGCAAATGTATAAGGAGCGTCGTAAATTGCAGGATTCATTTGATCGTGGTCGATAATGTTGATCGTGCCCTAAGACGAGGCACCTAGCCTGTACTAATAATATTGGTGCTATTGCACTGACCCCCGCTGGATATCCTGCCGTGTAACACTGCCAACACAATAGCTCAACCACACGAAGTAACCAGGAGCTCATCTCGGGAAGTGATAACCCTCAATCGAACATTATAGTACGAATAAATGGAGTTAAATGTGCAAACCCGTTGGTATGGATGAGTTCCGAGATAGAACTTGCCAAGGGAAGGGAAGCCCTTGCAACTGGAGGATGGCCGATTAAGGTTCAAACCTCACACGTCCCCTCTAATCTATTCCTACTACCACAGTCTGGGTCACCAATTACAAGGCAAATTATGGAGTATCGACTCTTCCAGACCATGGTATATCGGAGAATATATGAGGAATTTGTTAAACCCCAGGCCACTCGGACAATTTCGGTGGCATCGTGAAGGTTCAATGTAGGTACACATGACTGGTTCTGGGTTGTCCATAGCTTAAGAGAGATTCATTTCCAAAAGGTACGTATGCGATGTATGTGCAAAAGTACATCCATCCATCCTTCCATACATACATATATACGCCTGTGTGTGCGTGATGGTCTTATTTTGAGTTTCAAAAAGAGTTCGTGCCTGGGTGACGAGTACGTGCAAGGTTGAGTTTGTTGGCTCAAACAGGGGTTCACCATGGTATGCTCATCTTTGATTATGACCTCTTTCTCGGCTAGTCTTCAAGGATTGGATAGATTGATGGAGGTATTGCCAACTCATCAAGCTAAGAGAACTGGGGCATTCCTAGTCCTCAATTTCGCTTATATTAGTGCTTAATTAAAACCTTTGCAGTTTGGCTCCTAACGTTCAGAGTCAGTCTAGAGTCGCAACTCCCCCAATCGGGGAAAAAACGAATCATCCACCATGGTAACGGGAAACGGGTGTAAAATGGGAAAATTAATACGGGACTGCTATACCCAGGGGAGCGTCAATCCGGGAAAGACGAAGACCAATCTTTGGTAACTCAAAGGCTATAGCCTCATGGCTCCCAAGGGGTGGGTGGGCACGGAACGTGGGGCTAGCTGAGAGAAAGAACACTTGCTCGACGCATGAAGCCCACTGAATTCTTCATACTCACCCGTCGATCCCTAGGATTTCGAATATGACAGATCTTATCCGGGCTGCCATGAGACCCACCACTAGCCATCCTAACGGGGTTACCACAGTCCACACATCATCTGGGCTGTTTGCACTGTTTGAATTTGACCCCCAGATGGCGTATTTGGGGATCTTCCACTTCTCTTCATCTCCACCGAAGTACTCCGTCCCCGGGCTCTGCCTCAAAAGATCCCGGGTAGGGATGATGGATGGGCAAGCCGCCGACCTCATGGGCTGATGACCAGCATAATAACCCTAGTATCGTGAATCTCATTTACGGAGCGACCTCACTGGATAATCTCCACCCTGGTCTGTTAGTTGGATCTAGCGAAACTCCTCGAGCGATCTAAATCTGTCTCTCCCGTTGGAGACGTCACTAAATAACCCAATTCCAAATCACCATTCTAAGTAGCAGGTGACAGCCTTAAGCACAGTCTTAACCAAAATAAGAAAACAGAGTCCAGAACTAATAATCGTTGGGTCTGACAGCCGTCAGATCCTGGTCACTGGGATTTCCTGGTGACCCAAGTGAATGGGTCCGTCTCGGGGGCTGTGACGATCAGAAACTCTGTGTTTTGACCCCCTTCTTCTATGGAAGCTAGGAAAGTAGCGTCTGGGCCGCATTCGGCTATACTCGCTGATACTGTTGATTCTGATACGATGGCGTCGATATCCAGTATTAGTCTATGTAGTCATGTTAAACATTCAACGTCTGGTAGGCACCAACTCCTCACAGAGAATGTCTCAGGTACCTCTTGATTTGGGGATGATTTTCTCTCGGCCCCAGAGTCCTTGCTTCGTGCTATCTGGCCCTGAACACCTCCTGCGGAGGAAGGATTTACCTCGGGGAACCTGCGTCCGCCTGTGCGTCGGATGTTAATGTATGGTTCATGATCATGGTTCGTCAAGGTGCTCCATGGGTACTTTTGTCTATCTTTCGAATATTCTAGGTCCCTCGCGATGTGCTACACTAGACAGGGGAGTGGGATGGAGCCTGCTGCAAGATGACTGTATGGACATACTACATCGTAAATCGAGAACGGAGTACTCCGTAGCTCGAACGATCGAACCCACCCAGAGGACAGGTGTTCCCCTTGTCTCATCATGGCTGTGGCTGCAACTCGCGGATGTCCGATCTGGGGTGTCTGTGAATGATGCTCACGATCTAGAATAGTTGGTTCTCTGTTTGGACCACTGCCCAGGGTGTTGGGCTCACCATGGTATTCTCCGAACCTAAGTCTTGGATATCTATCGGACAAGCGCCGGAACCAGTTCCGCAACAGCCACAGTGCTTGCGCATGGCTGCAGAGAATAGGCACTATTTTTACTTAGTTAGTCATCATGGGTCTCCAGATGGGGGAGGTGGGAAAGGAATACGATGCCATCCCAGGTAGATTAAGAGGGGAGACATGACAGCATGGTTGACGGCCATTGGTCCAGATGGATTATTGAAGACGTCGATGCAAGGGGATTCGATACATTTACCTTCTATGGCCCGTGTAGATCGAATTCAAACCATTGCATTGGTGACAAATCAAGGGCTTTGAATACTTTCTATTCAAAATGAGTGCCTCGCGATCAAAGCACGTTGATTCGCTGATCGTCTCGGCCTCGCGTCTGTGCCCATTTTGTGACAGAGATTCGGACGAGTCTCGCCCAAAAGGACACTAAATGGGGTCAGTTGAACTTTGCGGAATCTTGAGGCTACTTCCCCGCGGCCTCATGGAGACCGGAAGGGAGGAAGTGGGCTGCAGATACACACATGTAAGTAGTAGGATTGACTGGAGACTCTCCCGGACAGGAGGTTCCATCATGCCCTAACTTTCTACCTATAGTGAGGGTCCAGGCATGCAATAAGGGAAGGTAGGGGGAAACGAAATATTATGTATTTATTTATTTCGTATATTTTATTTATGTACTCTGTATTTATTTTCTTTTCTATTATTATTGTTCCTGTTTTTTTTTTTTTTTTTTTTTTTTCTAAAAAAGACATAAAATAAAAATAAAGGAATGATGATGTAGTAAAAGCGAAGGTAGAAAATATTCTTTAGTTTTTCTATTATTATTATTACAGGAGACCAACACTAGGAAAAGAACAATAATAAAATAATAACATTATCTATTATTATTTTAAACATATTTGTAAAAAAAAAAAGACCCAAATAATACTATTGATCGATCTCTGCACCTAAAACAGAGAAAAAGTGGGAGGGAGAGAGATCTGTATGTCATTGTCGGAAAGTACATGTCCACACACCCTAATCAAAATCCACTTCCCTATCGAGATGAGCGCAGATCTTCAACATGATACATCTCCATCTTCACTCTATCGATTACTGCAGTCTCCATAGAGTCCTGAGCGCCGCCACAATCCATTCTCGCCCCCCCTCTCTTACTACTTTTGGTTACTGAGATCCATTCCCCTCCTCGTTCGCCATCTGCAAAAGATATAAAACATGCAGCGGATCGCACCGTACCCTTCGGGAAGCATTCAGTTCTTCATCTTGTCTATACCTCGTGGATCAGTCTGACTACTCTCTCGTCTGATCCCTTCTTGCTCTCCCATAGCAACATCCTCCCTTGATTGTTTCATCACTAGCCCTTACTTCCTGCCTTTGACCTCAGACTAATTTATTATCAACTGTCTTTCCCGCCCTGCGACCCTTCTCGTCGATCTCTCCTCCCCAGAGACATTTGTTTATATCAATCTCAGACATTCGCACATACATATCGACATCTCTCTGGGTCATCCACTTTACTAAGACATACATATCCTCCCGCTGCACCTCACCTTATCTCGAAACCCTAAGCAACTGCAGCCGCCATGTTTGAAGATATGAGTTCAATGACTGATGACATCTCACGGCGCTACTCTCTTCCGTAGGTTCTGACCCTCATTGGCCGCTCGACGCATAACTAACAGGAACTTAGAAGCGTCCGTTCTATCGCCAGCGCACCTAACGCAACAGAAATGACTGAGGATCGTCGGTTACCGCCCCTGCCCCGTGTAGACCCATTGCCTCGCGGGCCATTCAATCCTTTGGCCTCCTCCAAGATCTTCGCTCCTAGCCCACCTAGCTCTCAGGAATCATTCCCGGTCAAGTCGCCGTTCCCAGCATCCGAACACATGGTTACACCCCCCTCGCCTGCCAATTCGGCCGATAGCTCATGGCCCGAGTCCATGCCTTCTCAGAAAATGTTTGAATGGCCCCAGGAGCTTTCTTCAGCTGACCTCGTGAACTTGATCGCCCCAAAGCATATTAACCGCAAACCTCCACTGCAGCAATTGTGTGGCCGAAAGCGTAAGGGGAGCATGATCACGGGTGAATGTGATGATCAGAGGGAGAAGCACCGCATTGCAGAGGGCAACCGACGAAAGAACTTGAGCCAGTTGCACCGTGAACTGGACAGTCGTATTCATGACTTCTTCCTTGAGCGGGCCGGGTGGAATCCATCCAAGAGTCTTCCCGAGTCGAAGGAGCACATCGTGCAGGGTGCTATTTTCCTCATCGATTTCATGCTTCTGATCATTGTCCACCTTATTCGCCAGGAAAATGAGATGCCTCGACAGCTATCTGAGAAGCTTCAGCCTCAAATCCGGTGTATGCAGCTCCAACAGTTGATCGCCAACCTCCAGCAGCAGAACCAGTCTGCTCAGCAACAGATCAAGTTCTTGAAGCAAGAAAATCAGCTATTGGAGGAGCGTAACCAGGCGCTTGAGCTCCAGCTGAAGTCCTATGAACACATGTTCCGATCGCCCAAGACCGAACAGCCAAGTCCCCAGCCTCTTACCCAGCTTTCCAATTCGAGGCCGCGCAACATGTTGCCTGGCCTACGTGTTTTCTGCGACGAGATCACCGTGAATGGCACGGAGACCTCCCGCTTCGACCCCCCACACACCGGGTCTTCCCAGTCCTTTTCGCAGAGCTTCCTCAGCCATTCGCCCCCAATGACCGGGCCTTCGTCGCCAGTCTTCACACAATCGACTTTTTCGGTTCCCGCATCACGGCGCCAGTCCATAGTTCCGTCGCCATGAGATGGTAGCTGGGCATGTTGCCTCACAGAACCCTTACTTGGCCTTGAAATGAATTTCCTTGTGCTTGGGCATAGAATTGTGATTTGGAGCCGATTCTGCTGTTTCGATTGTGTTTTCTGGCATAGCGTGGCATTGTACCATTTGATTTTCCATCGGGACGGATTATGTACACTGAGATGTCTTAGTGTTCTCAACATCGGTCTATAGGCCTCTGTCTTCTTGTTTTCACTGGATCCTGGCGAACTGGAGCAAGTGTGGTGTACATCAAAAAACTGGGTCAGGAATTGTAAGTTACACGGATTTCCTTTTTTTTTTTATCCTCATGTTGAATTACATAATTTCTTTCCTTTGTCCATATTGGGATTGGTTGTCTTCATCTTCTGGTTTTGTGATGATTCGGAGTGGAAGGGGTGTTTTCTTTTACCTCTATCTATACATATATACGATTGATTTCGGTTTTTTATTTTTCATTGTTTTCTTTTGCGTGTATCAATGTCCAATTTAAAGCGAATACGAACATAGAGCGAATGTGACTGAATGGGTTATTATTATTGTTATTATTATCACTATACTCTCGTGTAGTGTCGTGAGTCTAGCCAAGATGGTATAAAAATGATGAACCCCCCTTTTACCCAGTATAACAACCAAACGAATTGGGACGGGTCCCATTGGCCGCGTGTGTGCCAAGAAGATAAAGACCCTTCCTGGAATGCCGAGCTAGAGCTCATGGTCGACATGAGGCAGACTAGGTGATCTAATCCGAATAAGATCATTTTGTTTTCCCCCTTCACCAACTGAATGACTCTGAGAACGATGTAATGGGGTTGGGTAGTGAGGGTGAATTTCCCAGGAATGAGATGGCGTAGGGCCGAATGGACGAGATCAGGTTGAATATCTGATGTGACTATAAAAAGTAACGTGAACGCCAATCCCGAAGCGTGTTTTGTCTGGACTTTTCCATCCGCAGGTGGTCCCTTCACTTGTGCCCCCATTTCGTTCAGTATTCGAGAACCTATTGTTTTTCTGAATTTTCCCCCCATTCTTTTACTTCTCTCCTTCGACACGGTCCCATTCACATCTTGCTTTTTTGCAAGTCTTTGCTTGTAATAATATTATTATTCTCCTCTTTTTGACGACCGTCAAATCCATTCGTTTCGTTTCTCTCTTAATATATATATATATATATATAATTTTTTTTTTTTTCCTTTTTTTGCCTGGCTGGGAGGCATCTTGTTGCCGCTCCCTCCCGCAAACCAACGTTTCTGTCCTTTTTCCACACCCACGGACCATCTTCGCTCCTCCTGCCCCCTTCCCCATACTTCTTGCGCAACCTCGATTTTTTTTTTTTTTTTTTTTTTTTTTTTTTTTTTTTTTTTTTTTTTTTTTTTTTTTGTTTCTCTTTTGCACTCCTTCTTCCCGTTCCAACTGAGTCGACAACAACTTCGGATTGCCTTAGACAAGTGACTCCTTTCGACTTTGTCGGCGCCACCGCCAAGTGCTCTTTTCGGTCGCTCCTTTTCCCTTCCGGTCCGTCCTACCTTCATTGGTCGTGCGATCGGCTAAAGGGTGATTGATCTCCGGACGTTGGTGCCAGCGACCCTACATTTTTCCCGGGATCGTCACCGGTTCGAGATACTGACAACTTTCGTCTTTGAACGATATCCATACCTCAAGTCCTCTTCGCTTTTCGCTATTGCTTAGATCGCAAAGATGCTTCTCCCCAAGGGTGGTGTAACGTGGAAGTCCGCGAAGGCGAGGTTGCCCCCATGGAGGGCCATTCTGGTCCTGGTGACGCGGACTCGTTTCCTGGTGTCATTGGCCCTCACCGGCTTGTTGATCTTGCTGTGGCGTGGTATTAGTAAGTCTGCATCGGAGATGCAAAAGTAAGTAATCGACTCGCTTTCAACCTGTGTTTGGCGTGGCACGCAGGCTGGAACCCCAAACCCCTGCACATGATGCACATACTAACTCGACCGTCCAGTTTCTACTGTTACGGACCTCCCAAGTCGCCAATGGATATGAGTCTTAACGAAATGGCCGAATGGAATGCCCATATGCAAACCCCTGTCGTCTATAACCACCATGAGCCTTACGAAGTCAACTCTTCTACAATTCACAACGTCGACCTGAACTCCATCGGCTCTAGTGCTCAAGCTGTCGCAAACGCCGAACGAGTGCTCATCCTGACGCCGCTGAGAGATGCTGCCCCATATCTGCAAAAGTACTTCGAGCTTCTCTACAAGCTGTCCTATCCGCATCACCTCATTGACTTGGCTTTCCTCGTCGGCGATTCCAAGGATGACACCGAAGGCGTCCTCGTCTCTGAATTGAATCGGATCCAGGAACAGGGCGACAAGGTTGCGTTCCGCAGTGCAAGCATTATCAAGAAGGACTTTGGGGCCGATGTGAACATGAACGTTGAGGATCGTCACTCGTTTGCCGCCCAGGGTCCGCGCCGGAAGGCTATTGGCCGGGCTCGTAACTATCTGCTCTACTCCGCCCTGAAGCCTGATCACTCCTGGGTTTACTGGAGAGATGTGGATATTGTCGACAGCCCAGAGACTATTCTTCAGGACTTCATGGCCCATGACAGAGATATCCTCGTTCCGAGTATGTGGAATGCTACAGTTATTCTATAGCAAAGACTGACTTCTCTGCAGATATTTGGTTCCACAGATATAAGGACGGTGTTGATGTCGAAGGTCGCTGTAAGTGGAAATAACGATTTCCGACAATGGTCAATGCTAACCTTCGCAGTTGACTACAACTCGTGGATTGAGTCTGACAAGGGACGCCGGCTGCGACAAACCCTCGACCCGGACACCGTGCTTGCTGAGGGCTATAAGGAATATGATACGGGCCGCCAATACCTTGTTTCCATGGGTGACTGGCGGAACAACAAGGACGAAGAGGTCGAGCTTGATGGGATCGGTGGTGTCAACATTCTCGTCAAGGCCGACGTCCATCGTACAGGTATGTTATACACAGCTTTCGGAATGATTGCCCCGGAGAGCTGCTTCTAACTGTAATCCTAGGAATCAATTTCCCCGCATATGCCTTCGAGAACCAGGCCGAAACCGAGGGATTTGCACGTATGGCGAAGCGAGCGGGATACCAGGTGTACGGCTTGCCTAATTACGTTGTGTGGCATATCGACACTGATGAAAAACCCGGCAATCTTGGAGACCGTAAAGCGTACTAAGCATATGTCTGGACTTGGTCCTTTCCTTCCCGAGCCGGCGGCTTTCGCTTCTTATTTTCTCCAAGATTTTAATACCCTTTTCCCGTTTATGTCCGTGGTTCACTACATGGGATTTTTTTTTCTCTCCTTCATACTCGTGCTTTTTGCCTTTACCATCCCTCCCCCCCCCATTTGGACGTTTGAAACGGACATCTCATGGTTCCGGTAATTAGTCTTCTTCATGTCGCGTTCTAGGGATCGTGCTACATTTCTATTTTTGGCGCTATGGGGTACGTGTTCAGCGGTGTCGACGCTCATAGAGTGAACGGGTGATTTTACGCTTGTATTACTGGTGTTACCTGGTTTCCCTTGACGACTGTGCAAGCAAGCCTACTGCCCCGGGCCGGGTTTCCTAAGATTGTGACGGGGGGTTTTCAGTCTGCCGTGGCCTGGTGCTCGCACCCATTGGGTGGCTGTTATTATCTTCATGATCAATGTCTATGAGGTGCACAGCTCAGTTAGGACTGAGCCGTGTCTTAAAAGAAAAAGGGGCGAGGCTGTTGCCGTCGGCGAGCAAAGAACCAGGGTAGAACGGTGCCTGGCGTCCATGTACATACATATATAGGCTACAATTTGTCGGGCTGTTATGATTGTGAGGCTTAACTGATTCGTAATCGAAAATGGAACCATGCGTGATGCAAAGAAGATAATCCGGGATGATAAAAAAGATAGCCAATTAATATGGATAAATGTTTCTCTTTCCCCGCAAGGCGATTGAATTAATCCCCACTTGGACCTCCATAAATACTAACTACCGACCTCTACTAAGACATCAGCTTTAAATCCCTCTATCGATCACCGATCTGAGACATTTCCCTCCACCGACACAAGCCACCAAGAAAAGAAAAAGAAAAATAAAATAAAAATGTCCGCCAAAAAGGAATTCATCTGCCTCGTCCCTGACAAGCCAGACGCGTTGCAAAAGCGTCTGGAAGTCCGCGAGTATGTATTTCGCTCAACCCCACCATGGAACTTTTCTCAAAACAACCACTAACATTGTAAATTTCAGTCAACACCTCGAAAACGTAAAGCCTCTTGTCGAGAAGGGCTCGATCGTCTGCGGTGGTATTGTCTACCCCATACATCCCCCCCCCCCCCTTCTTTTCTGCTTCCCCTCTCGAATTTGGTTCGAAAATGCACATGAACATATGGACCATGAAATGGACGTAAGAAACTGACGGCGGGGTATATAATACAGGTGGAACGTTGAATTCTCACCCCGTACCTGGCGAGACCCCTCCCTTTAATGGGAGCGCTTTGATTGTTGTCGCAGAGAATGAGGCCGAGGTGAGGGAGTTGATCAGTCAGGATATTTATACGCACAGTGGGGTGTGGGATGTGGAGAAGGCACAGATTATTCCGGTATGTTGATAATCTTTCCTTTCTCTCTCTTTTTCTTTTGGGATTGGTGGGTTTGGGCTGATGTTGGCTGTTGTAGTTTATGTGTGCCGTTAGAGTTGGTAAATAAGGCTGCTCCTAAGATTTATTGGGTATTGGGTTGAATTGGATCCATAAGGGGGTTGGTACTACTAGTACTACTGTCTCTGTGTAGGTAGGCATTATGTCCAATACGAATGTGTGTATTGTATGTTGTACATACAGATGAATATGTGTGAATGTGAAAATCCGATTTACAGCTTTGCCTTGGGAGTCAGCATCGCCTCTGCGACCTTGCGGCGCTGGATTTTGCCCGTTGCGGTCTTGGGAATCTGTGGAACGATCCAGACCTAGTCATAAGGTGTCAGTCAACGTGACTTGACTTGCATTGTGGTATGTAGGGAGATGTTGGGCGGGATACATACCCTCTTGGGAGTCTTGAATTTCGCCAACTTCTCTGCCATGAACGACTTCAATTCACCCTCCGTGGCTGTGTGGTTGCCCTTCAGGACCACCGCAGCTCCGATGTCCTCGCCATAGTGTCCCTCGTCTGGGATGGCGAAGCACACAGCCTCGGCTACCTTGGGGTGGTGCAAGAGCGTATTGTCCAGCTCGATAGGACTGATCTTTTCTCCACCCTTGTTGATGAGCTCTTTGATACGGCCGGTGATGATCACGTAGCCGTCCGGATCCTTCTTACCCTGGTCTCCCGTCCGGAAGAACCCGTCCTTGGTGAACGAGGATTTGTTGGCGGATGGGTTGTTCAGATACCCCTTGGTTACATTCTCACCGCGCACACAAATCTCGGCCTCCTTGCCTTGGGGAACCTCGTTGCCATCTTGATCGAGGATCTTGACTTCTACGCCCTGTCCGAGGCCGACACTGCCGGGCTGGCGCTTTCCGGGCGGGAGAGGGTTGCTGGTCATCTGATGAGCGGCTTCGGTCATTGCATATGCCTCCAGGACTGGCGCGTTGAACGTCTTTTCCAGATCCTGGAAGGTTTTGGGGGATAATGGTGAGGAACATGAGCGGATGAAGCGGATACTGGGGATAGGGTTGGGCAAGGGAGTTTTGAGCAGAATCTGGTGGATAGTAGGCACAGCTGTGTACCAGTTCGCATTATAGGTTACGAAGTCCGACCAGAATTCATGGGCGGAGAACTTCGGGGGTACAATGACGGAACCTCCGGAGTATAGAGGCGCCAGGAACGCTGCTAGGAGACCGTGGACATGAAAAAGAGGCATCACCAAATACGTACGATCCTGTGGCGTTAGCTTGTATGTATCCTGGATGTTCCCTACGGCATGGTTAATACTGTTCGATGCATGCTATCCGGGCACATACTCATGGTGGTGGTGAGATTCTTGTGGGTAAGTGGAACCTTTTCCATGTCAGCATCTATAGATTTGCCGGAACGGGAAGACCTACAGCTTTGGGCCTGCCGGTCGTGCCACTTGTATGAAGCACAAGAGCAATATCGTCCGGCTGGGCTTGTCCGACAGCTACACCCGGGCTACCCGCCAACTTTCCTTGTTCCTTCACATCCAAAACCACCTCGGTGCCATTCCAGTAGCACTCCGCAATCGCAGCATTGTATTTCCTTCCAGCTCGCACGGCGGGGCCATTCTGCGCATACGATCCCTTGGGGATCAGCACTAGCGTCGAACTAAGGTCATCGATATAGAACTCGAACTCCTCCTGCTTATAAGCGGGATTCAGTGGAGCGGCGATCGCCCGCTGCCAGGACGCGCCTAGAAACCCGACGATGAATTCGAACGAATTCACCAGCGCCAAGGACACCGCACCTCCGTGACCGACGCCCAGCTTGGCCAATTTAGCTTGGAAATCGGCCACATGAGCATGCAGCTGTTGATAGGTGATGCTGAGAGTAGGGGACAGGGGGGTCTGTCTCTTGGGGACCACAACTGCAATCTCGGCGCTCCGAGAGGAGAAGGACTGCGCTAAGGTGGTCATGGTGGATCTGACAAGACACTGATAATGTCTTGGCTTCAGGGATTGATATTAAGAACGTAGATCTCCGATTCGTGGACGGATGGAAGTTGTACGATTTTGTCAGTTGGTTGTCAGTTTGTTATCCATCCAGGATATACAGGAGGAGTAGATGGACAAGCTCAGCTCCTCTCGGCCGGCAATGGGTAGGCAACGGATATGACCGATCGCCTCCACGATTCATGACACGATCCACCCTCGGGGATTATTATCGTTCATTGTGAGGAGTTCTCCACCCCCCACATGACTAAGGAAGGGGGCCTTGCCGTTTTATTCCGGGCTGGGTAATTTCTACATAGTACAGTAATACTAGGCAGCTACTTGCAAGCTTTCCATTAGGTTGCTGTTTTCTCAAAGTTGCTCAATCGATGCAATCGTCATCTTAGATGCTAGGATGTAGCCTCCAGTGTGTAAGCCGAACGTGGCCTGGGGAGAACCGCCGGGTCCAAAACTCCGCAAATGGTCTTCGAGAGCAGCATACGCGCGGCTGCGAGGTGCAATGAGTCGACCGCAAGAGATTCCATTCCACTGTGAATGTTTCGTCACATATTGATCATGACAGCGGCAAAGAGATCGATTGTCTGTCGGGATGGTTGTTGTTATGGCACTCTCTATCCACCGAAGTCATTCTAGTGCTGTTCACACTTCTTATAGAAAGTACAGTGGACTGCTGCGGACCTTATCCCAAGGCCAATCTATTAATACGTTATAAACCCTGGTTGTAGGCTGGTTCCTGTTCAAAGCTTGCAAGTATATGCGCTCAAGGGTAGTTGATGATTTAGTGGTACTATTCAACTTATGTACTAGTGACCTCTTGAAGTTAAGTCAGGACAAGAGGCATACAGTCAATCCCAAAAATCGACGTGCAAAATCTAGATTCGACGCCATTATGATTCAATCCGTAGCGATCTTCAAGCTGAGTGATCTGATTTGAGTCTGGCCCTGGCTATAGAGTCCTTTCACCGTTGTACTTGGAGCAGGAAGAGCATCCAATAATGATAACATATTCGGTAAACGACCCGCCACTGCAAACAACCCGCCACCCCAACCGCCATATAAAAATTAAAATAGTCAAAACACCATAAATTTAAACTCCTATACAAAAATGAGTAGTTCTATCGATTTGGGCAGTGTGTAATTTTATGACCCTATACATTGCAGCCAGAATATCTAGGCAGAGCGCGCCTAAAAGCCGATTCAGTAGATAGAGCTCTATCTACCTGTATAACTTTATCTGCCTGATTTCGGCACTCTATAAGAATTCGGGCTTCGGATACTGATATACCTTCTTCAAAAGTAATCTACTTAGTAGAGCGCTTTCATTTTTTAGTCTGTCTTTTGTTTTCAGCCTGACTTTGATCAAGTTAATACTTTAATATCATTATATTATAGAAAGCTTGTTCGGCGCCTTTTATTATTTAATTTAGGCGAGCTTTAACAGGCGAATCAGAACTGCAATACCGATTTTTAAGCAGCCTTTTAAAGCTAGATTCTGACTTATTCAGCTGCTTGACTGTATGAGGTATTATAGGTGCTGAGCTGCCTTGACTGCTAGATCTACTACCCGGAGATGTAGGAGTCTTAAGCTGAACTGTCAGCTCAGACAGAATACACTCAGAAAATAGAGAAACTAGGCCAGTAACTCTAAAAGCACTATAAATATTGCTGCTGGTAAAGGCCTCTATATAGGCCTCAGGATATACATTCAGAAAATCGAGTTTATCAATATAATTAAGCCCGCAGCGTATCTTAGATTAAATCAGATCTCCGTACACGCGTTTTAAAGACAAGAAAATAGCAATATCAAGCGGTCGAAGCTTATGAGAAGCGTGCGCAGATATACAGATTAGTATAATATCATTTTCTGCGCAGATCTGATCGAATCGAGATATTAGATAACTATCGTAACTATCTAGAATAAGTAGACAGTATTTTCCCATAGATCAGCCGGTAGTAAGAGGTATAAAATAATTCTACAGCCAACATAGGCCAATATCATTGCTTATCCAGCCATTAGGACTAATCTCAATCCTCCAATCAGAAGGAACTCTATCATCCTCGTACCAGGTCTCAATATATACCTTGTCTTTGAAGATAATACAGGGAAATAGAGCCCAGCTATTAGAACATATATATTCTATAGCAGTAATCTATTCCCGGTTCCCTGGCTATAATAAAAATGGCTTGTCTGGTATATTAGATCTAGTAATAACTTTGGCTAAAGCTATTAGACCTATTACAAATCCTGTTTTATCGAAATTGTAGATATTACTTGAAGCTATATTATACTTCTGAATAACCTTGTTTACCTGCTCAAACTAAGTATCTAGAATCTTAGGATCCTCTATTTTAGTACACTAATAGTTATAGCGATATACAAAGCAGGATTTAAACTCAGGTGTACGCCTGGTAAAGTTATATACCCATTTCTCCCCTACAGTAGTAGGGGAGGAAGTAGTATCACGGGTTAAAAGCAAGATATTGGCCATTTCTCGTACATATACAGGCCGAGGCAGTACTCTATATTTATCTAGTAATAGAATCTATTTCTTAAGCGATTCCTCTTTACTAGTAGTCAATTTATGACTATTGGCACATTGCTCACTTTTAAAAGAGACTCCTTTTAGGCAATTACATAATGTAGAACAAGATATATTAAAAATCTCAGCTGCCCTTTTCACAGTACTAATTTCATTGCTTTTTATAGCTGATATAGCCAGTAGGATTCTACCTTCCTGTTCAACGCGTAATTTTGATGATTTAGGCATTTTTGGTGGTATGGCTGGTGTTTTAATCATCTAAGAAATTAAGGCGCGTTGAAAACGCGTGAGGTGGCGGGTCGTTTGCAGTGGCGGGTCGTTTACCGAATACGTTAGGGATCCTGGCATGACTAAGCCACGTGCTCCACATGTCAAGTGATATGAGATGCAAACAAGTTGCTCAAGCTGTACTCCGCATGATAGTGCTTTGTCTCCAACTTCTCCGACACTATTATCTTCACTCTCTTTATTCGGCTCACTTGTCTATAACACCAACTAGACGCATGGCTTCCGAGAACACCCCCTCTAAACCCGGGGGCATGCTCTCGCTCTATGCAAATCTGCTCGATCCATCCGCCGATAACTCCCCCGGGACGATTTCTCGCGCCCCGGTCGTCTTCAAGCAAGCCTCCGAAGGCGAGTCGCAGCCAGATGAATCAGCTGCCAAGAAACAGCAACTCAATGCCGGTAGACCATAACCCTTCTCATGACGGACAGTTTCATGTATTATCATTTGTGATCTGATTGCTCACTTGTCCTTTGTTCTTCTGGTTTTGGCGATCAGCTTCTCTCCGATTTCAACCTACGAAAAGACCACAACTATCTGCACAGAAGCCAAAACCGAAACCAGCTTTACCGAAGGCAGCCCCTGTTCCCGCACCTGCAGCGGCTTCTAAGACTACCCTTGCAGACTGGGCTAATACCGAAGAGGATGATGCCAATGATTTCTATTCTGGACCAAAAAGGCAGCGGGGTGGGCGCAAAAAGCGTAAGAAGAATAAGGACACGCGGGACTTTGCTCAGGACTGGGACGATATCTACGACCCGTCACGGCCTAATAGTTACGAAGAATATAAGCACAGCGACGAGCAGATAGCCGAAGTTCGCGAGTGGAAAGATCGCCTCTACGCACATCGCATAGCGCGATCTCCGAGCCGAGATTCGTATAGTGATGAGGACTATGGAAGGCCAATGCACCGTATGTGTTGTCCTATAGTGTTAATGATTCTACCGCTGAACTGTCATAGGACAATTCGCTCCTCCGAGCAGCTTCGCACCGCCTCCAAACCTCAACGATATCCCACCCCCACCGCCTGCAGAATCTCCTCCTGCCCCCCCTGCTGCCATACCAGATGCTGCTTCCGGGGAGGAGGCATTTGCCCGGCGTGCGCAACTGCAGACAAACGCAGCCGATACGGCCATGACCGACTATACACCACCACCTCCTCCCCCAGAGGCATCCTCAGCGCCTGTTCCAGATGAACTTATGGGTGAAGACGCTTATTTGCGTCGTCTTCAGATGTCAGCTGGAGCCCAGCCTGTAGCAGAATCTGCGCCGCCACCACAACCACGGCCGCTAGAAGCGCTGCAACCTGCCTCTGCGACTATTTCTCGTGCACCTGTCCGCTATACTTTACCTGCCCCTCCGGCAGATATACCCGCATCAGAAGCAGAGCTTGAGGAAGTTTTCGCTCAGGAGCAGCCAGTGGAAGGTGAGGGTGAAGGTGAAGAGGAGGGTCAGCGCTCACTCCGGCCCGGACAAAAAGGATTTGCTCAACGTCTGCTTGAAAAGTATGGTTGGACAAAAGGCTCTGGTTTGGGCGCAACGGGATCGGGTATCGTCAACCCATTGCAGGTCAAGGTCGAGAAACAGAAAAAGCGGCCAGACTCAGAGGGTGGTGGCTTCGCCACGCCCGCTGGCAGGGGCAAAATCATTGGAGGTGCGAGAAAGAAAGAAGATGAAGGGAAATTTGGTCAGATGAGCGAGGTCGTTGTCTTGAAGGGCATGTTAGATGGTATGGATGTGGACGCCGAACTAGAAGGCGACCAGGATGGGGGCTTGATGCAAGAGATCGGGGACGAGTGTTCTGAAAAGGTGGGTTACTACCTATGGTGCCATCATTCAACTCTAACCTAGCCTGAACAGTATGGAAATGTCGAACGTGTCTTCATTGCCCGCGGCTCGGCCCCTCCAGTGCCGGTATTTGTCAAATTCACCAATCAGCTATCTGCTCTAAGAGTAAGTGTCCTTAACCAGGTGTTTTGCATGCCTGTTTACTGATCCATCCTTTTTTCAGGCTGTCAATGCTCTGGAGGGCCGAATATTCAACGGGAATCCAATCACAGCTCGGTTCTTTGACACACAGAAGTTTGAGCAAGGAATATATGAATGAGAAACACAAAGGAATAGAGGCCATGAATGATACCGACAAGCATCTAATTTTATTTGCTCCAACACCAAACACCAGATTCCTTTCAATACTTCAATAACACCTGGCACATCATAACCATGTATCAAGAGCAGAGAAGGGTGGCTCGAGAGAGAGAGAAACCAGCCAAACAAGTCCAATGGGCCTCCTGAGGCTTTGCAGCTTTTATAAAGGCAAAAGCTCTCTTCAGCCGTGTTGCTACTAGGTTCACTGATAGGAACCAGCCTGCCCATCACATAGGCGGTTCCTTCTATCTTTGCTTCCTACGCATTGCGATATGTTTGATAAGAGCACTAGTTCAAAACATCGGACAATGGGATATAGTGCTTTTCTTGGGGCATGACACTGGTGACATCGATTTAAATGGAGATATAGGGCTTGGTTAGTATCGGCCAATATGCACGGCGCCTGCCTTGTTCTGAGTCACGATTATTGGGTAGAAGCATTGACAATAATGAACAGCGATGTTGGTTTTGTGTGTAAAATCCGAGCTCTTTATAGATCAATAGATATGGCATTGGCAATCTCCTGCTGTTATCACTTCTGTTATGCATGTACTAATACGTGGTGGTCAGGTGACCCAGATCAATCTCAGCAGGGCCGGCCAGCGATTGGCTGTGGGGCATCAAGCCGATGGGCTTCTAAGAGGGACTTTGGGACATTCACGGACTTCCACAGGTTCGGTGACAGCGCCTCTCATTCCCACTTTTGTGTTCCCTTCCTGTTCATCTCTATCCTTTCTTCATCTTCTTACTTCTTTTATTACCCACTCGCTCCCTGCAGAGTTCTTTCTACAGCTAATCCAGCTTGCCCACTCTTCACTCGGCTCTTGTTTATTCTCTGGTAGATTCGACTAGTTGCTACTTTTTGCGCCACTCCAACGTTCAAGATGTCTCTCTGTATTAATCGCCTGACGGAAGAAAGGTATGTAATAGAATCGTTTGGCGCTTGGCTACGGCCTTGCCTCAGGTTGGCTTTTCTCAGATACTGATTGCGATCGTGCATCTGTACAGAAAGCAGTGGCGACGTGACCACCCTTTTGGATTCTATGCGAAGCCTCATCGAACCCCTCAGGGTGTGTTGGATTTGAAGCGCTGGGAATGTGGTGTCCCTGGAAAGGCACAGACCCTCTGGGACGGAGGACTTTTCAAGCTTGATGTCACTTTTCCAGACGGTAAGTTGTTGTCTGCTTCCCCGATGTCGCGAAGACAGAAATGTATTGACTAACCTGTTTATGTAAAGAATACCCGACTAAACCTCCAAAGTGTACGTATTCTCGCCCTTTGTTGAGAACAGAGCGGAGTGGAAAGCAGCGGTCACCCTGCTGGGTCTCATGGCGGAAAGCTAATGATCACTACAACAGGCAAATTCGTCCCTCCTCTGTTTCACCCGAATGTCTACCCCTCAGGCACCGTCTGCCTCTCAATTTTGAACGAAGAGGAAGCCTGGAAACCTGCCATCACCATTAAACAGATTCTGCTCGGCATTCAGGACCTGCTCGATGACCCCAATCCGGAGTCGCCTGCACAGGCGGAAGCATACAACCTGTTTAAGAAGGATCGCCCGGCATACGAGAAACGAGTGAGACAAGTTGTGAAGGAGAACCCGACGCTTTGAGCCACCCTTCCACTCTGCGACAGACCGGATTAAGTTGTCGGGGGTTTACTTCTTTCTTTCCATATGGCGTCTTTCCTCGCCAAACTTCTTAGGCGGTTATGGCGCATTACGAGTTGAGGCGAATGTTTGCGGCTGGTAGATAGCCATGTGGGAGAGATTTTACGTTACTAGGTATCTCATTCTATGCAGCGTCTTTCTCGTTTCTTGTGAAGGGATGGGGAAGGATGAGAAGCTAGAATGACGTGTTATGCATATCTCTGGCCGTGATGACTGGTGGCGCATGCGCGCATCACTTTTCTTGCTTTTATGATCACGATATTTTGTTTTCTTTACTCCCTCTAGCGAGCGTGGCGTCTTAGCATTCACAAAACGGGTGGTTATGGACGGCGTTTTAGAATCGCTTCGTTGTTCTTTGCTTCTCTGACCCCGTCCATTTCTTTGGGTCTTCTCTGGCATCGTATATTCACTGTGCTCTCAGGGTCATTTCTACCTGTAACGGGTGATCTGACACTTCCGTAGTTAGTACTCCGTATGTGGGGTAGAATGATCCGCTTGATGGATGGGGAGGAATTGGTTTTTAAGGGTCGAATTGGTCTGCTCCAGACGTGTCCAATTAATCGCCAATACCTCCCATGGTACGAACAGGTAGTATCTGATCAGTTTTGCACCGTACGAAAAACCTTAAGAAAAAGGGAGTAGTCCTGGAATAATCAAGCTGTCATTGGAGGGCACCGATCCAGACCCAGAGCGGGTTATCTTATCAGTGAGTCACGTCCGTCAAAAAAGATTGAATAAATTGTGGCCGAAATCGCCCCTCGATTCCGCCCCGCCGGAAATCGCATTTTAAAAAGTCACTCTTCCCCATACCCTATACTTTTCCCGGAAAGCACGCGTGGCAATTCCTCTTCCTTCTCTTCTTCTCCTCGTCTTGCTGCTTGTCGCTTTTTCTAGTGAGCCAATTGCTCGTCGTCATCATGTGTGGCATCTTCGCGTGTTATAAGTAGGTCCCTACTGCTTCTGCTTGATCCCTCCCCCCCCGCGAAACCCTAGCAGCGGGTACGGGGGTCATTCCCGGATCAAAAGTCGCTAACGGTTGCTACCCTCGGCAGCCACCCTGATGTGCAAAAATTTAAGCCTACGGCTTTGCGCATGGCCAAGGCGTAAGTATTCCTAGTCTTTAACCAGACAGTAGAGTCGAGACTGATTTTGTTGCCAGCGTGCGCCATCGTGGACCCGATTGGAGTGAGTCATAAATGTGGAAGGGTTTGGTGAATACTATACTGAGAAAACAACAGGCGGAAACTACATCGCTGATAAGACCAGTCAGTCAACTTCAATTCTACAAGGAATCTCCACCTGGGAACTAGGAGCTAACGCATCGCAGTCCTTGCACACGAGCGTCTGTGTATCGTCGGTGTCGGTATGTGCCCTGCCAAGCTTCGCAAGCGAGGTGTCCTGCTAAGACCTTTCAGACTCTGGTGCTCAGCCCCTTGTGAACGAAGACGGTTCCCTCGCTCTGGCCGTCAACGGAGAGATCTACAACCACCGTATTATCAGAAAGAACCTGAAGAACCAATATGACTTCAAAACACATTCGGATTGCGAAGTCGTTATCCCATTGGTACGTGCGAAAGGACCATTACAGCCGCAAACAGTGACGTGATGGAGGCTGACGAGTTCAGTACATGGAACATGGTCTTGATGCCCCCAAGCACCTTGACGGCATGTTCTCTTGGGTTCTTTATGACAGAAAGCAAGACCGGGTTGTTGCGGCACGCGATCCCATTGGTGTCACTAGCTTCTACATCGGCTGGTCTTCGGAGACCCCTGGGGCTATCTACTTCGCTTCGGAGCTGAAGTCCTTGCACCCAGTTTGCGATAAGATCGAGGCCTTCCCTCCTGGCCATATTTTCGACTCGAAGACCGGCTCTATGACTCGCTATTTCGAGCCCAAGTGGTGGGATTCCACTGCCGTCCCCACGACTCCTCTCGACCTTAAGGTTCTCCGTCACACCTTGGAGAAGTCTGTTCGGAAGCGTCTGATGGCTGAAGTTCCTTACGGTGTTCTGCTGTCCGGTGGTCTGGATTCCAGCTTGGTCGCCTCCATTGCTCAGCGTGAGACTTTGCGCATGCAGGAGGCTGCCAAGGTAGCCATCCAGAACCAGACGGGCTCATCCGATCTGGTTGGCATTGACGACAGCAACGAGCTCTCTACCGTCACCACTTTCCAACAGCTGCACTCCTTCTCCATCGGTCTGCCCGGTGCTCCCGATACTGAGGCTGCCCTTGAGGTGGCCAGGTACCTTGGAACCAAGCACCACGCTTTCACCTTCACCGTTGAGGACGGTATTAACGCTCTTTCCGATGTCATCTACCACCTGGAGACTTATGATGTGACCACCATCCGTGCATCTACCCCCATGTATCTCCTCAGCCGCAAGATCAAGGCGATGGGTGTGAAGATGGTTCTGAGTGGTGAGGGAAGTGACGAGATCTTCGGTGGCTACCTCTACTTCCACGCTGCCCCCAACAAGGAAGAATTCCACAAGGAGACTGTGAGACGAGTCAAGGCCCTGCACCTGGCAGACTGTCTCAGAGCGAACAAGTCGACCTCCGCTTGGGGTCTGGAAGCCCGTGTGCCTTTCTTGGACAAGAACTTCCTTGAGACTGCTATGGGCATTGATCCTCAGGAAAAGATGATCACCAAGGGGCGCATTGAGAAGTACATCCTGCGTAAAGCATTCGACACTACCGATGAGCCCGATGTCGAGCCATACCTTCCCGAGAAGATCCTCTGGCGCCAGAAGGAGCAGTTCAGCGACGGCGTTGGCTACAGCTGGATCGACGGTCTGAAGGACCATGCTGAACTTCATGTCACTGATGAAATGATGAAGAACCCCAAGCCCGAATGGGGCAACGATATCCCTGATACAAAGGAAGCGTATGTCCTGCACCTGACAGAGTCATGAGTGAGAAATAGGAGCTGACCATAGCAGTTACTGGTACCGTATGATGTTCGACGAGCACTTCCCACCTTACTGCGCATCTACTGTTGAGCGTTGGGTGCCGACATGGTCGAAACAGACCGACCCTAGTGGAAGGTAAGCTTGCAATGAGTCGCCTCTCCCTTTGACTGTTTGTTACCTCAGAAGGCAGATGCTAACGTCTGACACCAGAGCTATTGCGACTCACAACGCCAAGTACGACCATGTTGAGTAAATGTTTAAATAATTATGCTTGCAATTTATGTCGGGTATTTGGGATAGACTCATGCATTAGAGACGTGTCTCGAAAAGTGTTTTTTTCCGCCTCAAACAGCGCGGAGGGTTATGAAGTCCCTTTCAAAACTGCTCTTGTTCCCCTTAGCTCTTGTATAATCATGCCTTCTTTCAGGTTGTAGCTCTATTATAGGTAAAAATATTTAGTTTTTATTTTAGTTGATTCATGGCACGAGGGGCATGTCACGGGTAATGTTAGTACTAGTACTACTCTGTACTAGTAGTAGTAATATGAGTTTATGGAAGGTGTCTACTACTGCCATTGGATAAAACTTGAAAGTGTCCAGTTGCAGATGACGGCATGTCCACCCCAGGCATCAACGTCACGGGACTTAGCGGCTTTTACCGGCAACCGAGAAACAGCCAATCAGAGAGAGCGGCTTTTCCCGTGGTTTCCTTGTTGTTTGGGACTCAACCTTCAACCTTCGCTTTTCCCCATCGCTTTCCTCCCTTCTTCTCCCCTCACCGTTTCCGTCCCCTTACAACCTTTATATTACCTTTACGATACCCACGTTATCGTTAACAACTCCTCTCACATTCATAATGTCTGCTCCTGCTTCTTTCTCTGACATCGCCAAGGCGGCCAACGATGTATGCTCTTGTGCATTCCTTTGATTTGCAAAAATCGACAACAAATAGCTTGCCGGGAAGGATTTTCGTGCTAATATTCTGCGCAATAGCTCCTTAACAAGGATTTCTACCACACCAGCGCTGGTATGTGTCTTGTTATTCGGCCTACAATTGATGGCCAGAATATATTTTGCGCGCAACTAAGCTAACTTGTATTCTTTTAGCCAGCCTTGAGGTCAAGTCCAAGGCTCCCAATGGCGTCACCTTCAACGTGAAGGGCAAGAACGCCCACGAGGGTCCCATCGCTGGCTCCGTAAGTCTCACAACTTGCATCTTATGAGTGATGTCAACTCACCGGACATGATGCTAACCGATTAATCCTATAGCTCGAGGCCAAGTATGTCGACAAGCCCACTGGTAAAGGCCCCAAAAGACGCAAACGTCGCATACGCAAACCACCCAATCCCAATTGCCCAATATTGCGAGACACTCGGTCCATGTTTTCATTTTCATGCGGCCAAGGCTTGTCTCAGCATATCAAAGTCTTTCTTTCATCCAGGATTAGCCATCATGCAGTCTTGCTAATATTCTGTCCCCGCCCAGGCCTCACCCTCACCCAGGCATGGACCACTGCCAACGCCCTCGACACCAAGCTCGAGCTCGACAACAACATTGCCAACGGCCTCAAGGCCGAGATCCTCACCCAGTACCAGCCTTCCAAGCAGTCCAAGGGTGCTAAGGTCAACCTTCACTTCAAGCAGCCCAACCTGCACGCCCGTGCCTTCTTCGACCTCCTGAACGGCCCCTCCGCCAACTTCGACGCTGTCCTCGGCCACGAGGGCTTCCTTGTTGGTGCTGAGGGTGGCTACGACGTCCAGAAGGCTGCCATCACCAAGTACTCCGCTGCCATTGGCTACAGCGTTCCCCAGTACTCCGCTGCCATCACCGCCAGCAACAACCTGTCTGTCTTCGCCGCCAGTTACTACCACCGCGTCAACGCTCAGGTTGAGGCTGGTGCTAAGGCTACCTGGGACTCCAAGACCGGCAACTCCGTCGGCCTTGAGGTTGCCAGCAAGTACAGACTCGACCCCTCTTCCTTCGCCAAGGTATGCAAATTTTTTTTTTTTTTGTCTACGTGAGGTGAAACAGCGCTAACTGATGACAAAATAGGCCAAGATCAACGACCGTGGTGTCGCCGCTCTGGCTTACAACGTTCTGCTCCGCCCTGGTGTCACCCTTGGCCTTGGTGCTTCCTTCGATACCCAGAACCTGAACCAGGCTGCCCACAAGGTCGGTGCCAGCTTCACCTTCGAGGCTTAAGCGAGTCTCTCTGTACTATCTCTCCACGCCTATAATACCGTGTTCCGCTAGCTTGAGGATAGTAATTTGTGAATAATATTAGACTCTTTTCTATCTTCAGTTGTTTTCTAGATGTCATATAGCTGTACTCGGAATGGGTGCATATATATGAGGCTCCGCGGATATGCTGGGAACGGGCGAGTGTGATCAAATGCCAACCTTACTAATCGTGTACCGTATCTATCCATGATCAATGTATATCAGTTAGGACCGATCGTCCCTCCATTGTAGAGCAAACGTCAGGTGATTTGACAAGCATGTTCTAGCATATCCGCTGCGATGGATATGGTGACCGTGAGTCGAACCAAAGTCGATAAGCACGGGCTGCATTATGCCCCATCCACCTTAACGGGCCTACTGAGAGAACTATAAAAAGCAAAGGGAAACGCAGCTGCGGGGGAGCCAGGACCGTGCACGACTCAACCTGGGGGTATATAGTCTGTTAAGAATCCATCTCACTAGCTCCTAAAGGTACTGTACATAAGCGATTGGGAAGAAAACACTTTCTATATACTAAACTATAGGATATATGCGACTCAATCTTCTTTCCGCCGAGGTTTACTACCGCTAGCCTTCGTGCTCCGTTCCCCAGGCCAACGGATGAAACCCGTCATAGAACCAGCGCCCACCAGAATGCCGCAAACGATAATAAACCGCACAGCAAAATCCCCGCGACTTCCGATATACTGCTCATTCAGCTCCGCACCCATCTCCTTCGACCGCCTCTCCTTCCGTCTCGCATCCTCAGCTGACTGTGTCTTATAATGCCCTGGCGCATTGAAATGATTCACAGGGTTTCGATAAATAAATGCTGTAGGATCATGCTCGCTCCAGCCGCCCGCGGCTGATGACGACGACGCTCCTCCAGGAGCCTTCCTATTCCCGTAACCCCCATGCGCATAGAAACTGGGTGGCGGCCCGCGGAACTGTCCCCGGCGTTTACTCAGTCCGCTAGCTGGCCGCGATCCGGCGTATGATGCCCCTTTTGTGTGCAGATTTGCACTGTAGCTACTGTAGCTGCCCATGGGATGTTGGCCAGGATTTGCGGTGCTGTGTGTTGAGTGGCGGGCAATGATTCCGTGTTCGCGGTCGTAGGCGGCGCGTTTGGTGTGATTGCCGAGGATTTCGTAGGCGGAGGAGATTCGGGCGAAGCGTGAGGAGGCTTTTGGGTCGTTGCGGTTGCGGTCTGGGTGGTGGCGGAGGGAGAGGGCGTAGAAGTTTCTAAGTTGGGAATTTTACTGTTAGCCTTTTTCTTTGGTAGATATTAGTGGAATTGTGATTGGAGGCCGTGTGTAAAGTGAATGTGGTTTTCCCTTGGCATATATATGTATCTGAGGCCAGGAGATCTGGTGGTATAGAGGGGTATACGCACTTTTTGATCTCGGCTGGTGACGCCGTTATGGGCACTTCGAGGACTTCATAGTGATTCGGCTCACGGCTCGTTGCGCGCCTCGTTGGCGATGTCGAGAACGAAGTTGTACTGGTGTATGATGTGGGATGGGTGTGGTTCCAATGCTGCGTGTGTGGATGAGTGGTCCGGAGTCGAATGCCGGGGGTCCTCACGCGAGGAAATATCATGTTTCTGGACGTGTCTTGGTTGTCATTCGATCCTGATGATAGAGGATAGGGGTGGCTTGCACTTGGGAGAGAGGGCACGGGTGATTGGGAGGCGAAACAATAGGTAGTTGGTTGGATTGGATATAGATTGGGAGCGGAAGGATGGGAGGAAAGTGAGGAAATTCCGCCGCTCATCGGAGGTGCTGCGTCATCGGTTGATCGGTTGTTATCTGATAATCTAACTTTAGTCGATCTATAGGAAGGGGCTAAAGGTATGTACGTTCATTTCATATGTAGAAGCTAATTTAGCGTTTGACTACTATTAATATGTTTATTATTTCCTTTATTTAGCTATTTAACTGTTGGATTCGTTCTACTTACTATCTTGATGCATCGTTGATAGTTGGATAATACCGTGTGTTTCACCCATGTATGTATCTTGGACTTTTGTTAGGAAAACACAGGGTTTCCTCAGCACCACTCCGTACTGTAACTGACATCATAAATAGAACTGGACTAAAGAAAATATATACATACGTGCAACAGACACACATAAAGGTAAATCTATCATAGTGTTGGTATGAAAGCCAGTTGTGCACGCGACCATCTAGTATTGAGTCTCGAACCAAACAATACAAAGTTACACGACAGAGCAAGCCACTTGATGAATACAGAGTCCTCTATTACATCAATATCGAGTAACCAAGTAGTACGAACGACAAGAGTGATTCTTTCGCAGTTTTACAGTGGCGAGGGAGTATCTCAGTATGCCTGGGTATATAATACTAGGTAAAGAAGGCAGTTACGTCTTGGCATTGGAACCCTTCAATACTAAATACCGAAAGCAGCCGCTCCCCTCTTTTTTTTCCGCCGTCAGATTTCTCTGCCCACCCAACGCAGGTTTTTGCACCCCGCCAACGGATTTTCTTGTGTCAAATCCTCTTGATAATGGCAGCTCAGGCTAGCGAGGATCTGCAGAAGCTTGACCGTAAGTGCTTACCCCGTTCTTGCAGTGACGATCGCACTTAAACTGATAAGATATGTCCTGTCCCAGTGAACGGCCAGGGCGGTGCCGCTAAAGCGGACGCCCCTACCGCGGGTCAAGCAGAAGCCGGAGAGGCAGAGGACGACTCGGATGATGACGCTGATGAAGGAAACGCTGCTCCCGAAGGCGGAGCCAACGGAGGTGTGCTAAACCAACCAAGATACCCCCGGTCAAGGAAGACGGAACCCCGCTGACCACAACCGGTGATGTATAGCCGCCAAGAAAAAGAAGAAGCGCAAGTCTAAGAAGAAGAAGAAGGGCGGTGCCAAGGTTCAGAGCGAGCCCCCGCGGGTCCCTTTGTCTCAACTCTTCGCCGGCAAGCAGTATCCTGAGGGCGAGATCGTCGAGTATAAGGATGATAACTTGTACCGCACGACCAACGAAGAAAAGCGTTATCTCGACCGCATGAACAATGATTTCCTGCAGGAGTACCGTCAGGGTGCCGAGGTGCACCGTCAGGTCCGTCAGTATGCGCAGAAGACCATCAAGCCGGGCCAGACCTTGACGGAGATTGCTGAGGGCATCGAGGATTCGGTGCGTGCTTTGACTGGCCACCAGGGTCTTGAGGAAGGTGACAACCTCAAGGGTGGTATGGGTTTCCCCTGCGGCCTGAGCATCAACCATTGTGCCGCTCACTACACACCCAATGCGGGCAATAAGATGGTGTTGCAGCAGGGAGATGTGATGAAGGTCGACTTCGGCGCGCACATTAACGGCCGTATTGTCGACAGTGCTTTTACTGTGGCTTTCGACCCAGTTTACGACCCATTGCTTGAGGCCGTTAAGGATGCTACCAATACTGGAATTCGCGTATGCTGCTATGCCTCCAACTTCCTAATTTTATGGAACTTTTGCTGATGACTGCATGCAGGAAGCGGGTATTGACGTCCGCATGAGCGATATTGGTGCCGCCATCCAGGAGGCCATGGAAAGTTATGAAGTCGAAATCAACGGGACCATGCATCCCGTGAAGTGTATTAGGAATCTCAACGGTCACAACATTGACCAGCACGTCATCCACGGAGGCAAGAGTGTTCCGATTGTGAAGGGTGGTGATCAGACCAAGATGGAGGAAGGTGAAGTTTTCGCCATTGAGACCTTCGGTAGTACCGGAAAGGGCTACGTGAGAGAAGACGTAAGCGTGCTACTGGGCAAATACTGTGAGTCTAGACGGAGCTAACTTGCTAATAGATGGAAACATCCCACTACGCCTTGGTTCCTAATGCCTCTCCGGTACCTCTGCGTCTTTCTTCGGCCAAGAACCTGTTGAATGTGATCAACAAGAACTTCGGCACTTTGCCTTTCTGCCGTCGTTATCTTGACCGACTTGGACAGGACAAATATCTTCTTGGAGTAAGACGATAAAGCTCTCTGGGCCTTAGGAAATGCTTGCTGACATATTTGTAGTTGAACAACCTGGTTTCGTCCGGAATTGTCCAGGACTACCCGCCACTTTGCGATATCAAGGGCTCTTACACTGCCCAATACGAACATGTAAGACCGCACCACCCCGCTGTACCTGAAACTTGAGAATTCCAACTAACTGATCATGCAGACTATTGTCCTCCGGCCCAACGTTAAGGAAGTGATCAGTCGTGGAGACGATTACTAAACCAGGGCGTTTGATTGGATGTTGTATATGTTACTTTGCTTATAGCATTATGAGATCAAGAAAAACCCAATGATATCAATAGTAATGGTCATGAACATACTCGGTATACTCGGTATACACTGGACTGGATCAACCCATGGATCCAGGATATCAAACCATAATTCCCGAATAGGCAAGGTGGTAGATCGGACCAGTCACAACCATCCGTGGCGCCGGGAGGGCCCCACGTGGAAACAATCCACTCCGACTCACGTTGTCGTTGCAATTAATCAGAAGACTCGGATCGTCGCTTTGCCATTGCCTCCTTCTCTTCTTTCTCCCCTTCTTTACCCGTTCTCGATCCATGGCGTAAATCTATCACCTTTTCCCTATCCCACCCCGCCCCCCATTAATCATGTCCTCTGCCGTCGCGACCACCGATACTCCGCATCTCCGCGTGTCCGCCGCGAACAAGGCCCTCGATGCACAGAATGACCAGCAGTCGGTTCGAATTCCACCGCCAGAGTCGTCTATAGTTGAGGACCAATTCTTTTGGACATATACGGAAGAGCCTCACCGTTCAAGACGACAAGCGATTATCAAGGCCCATCCAGAGGTGCGTTCAACATCTTTCACCGCTCCATCTCATGCACCGCTAATCTCATGGGTTCGCTATAACAGGTAACCAAGCTCTGCGGTCCCGAACCTCTCACCAAATACGTCGTGTTCGGCGTTGTCTCCCTCCAGATATGCTGTGCGTATCTACTCCGGGACACCTCGATGCTGTCCTGGCGGTTCCTTGCAACCGCATACTTGATCGGAGCAACCGCCAATCAGAATCTCTTCCTCGCCATCCATGAAATTTCTCATAACCTGGCCTTCCGGTCTCCAATGGGTAATCGCCTGCTGGCGATTTTTGCCAATCTCCCTATTGGGCTGCCTTACAGCGCCGCGTTCCGGGTATGTCATGTCCAGGGTATAACCGCCAGAAGCCACTAGTCACTGACAATATAAAACTAGCCCTACCACCTAACGCATCATAAGTCTCTCGGCGTCACAGGCCTCGATACCGATCTTCCAACTGCGGTTGAAGCCTTCCTCCTTGACTCCCTCCTCGGCAAGGCCTTCTTCTGCACTTTCCAGATCCTCTTCTACGCCGTCCGGCCTATGTTCATCTACAGCCCGCCCTTCACCTACATCCACGCTCTAAATCTTACCGTCCAACTCTCCTTCGACTACGCCCTCACAAAATTCTGCGGCGGTTCACTACAGCCTTTCTTCTACCTCATCCTCAGCTCGTTCCTCGCCGGCTCGCTCCATCCATGCGCAGGCCACTTCATCGCAGAACATTACTTCTTCTCCAAGGTCGACCACGGAACGGAGTCTATCACAGTGCAGAAGACGAAATCCACCGAAAAGAAACAGCCCCACCCCTTGGATAACCTCCCTCCCCCCGAAACATACTCCTACTATGGACCACTCAACATCTTGACTTACAACGTCGGTCTGCATAATGAACACCACGATTTCCCCGCCATCCCTTGGACAAGATTACATGCGCTTCATCGCATCGCGAGCGAGTTCTACGAGCCGCTGCCTTGCCATCGTTCCTGGGTCTGGGTTATCTGGACGTTCATTCTGGACAAGAATGTCGGGATGTGGTGTCGGGTTAAGAGAGCCCAGGGGGGCCGGATTGTCGGTGGTGGCGGGAAGTCCGGACGTAGCGGAGAGACTATCTCGGCTGAGTCGGCTGGGCCGGAGGAGAATGAAGATGGGTGGAAGGAGAGCGAACTTCAAAATTGATTTGTATATGTACTATCGCTGATTTTACTAACTGGGTTATGGATACTGTTGATGATTATAGAATAGAGATGATATCCACGGTCCTGCTGTCGGGTAGACTAAACCATGTGTAATTATTCAGTGAATGGGTGTTACTAGGCGTCCGACGATGTTTACTTGATTCTTTAATTTCGAATAAAGCGGCCGTAGAAATACATATAAGTGAAAGGGAGCACACAAGGGTCATATTGGCCTGGCGCATTACCTGGAGTCGAGCGTACGATGTCTGTCTTGACTAAATCAATATTAACAATACTTGACAAGGCTTGGGCTTCAATAAGGCAAGTGGAAATTATTAAAACATGATAGAAAGTCGGACTACTCGTATGATTGGAAATTGTTTTTTTAACATTTGTTTCTATTGCTGTTCTGTGCGTCCATTTTGGTCGTCATGGTCGAATATAAGAAATCGAAGAAAGTAATAGAGGAACAATAGAAAAGAGAAAAAAGGCGGAAAGAAAAGGAAGATCAAAGGTAAAGGAACGGGAAAGGGAAAGGAAAAGGATAGAAAAAGAAAAGTAGAAACGAAAACGCAGACAAGAGGTATGAATAAGGCAACAGCGGTGTAGAGTGCAACTGGGGAAATAACGATATAAGGGGGCGTTGAGGCTAGGAACGATGCCACGGAAGCAACTCAAAAGGAATACAGTTCATCTGTAACAAAATAATTGAAACATGGGGGGTAAAAGTGGAATTAGTAAGAAAAGAAAAGATAAAGAGGGAAAGATCGGCGACTAGAAGAAAAAGTACGCAATCAAGAAACTTAGCAGACACAAACCAGCCACCATTTGCACCGGCACTCCGGACTCGACAGATTGAGCGTGCTGTTGTTGCAACGCCGGCGCAGCTGACTTTTCGGTCTCGCCGCCGATCTTCCTTTGCCTCAAGCCCTGATCTGCCAGCCTGTCTTTCAGTTTCTGGATCTGCGCCTTAGCCTCGGCAAGTTGCGCACTTAGGTCTTCACCCGAGGTTGGAATAGCGCTTGCAATGGTTGCCTTTGCAGAGGAAGCCTTGGATTCATTCGTCTGTGGGGTAGCGATGTCTCGCTTATCGCTGAAATCTGGCGGTGGGATTGGTGACGTGTCGTTGGCGACTTTGCTGGCAGCTCCTACGGCAGGGGTCTGGAAGTTGGCAGCGGGAGAAGTATAGGCAGGGGGTTCGTCATCCGGCACATTCTAAATAAACGATTAGTCCTGGGGTGACCTATGCGAAAGGCTGGGCGATGATGTGAAACGTACAACACCGTTCGTCTCTTTCTGCTCGGCGGTTGGAGAGTCTTCCGCGGACAACCAGTTCACGCGGATCTTGCGCTCCTGGATTGAAGCCTTGGAAGCCTTCTCAAACTATGAGACCGTTAGGGTATTGATCCGTAAATATCGATCAAGAGAGGCGTACGATAGAAGTGACGTTCGCAAACTCCATATCACGAGTTACCGCGACAGTTTGGACGAGGAACTTGTCCTTACATTTGGCATCCGGGACAGGCTCCTCTTTCATGGCCTGTAGTAACACTTTTATAATAGTTAGACATTATGAGGTCTCCGACATCATAGGGTTGATTTCCGAACCCACCTTGGACATCGACGCTCTTTCCAGGTTCTATCCGTCCCGAGTTGGGGCGAACACAGTAGCTGATCCATGTTAGTAAACACCACGATCACTGTAGGCAGAGATGAAGTAGGGAAGAGAGCGACTGCATACTGTTTCGGGGCGGTCGTTTTAACCTAGTACCGAGCAACTCTTAGTGTGCGATCGAGATCTCAGGGGAGTGTCCTTCCGCATACCTTGAAAACAACAGGCTCCTGATTTTCATTATTGAGATGTAGGATCTGGCAGACTTCACGATTGAAGGGGCCTGCGATCAAATTGTTTAGCCCCGAGTCAATGATGAAGGAGCCCAATCCCGAAAGGTATACTCACGCTTGAAGGCCAACTCGGGCGGCTCGAGAATGATAGACATTTTGGAGGCACAAGACACGAGTGCGCAGGCAAACACAAGGAGGGTTAGGACTAATAAATGGTTCCGAGCAACGGAGAATGAATGTACTTCTGCGTGATAGAGCAGCCGATGAGGTCAAGTCAGCCGGACAACAAATGATCTAGGAGGCTGAGAGATGACCAATGTAGTTAGTCTGGTCAGGTAGGAAGTAGTACGATGGTGATGCTGCTGGTTTATTATTCAGGCGCAATACTCGACTTGTCGCAACGACGCCAATTGGCCCCCGACCGCGCTGACTCAGCCATCCCGCGGGTGGAAGTCAGGTGATGTCATCACGGACTATTTATCCTCTTTGTTCCCCTCGTCTCCCGAGATAAGTCCAGTACTCTCCTATGGATCTATGAACATCTGGCATTCTGAAGTGCGTTTCTCCTCTATCTCCGTGGTTGTTATGAACAACGTTGCTTTACCGACAGCTGAAGCAATTGCAAGAGGGGAATCATCCGACTCCCCTTTTTCTTTTGTCTTTCTCGAAAGCCTGGCCCTATCCCGCGGGATCCACTCCTTCACATCCTCGGACCCTAAAAATATGACCCAAATCTTCGTAGTTGGTATTCGATACATGTGACGGATGTTTTGCATAGATTGTGATCTGCTCGAGATTACTCCTCTGTCTGCGTCTGGTCAATGCATACTAGTCACTATACTTATTAGGGAAGCCATAGCGAGTTCCCTTAGGCATTACTCAACGTTCTAGATAGATGTCCACGTCTGCTGACTGACCGCTCTTCAGCATTGTATCTCCGAAGAATGGGATGTCAAGAAGTTTCCTATGAAGCTAGACACCGACCCCAAGATATGATGCTGGGACTCGCCGCTACTAGAATGCTTAGTACTCTTTTTTGTTACATTGAGTTTGATATTCTACAGATACTGAGATTAAACTCTTTGGAACGTGACGGATTCCCCACTACATGTGGACAGCCATACCTGGGACACTATAGCTTGATTATTTTTTGAGTTAATCTTCGTTACGAGAAGGACATACCCCTGTTAGCCGTAGCAATGCCTAATTTGCCAGCCTTGTAGATTGGGTTCTGCTTCATAAGAGTCTCTAGGTTTTTAACGGTCTCGACCAGTATACTACAGCTGTATTCTGCCTTGACGATATCCTCGTATGGTGATGGTGATGAGTTCCTTTAGTACCAAAAACGGTAGTTATGTGGAATGGCCATGGTAAAGTGTAGACTAATATCGATTGGTTTGATCTGTTAAGAAGATATTCATCCATATAGGTGGTCAACAATGGTATTATGGTATGTTATGTATGTACGTACATACAGTACCGTATCGAAGGTGAGTAATAACAGTCAAGCGGGTTCCGATAAGTACGTCACTTGAACACCTTTCTTTACTACTGTGTACAGCATCAACACCAAACATCAATTTGATAGCTCTCCACAAAAATCATTATCCTTTATTTCTCTTGGGATACTGAGCATATCTAGTGGTCTATTTACACCCATACGTCGGCACACTACATAACGACTATCTTGTTGTACCTTGTTCTGCCCCACTTCTTCTCCAACCGATCCCCATCCATACTCAATCCCACTTCGAATCTCTCTACTCTCTACACCTCTCTACACCTCTTGTCACGACACTACCATGGCTCCCTCAGATTTGGACCAGCTCATTGAAATGGGCTTCGATAAGGAACGAGCCGAGTTGGCCGTTACCAATGGCGGTGGCCGTAGGTGTTCCGCCATACTACCACTGGCTGTTCTCCGGGTATCCACTAACAACAAGCTTTTCTTCCTCAGTCCAGGGCGCTTTGGAATGGCTCGAAGCGAATCAAGACAAATCTTTGGAGGAGATAAAGACTGAGTCCAAGAATGATGATGAGGAAGAGGGCCCTCAGCTCCAACCGGGCGAGGAAGCTAGGAGCCTGGTCTGCAACGAATGTGGAAAGAAATTTCGAAGCCATGCGCAAGCAGAATTTCATGCCTCTAAGTCCCAGCATGTGGATTTCTCTGAATCTACGGAGGAACTCAAGCCTCTCACGGATGATGAAAAGAAGGCGAGACTCGAAGATCTCAGACAGAAGCTGGCAGCGAAGCGATCAGTGCAGTCTGCGCAGGATAAGATTGACCAGAAGAGAAATGAAGTAAAATGCGACACCCTTTACTACTTTTGGGGGAGTATCTACTAACCACTCTGCGATTAGGAAATTCGGCGAAAGAGCACGAAAGAATCCCAAGATGTGAAGGAGGAGCTCCAGAGGAAGCAAATGATGAAGGAAGCAGAGAAGAAGAAACAGGAGAAGCAGGCAGATATCGAAGCGAAACGACGTGTCAAGGCGAAGATCGAGGCTGATAAAGAAGAGCGGCGACGGAGGGCTGAGCGGGAGCGCGCAGAACGAGCAGGTGTAGCACCTCCAGCTGAACCAGCTTCTGCTCCATTGGCCACAAGTTCGGGCCCTTCTACATCGAAGCCCGCATCTGCCTACACCGAAACTCGTCTGAGATTCCAAACCCCTAAGGGAAACATTCTGAAGACGCTTCCTGTCACGACCACGCTGTTCGAGGTTGCTGCGGCTCTCAAACAGGAAGACGGCATTGACGTGCAGAGTTTCTTGCAGACCTTCCCAAGAAAGGTGTTTGATTCTGAATACTATGGGGAGTCACTAAAGGACCTTGGCCTTACGCCCAGTGCAAGCCTCGTAGTCCAGTGAATGGCTCTTGTTGGAGGTCTCGGCCACGGACAGGAGTAAACATTTGTCGAGCATAGTATTAGCAAGAAAAACATTGATACCACGAGAGAATCTATCGAACCAACTATAGCCAAAATTCTGATGGGTCTGGTCCCTGACAATATAACATCTATTATCACGTGATATCGCGACAGTCGGATTCCGTCACGCGTCGAGCTACACAATTGACTTCAGCCTGTCTTCATTACCCCCCTCTGTGTATGCCACACGTATCGGTGTATTCCAATGATACTCTTTCTTAAATAGTGTAACATTTATATATGTTTTAATGATGCCCGCGTGAGCCAACCCAGTGTGCTACGCTACCGCTGCTGTTAATCCCGATCCAAGCTAACGCGTCTTAGTGTTGGCGACCAACATCGAGGCAATCCGACATGCATCATGATGCCCAACACGACCGACACTACATCAGCAAATCCCTTTGAGGAATGTCCTCGCCGCATGAATGAATATACAGCACGGGAGATCGCCACACTACAAGCACGGCTCGATAAGAAATTAGGCCCCGAATACATCTCCTCTAGGCCAGGCGCCGCGGGACAGAGAGTCCATTATCTGGCTGCAGACAAATGCATTAACCTTGCCAATGAGGTCTTTGGTTTTAATGGGTGGTCGAGTTCGATACAACAAATTCAGATCGATTTCGTATGTTCTATTGCTAAAAGCATATATCTATGTTGCCTGTGCCCGAGATCGGACAGCTGATAAAACCCTTGTTTGTTATAACAGGTTGATGAGAGCCCAAATACAGGGAAGATTAGTTTGGGACTGTCTGTTGTAGTGAGGGTGACTCTGAAAGATGGGACGTACCATGAGGTATACTCGTTTTCGTGAATGATATGTCCCCGATGTTCCCAAACGCTAACCACCTTGAATGACGTTAGGATATCGGGTACGGCCACATTGAGAACTGTAAAGGGAAAGCTGCGGCCTTCGAAAAAGCAAAGAAAGAAGGAACTACAGATGCCTTGAAGCGTACATTGAGGAACTTCGGCAACGTGTTGGGCAATTGCATATATGATAAGGATTACGTATCGAAAGTGACAAAAGTGAAGACAGCGCCTGTATGTGTTTCTATAGTTTATGGGTCGACTAGGCCCAAGTACTAACATGCTCTCAGGCGAGGTGGGATGTGGACGACCTTCACCGACACCCTGATTTCGCACCCATCAAGAAAGAACCAGCTCAGCAGAAGCCGATGCAGGAGGATGATGATCTTCCCCCTCGCCCGACTGATGCGGGAAAGAACAGCAATAACTTAGCCGATAATGCCTTTGATGCTGATGGAGAGTTCGGAAGTACGCAACGATAAATCAAGCTACATTGGTATACATTTCGCTGACGATCGCAGGTGACCTATTTGACGAAGCGGACTTTGGAGTCGCCGCAACTGGAAACCCAGATGAAATAGTAATAGGCCCAGATACCCAGAGATTTCAACAGCCACCGACACCTATGAACCGTCAAAATGGCCCAGCCCCGTACAGGGGCCCTCAACAGCATAACCCCTTAGCTGCAGCAAGACCCAATCCCGCCATTGTTACACCATCCAAACCAGAAAGACCGCTGAACCAGGCAGCTGCCTCTAGACAGATACTACCTCCTGCTCTGAATGGCAGACCAAACCCTGCCCCACTCGCTCAAAACCCGCAACACAGCCTTCCAAGCGGAAGAATACTACCAGGTCAACCAAAAGCTAACCAGGACACTGCCATGCCCGGCGCAGGTGGTCAGGTGCCCATTAAACGGGAACAAGTTCCTAATCCTCACGATCCCAGATCCCAGGACCTGCTCCCACCTGGAAGCTCACCGATGCCATCCGCATCATTCTTCTCAGCCCGAGCAGTCGATCTCCTACGTGACAACCCACAAGCTAACGCTGCCCCGGCGTTCGACCCCCACGCAGAAAGCCCATCCATTCGCAAGACAGCGGGCGTCGACCACAGTAAGAGTGTTCCGATTTCCAAACCTATGCTTGCCGGCGTATCCCCCGCCGCCAACAACACCCGTGACTATGTCAACCCTTCTCAAGATATGCATCGGAAAATTGGCGCCCCCAGCGGAATCGGCAGTCCCATGAATCGAGCGCAAACAACCTCATCCTACCGCCCGTTAACAAGACCGAACATCGACCCCAAGAATGCTGCGAATGCTGCATCTGCAAACAGGGGCGTCGGGCCACAGAATCTAAACGGGAAACGACCTCCTTTGAGTGACGTGACTAATGCATCCACTTTGGGCGGCAGCGGGCCTGCTCCCATCGGTGGTGCCATGGATACTAAGAGGCCGAAGGTTAACGAGGGACCTCTACCACAGCAACAACAGCAGCAACAGCAATAGGACGCTTATCGGATTCAGTATAGTTACAGGGCAACATGAATAGAGTAGCCATAGTTACGCGGAGATCCTCCAGGCATTCCATCGTTAGAGGCCATCTCATCGGTAGTTCAAATATATGGCGTTCAGGATTGGGGAACGGATAATGGAGCTCCGGGTTCATATGTAATGAATTTTGTTGATGAATGTTAATTTGTTATATTCTCTGCACCCTAGCTCAAAGCAACCAAGCTGTGTCTCCTTAGACAAGTATGTGGCTGAGATGTCTACGGGAACCACACATCTTTACTATACGTAGTCTGTTAAAAAGCCATGAGCATGACGTTGTCTGGAGTATCTGTAGGGACTTCAAACGAGAAAAAGAGAATATCAAGGAAACGAAAAAGGATATGCCTTGAGTGCCAGCTGGTGGGGACATTCCATTGGTCGTCATCAATTATTCAATATCTATCATTTTTTCTCAAATAGACATTGCTTTAACGACAGATTGAGAGTTTAGAGCTTGCCCAGAAGACAAAACCAGTGGATGTACAGCTGAGAAACCTTTTGGGTGTTACGATGCCCAGATAGGCATGTGCTTCAATGAATTTATCGAACGACCACTAGCCCTCTTGATGAATATGCAAAGGGCGACTCTCAGAATCCGAAATACTATACATAAAATAGCTCCCAGAGTGTATAGAGGAACAACAATGCTGTAGGCAAAGGAAAGAAAAGAAAAGACATTTAGATAGCGGAGAGAAAGGAGTCATGGGGCGAGGGGAAGACTCAAGGTCACATAAACACTACCTCGAATAACAGGAGAATCGCGTACGTGGAGCCAACGAGTTAAACAGGAGGCAAAGTCTTTTTCAGAGAAGCAAACCGATAGTGGTCTAAAGTATACTTACTTCAAGCAACTCAGATCGCTGGTCATTCCCCGGAAGATCTTCATCTCAACGGATGGGCTTGCTTTCCTCACGAACCGCATAGATCGAAGCTTGAAGGCCACCCAAGGCTTGTCCAACCGATCGAGTTACTGGGGTTTTATTCTCCTTTGGTGCGTGTATTGACTGCTGCAACTGATCTTCAGGTGCACTGGGTTTTCGGACAACCTTGTTTACTGGTCCTGTATGTAGAAGTGTCTGTTGAGTATCGCCAAGAGGGTGGAGTGAATCTAGAGCAGGGTTCTCAAGCCCTCCAAACCCCGGGATTTTCAAACTTGGCAGCACTGTTCGTTTCCTTGGGATACTGAACTTGATTTGAGTGCTGCTCGACTCTAAAAGGCTGCAATCTCAGTAGCTGCTGCCATATATCAAGAATGAGGAAAGGAATTTGCCATACCGCTCACTTGACGTCTACCAGGGAGTACGTGATCACCAAATATGTGAGTCTCCTTGGGCTGTACTGCAACCTGAGGCTCACGCCGACCTGGCAGCAGGTGGTTACCAATTATATGGCCCGGATGTACCGCGAATGACACGGATTTGGCTCGTGCTCGAGTGGGGGTGGGTGACATATCGAGTCTACTTGGAACGAACGGGGCGGCCGTCACATTAAGGCGGCTTAGTAGACTAGGACTGTCTCGATTTTTTGAGACAGGCAAAGCGCCCCCTCCATCAATAGGGCTTTCAGCTGAAGATTCTAAAGTGGCTGGAATTAGCGGAGGTGTGCGCTGGAAATTCCGGAGTTTTGCCTCGAGCTCCGCTTTGCATTCCTCCAAGCTTTCACGATGCTTGTCCGAAAGTGATGTTGACGCCATTAGCTTACAGAGCATTTCTATATCACGCTGGAATTTATCACACGGTCCATCTTCATCCGCTTGATGGAAAGCCGAGCTTTTCCCGTCGAAGATTGTATTCTTTGAGGGCTCCTCACAGTCAAGCCTCTGGAAAATGGGCGACGATGTGCTTCCAAGGGCATTTGTTAAGCTCTGCATGAATTCCAGACCCTCCAGCTCTTGGAGCGAAGGGCTCATTATTAGGTTGTTGTCGCTTAGAAATGAGTCCTTTGTGGGTGGTGTACTACTCAAATCAAGAAGAACTTCCGAGGAAGTTCTATTGAGGGCGGATTCCGAAGCCGACTGATCCTTGTTTGTAGTTGTGGGGATACCGTTAGTGGATTCTGGATTTTGATTAGGCATGTCACTGGTGATTTGATTAGAAGTGGCTTGGGCAGTGCTCAGCTGGGGCATTCGATTTTCTTGGGGTGCTATTGCAAGGGTAGTCATTAATGCTGGCTCATCATGACCGGCCTCAGCTTTATTGTTTGGCAGAGGGGTTTTTTGTGCGGTGCTGGGCTGTGCCGTTCGGCTTTCGCAAGGTGAGGCCGTTACAGGAGTACTATGGAGGTTAGATTCATTCTGGGCAGCAGCAGGTGTGGCCTCTGAGACCCTCTGGAGCAATTTTCTGGCTTCTGCTAGAAAAGACTCAGGAGGGCTAAGAAGCCTTGGTAGGCCGTCCCTGCTGATTGATGTCAGAAAGAGGAAACTAAAACTAGCCTATGACTTACATAGGTCGTCTAGTTTTGACAACGGCTGGCATTTGACTCCTATTGCCATCTAGATCGTATACAATGGTTAGTCGTGTTGTGTATAACTGTGCGAGTAACTGCTTACTTCCTCTGTTCCCCCCAAACTGATACGGTGGCTTATCCTGGGCCTGTTTCTCGTAACCTTTCCCGTTAGAATCACTGTTGTTTATTTCTAGAGCCGGGTCTAGTGAAGTCCTGCAGGCTCCAGAAGCTTGATGTGCGCGGTGCCCTAGCTTAGAATCAGAAGCACGATTAGAAGTGCTAGACGGGATTCTTCTCAGGATTAGCTTGATCTATCAAATATATAATTTGATTGAGTTATACCTGCCAGATACGACTCTCACATCGCCACGCCCTCTCGTGCCAGCTATGCCGCGACCTCGACCTCGCGATCTAGAACCCCTAGTAGACGCCGAGAGTGAAGCTTCTGATAGCTTAGGGTAGTCGTCCGTCGTCTTTAAAGACTTTCCACTGTCATAGCTGCCAGATCCGTGCAAAGCGGCCCTCAGTTGAAGACGGTGACTTTGGCCATTTAGGAGCTCATCGAGACTCTCTACGTCCACGGTATCACCTATCCTTTTGAATACATCTTTCATTTTGATTAGCAATAGGGATGCTAGGCGCCTGAGTGTGTGGCAATATGGCCACTTACTCTTCCATTCGGTGAGCTGTTGCCGATTCTGCTCAGCTAAACGCTGAGCCTCCGTCCCGGGCTGATTCGATAGTCGGGTGGCTTCGATATCTTCTAAACGGGCCTTTTTTACCTTCCTGCTATCTGTGGTAGAGATGTGTTCCCGCCTGGCGGTTCCCAGATCTTCCTATTGTTGATAAATGAGATGAGTATGGATGATATGGCCATTGCACAAACACAAGGATTCACAGAGAAACTCACCATCTGGAGCCGGCTTAGCCGCTCTGCTTTCTCGGAATCCATCTTTCACTGATCAGGCACTGACAACGCAAGCAAGAAAGTGATGCAATATGTAAACAGATGTAGATACCGATACAGGATATGAAGAAAATGAGGGGCAATGGGATCCTCAGTGAACGGATTTAGGAAGAAGAGAAGAAAGGAAGAAAATAGAAGTGAGTGTATGTGATAGTAAACAGTGTTATCCCCGATTGAAGAGGAAAGATACATACAACAAAGAACCCCACGAACATGTAAAGGAATACAAACAAACAAGAGAAAATGAAAATGTGAGATGTGAGATGGTGAAGAGAGACAGAGAAGGACTGTTGTTGGGGGGACAGAGAAAGGTTGAATCCCATATTTTGAGCTACTGACAAACTTGGATGCAAACGCAGAGTGAAACGGGAAAGAGTGAAGTCCCGTGAAGCGAAACACATACAGACTGTTTGTTTTGGATAATATATTCTTTGTTACAACGCATATTGTTTGCTTTCCCTAGTACAAGTCTTAAACATAAAAGTACACCGTATATGCTGAATGCTGAAAATATCTATTTACACCAGCCTAAAGAAGGGTATGAGCAGAAAAGTCTATTATCTTTTGGAGGGCAGACCTAGAATAAGCATGGGAGGATGGGCTTAGTGGTGGCCTGGCTAAGCACTGCAAGTACCTACACCACCCTCGTCTATGATGGTAGTATTCCAGGATCAGTATCTCATTTCAAAAGGTCTTACTTTAGATTTATCAACTTACTCCTGATCATTTTCGCAATTGCTTGCAGTAGACTAACACCCATGACGGTTATCCCAAAGACAATACACAAATATGCGGGTATCTTGGCCTTTCGAGAGGCATTGCTTAACTTGATATAGCACAGAGGAGGAAAGATGTATGCAAGAGCGGCGGCACTTGTTGCCCCGATGAGTTCGAATACCGCTCCGAGGTCGCAGGTAATCAAAGCCATGGCCATAGCTGACACAACCAGTGCCGACGTGAAAATTATGTGCCGATTCATGTTGAAGGGCTCATCAGAAAAGTAATAAGTTGTCATGACTTCACGGCATACAAAAGCCTCCAATGGCAAAGTCGTGAGCATGTTCAAGCCAAGGCAACTTCTAAGGTCAGCTCGTCCGTAGATTTGCTAGGTTTATGTAGTGTTATACTTACAATCGTGCTATATTGACCATAATATTATCAGATGGGAAGTTATTGAGCACGTTTCCTTGAGTTTGGGAGCCAAAGAAAAGAAAGCCCGAAATGCCCATAGTCAGGCACATCACGAGTGACACTCCGGTGGAGTAATGTGTCACCCTTGCAAAGCGATCCAAAGTTGGCTTCTTCAGCGAACCATATATTAGGAGGCTGTTGTGGTCTTTGGTACAATTAGTTTTAAAGCGGGATTCGACAGACTTATAATTACATACGGCAGACAAAAGCTATGCACAATTAGTAAACCGAGGTTAATGCTCCAGACATTGTGCGCAGTTCGAGACCTACCGAAAGATATCACTCCAACAGCCTGGAAGAAGCCGGAGTTAACAAACAACAGGCTTTTCATCTCCCCCCGAGATTCCGAGGGGACGCGGAAACCCTGCGTTAGCACAGCGACCAGAATGACCACCATACTCAGTAAAGCTAAAGTAGACGCTTTGGCCAGCTGTATGATCGTCAGGTTTAGTGATTGCAACTCTGAGAGGAGCATACCTTGGCAATATCCCGATATAGAGATAATGGGTAAGAAATACCCAGAACAAGAAGGACTATTACTGCTCGTCTGTCGGTAAGAAGCCAGAGAAACGACATATCTCGGAGTGAAGGGAACAATGAGCTGAGCACGTGCGGTATGGTATCCCCAACAATGATACAGAATGCGATCATACCGCCGAAAGCAAAGGCCCACTGAGCAATTGATATAGCAATTAGGCCGCTTTTCCCGAAGCAGTGCTGCATAGTTGCCTGGTATGAATCCGCGCCGCTCAATTTGGAGTTGATCACTATCAATCGAATAGTCCAGTCCACTGCGATTGTAAGCGCAACCAAGAGTGTTATGCCCATCAGCATTCCTGCCTGCCGCAGTGCATAAGGCTGCCCGATGATGCCAGCTCCTATGATACTGTTCGCCATATTCATAAAAGCCATTCGCATTCCACTCCTCGGCCTTGCATTCTCAAGGTGCTCTTCGGGAAAAAAGTCTTCGGACGTTGCAAGGGTGACACTCGGGGCTTCTATATCTGTCAGAAGAGGGATGGTCTGCCCTGTGACACTCCTTCCTGACCGAGTATTGTCCCCGCGGGCGTAGTCTTCCTCCTCTAGCCAAGAGTCTTCCGAGTGTCGAGGATAGCCATTCGATCGATGCTCGTCTTCTGTGTCGTCGTCAAGGTCAAACCGAACGCGATTCAAGGTGCGGGGAGTCCGCCGTTGGCCTTCGGCCACCGGCTGAGCGAACGAGGATTGCCGTTGATGCTGTGTTTCATCGGACAGGGTGGAAAGAGAGATCGGGGAATGGGGAGTTGTATCAAAAGGGGTTACCGCATCGCGCCCCTCACTGGGAGACCCTGGAAGTAAGGACTGAGACTCCAGCCTGTCAATTCCATTGTGGTCAACCAGGAGCAGGTCTTGAGCTTCATCTCTGGGCATTGCTGCTTGCGAGACTTCTTGTCATCATATATTCACATGGATGATGCTTTGGGACAGGTAATCATGCGAGCTTCACGTGAGATCCTTATCGATAAGCAACGTTACTTAGTACCACTATTTATAGCCACCATCCAATCAGCGTGATCCCCCAAGAATCAATAGACCATCATTACTCGGAGTAGACAATAAGCCTAAGTTAAGATTATTCGGTTATCTCCTGCGTCCACGAATTATATCCCGCTCGAATTTGGTAGAAATGGTCTTACAGGGATAGGCAGTCTTTCCCTCCTCTTACTACTTCTTCTTTTTCTTGTATTCTTGATTCCTGATATTTTCCCTTGGGGAATATAACAGATTACTGGTGTAACATTTATTGAGTGCCGTTGAAGTATAGTTCAAGCTAGTAGATCCCGCCAAACGGACTACGCAGACTTTATTTATACTATTTGCATTGCTACCATGTCAGGTGTTTCCGCCTTAGGAACTCAATACTCGTAGTAACCCGCACGCTTACCCTTTCTGTAAGGCCTGGCCGACGATGCGGGCAACAGACCACACCATAAGTCGGCGTCTAAAATGGCGTACACGGTCGACTTGGGGTCAGATACTTTCTATTCTACCAAATTTGATTTAGATCTTACCCTGCATACTTCAGTGGAGATACTCGTCCCAGCGGGTACAACAGGACTGCGATCCGTTGAAAACCTCAATAGCGCACTCTATTCTGGTACAATATGGGTAGACCAGCTGCCTGAGCTCAGACTGAATATTCATGTCAGCACCGAATCGGACTTGGGTCGTTCATTGTCAGTCTTTGCCTCTCAAATGGGGGACGGGCTATGCAACTCTCAGGTATTCCCAGAGAAAGGTTCGATGCGATGAGCGAATATTCGTTTAACAACCTACATAGTGCTGGTTGGAACTAGGTCTTGGGGTTCTTTTCAAAAGCTGTGACCATTGGACCGAAAAGACCATTACGAATTTTTGTTTATCGTTCGGATTGCGCAGAAGGCCTAGAGGGTCTGTAACAGCCGAAACATCAAAGCGACCAGCCCTGGTCAACTTGAAGTCCCTCGCCAATGCAGTCCCTCCTTTATATACTCCAGCTTTCCATATATCTGCGCTTAGTATCTCGATGATATATAGTCGCCGCTACCAACCCCTGCAATATATATCTCCATTTATAGCGCCTGGGAATAGCAGAGTCACGCCGCGCATGGAAAGTCCTTATTGCGTCGACGAAGTTGTTGGATATTCTCAAGGTTCTTCTGCCCCTGCAAGTATACTACTGGCCAACGACGCCCGCCAAGTCTTGGAGTTCGTATCCTTGTTCAACATCGGATTCAGCACACTCGTGTGTGACAATCCACCCAGGATATACAAATATCCAATGCTGAAGAGCAAGTTACAGTCTCTTTCTCGAATTGCTCCTTCAGTATTCAGTCTTAGATACCGCGAAGTGAGCAACCGAAAATCTCCAAGTACTCAACCATATAGATCTGACTTAATATATCTGTAGGCCATGAATGAACGATCGCAACTGATACCCCTGATTGCCAAATCCATGTGTTCTATCTTAAAGTCTACACGAAACAAATCGCTACAAGACAAAGCTGCTGCCCTTGAGGTATCACAACGCCATCGGCTTGAGGGCTTATCTACCGTGCCTGATGTAATGGACCTGAAAACCATAATAATGACGTCCCTTTGGTGCATCGCCCAGAAAGGACTCTATAAACCCGAAGCTTCGCAAAAGCTAAGCCCATTATGGCCTACGCCTAGGCCCTGCAACATGTCTCCACTTCAGGGAGACGCCGCAACCAAAGAATACATCGAAGAGAACATCCAATTCCACGACGACTGGGACCTCCACGAAACAGAAACATTAGACTTCTATCGAGGCACCAATGAAGATATCGAATCATACAGACCAGATGGAATAAGCATTTTATTGTCGCATGGGGAGAATACATCGGTTTACTCTGATATCATGGAAAGTCAGAATAGCCAACTTGATTGCTTGGAGTATAGCCATACAACTCCAAATTCCTCCTGGGAAACCGATCGCGGCAGGCAATGTGTATCGGCCGGAAACTCATTATACGTAGATCCGCTAAGCGATGAAATGCTTGCGTGGGATCAATTCGATGGCTACATATCATGTATACCCCCTGTCATCGAAGTAGAGGGATCTGATGGTAAAGAGAGCGATGATATGTTGTGCGACCAGTTGTGAAGACATCCTAGTTTGATCTGATAGTGTAATGTTTATCGTATATATTATACGAAGAGTCTACGCGAGCTACTATAGGCTGTAGAAGATAGCCAAAGATAAAAGTAAAGAGATAAAGAAGCAAAGTAGTGAGTATTTACAATAATGTGCTATGTATATACTAGAAGGGAAAAGGTAAGAAAGCAACCAGCGACCCGAAAACCGTTAGCTGATGATCCACATGTTAGCAACATGTGTATACGGTGGACATGTCCACTTCATGTGAGTGGAGTAGTACGCATGGCACTTCCTAGCTCAAACATCTAATGGTCATGGTGAAACACACGTAGCATTAGAAAGCAATAGAAAATGCCATGGATGTGCGAAAAAAAAAAGTCCAGTATAGAAAATTGAACGCCAGGGGGTTGACTGACAAGCATCAAGTGGGTGGGACATCAGATATAGCAAATATAAAGCAATTGCTCTATTAATGCACAATAACCCTCAAAACGTGCGCTCTTTAATCCCTGTAAATGCATTGACCTTTGTAAAAATCCCGTAAATCTCTCTCGAGGTAGCAAGCTGTCATAAGTCGTGATGGTTAACAGGTTCGGGCAACTGAGATGCCCGTCAAAATGTGGAACGCAACGCATGGTGATCTGGATTTCTGTGGTTACCTGTGGGCTTCCACATTTTAGCACCAGAATCCTTGGCCACCTGGTCGAGTTTGGTTGCGTCGAACGCTTCGATAAACCTTTCGTCCAGAGCTCTAGATTTTGGCCAGGAGTAACTTAAATATTCGTCAAGAACATCGCGCAAATTCCAACCTTGAACCTTTCGGAAGCAGGCCACTACGCAGCCAGTGCGATGCTATAAATGATCAGTTAGAGCAGATACATAACGCAGAAAAGAAAAAAAAAAAAAAACCAACCTCCACATACCTTTCCCTTGTTGCAATGAACAAGAATCGGATGGTTGACCTTGTTGAGGAGAATTTCAAGGATACCATTGATTACATGATCAGGGGTCTTCTCTTCGGGATCCTTGTTTGCTTGGACGATAACGCGAAAGTGCGCGATCCCATTCTCGCGAAGAAAACTCATATGACTCACACCGTACGGTTCTTCGACGAGAGTGCTACGTAGCATGTTAACACATAGCCCACGCGACGTATGAAAATGCTACTGACATTATAGTCTTTAGACCCAGGTTCTCGAGCGCGGGAAGATTCCAAGGACTGGGAAACGCGCTGCGATAGATTCCTTCCACAACCTCCCCAAAGTTCGGGGGTAATTCAGAGTACACTGGCTCGGATTCTGCCAACGAACCTTTAAGATGTGCTCTTTCTGTCACAAAACCTGACGTGCGTCAGCTTGAAAGCAATACAGAAAGTGGGTATCGATAGAGAACCCTCATAGTTGATTCAGTAGGAAGACGCTCACCATTTTGACCGACAAGAGAACTGCTGGAGGTTTTCTGCGCCAAGGGGATAACCATGGCCATGTTAGCCATGTTTATGGAATAACACGGCAGGTAGCTGTATGCCTCGAGGGCCTTGGAATATAGAAGGGGCTGATATCCCCGGGCGGAGGAACCAGCACGCAAGGACAGTAAGCAAGACCCTCTAGTCTTCCAACCAATTTTGAACGGAGGAAAGGCCTATTCTCAGCTTAGAAGGTGCTGAGAAGTCGTCCAGCTAAAAATGACGGGGTGGTCTATAAAACTTGAGAGAGACTTGAAGAAGTCTGTCTCGAGAGTTTCAGACAGACGAAAATCTTTGCGAGACAAACATTTTGACGAGTTTATAGTCGAAAGAGCTGTTAGGCTAGGACGAGCAAGGAACAAGGGAGTTTTGAGAGAGCAATCCAACAGTCTAGGGGAGTGGAGAAAGAAACAAGACTGTTGCACTTTTGCAGCTTCGGGGCGGTGAGCTGATGGAAAAAAGAAGGAGCAGAAAAGTTGCTCTTGTAGACCTTTGCCGTCAAAGTTCACTACCAGGAAGCAACCGGCTTTTTAAAAAGGAACAAAAGAACCCCAGTTTTGCAAGAAAATAATACTGGGGGACTGATTTATTGATGGACAAAGCGGTATGATTATCCACTTCCGTGACGGGAAGCTTTAAGTGCAAAGGGCGGCCGCTGGGTCTCTTGTGGTACTCCTAATTCCGAAGCAACGCCGTGAAGTAGAGTGGTCATTAGTCTAAGTTTTTTTTCCTTTTTCTTTTTCGCTTGTTTCGTGCTCAATAGGCGGCTCCAGGTCCAGGTGCAGCCCTGAAAGCCCTTTTGAACCATGGTTGGGACCCTGTGTCTTTTCGGGGAGATCCGGGGATCCGTAAAGTAACGACAAATTCCAGACTCATCTATCTATGATCATCACAGCAAAGCAAGAATGGTTAGACTCTAGCAAGGGGATTCCGAAGTCCGGGTCTATCAAGCTATCAAGATAAGTTCAAAAGACAAGTTTGAGTAGAGCATTGTCTTTGGAAAAGATAAAGATCGAGCTACGATGTTCCTTCTCCAAGTCCAAACATCCTAACGGAATTGTTCCAGGCACTAGAACGCGCAGGATTAGCAATCTATGGATGGGGGGCTATTCAATCTGGGGGAATGCTCACGCTTCGCAAACTTCCTCAACAGTGATGCCCTTAACCATGGCAATGACGTGAGCGACATGGGCGATAGCAATAGGCTCGTTGCGACCCTTAACCATACAACCCTTTTGCCATTTCTCTTTTTTGACAGCCTTTGGTAGCGTCGGTGCACCTTCTAGGTATTTGGAGGATGCGTGAGACGGGCGGATTTCGCACTAGAAGAAAGTCCTGTCAACAATGAAGTCCAGGCAAATGGTTGGAAAGAAGCTGTTTGCTTACCCACGGGCCATCCGTTTCTATTTGAAGTCGTTCCAGAGGTATAGCCTTCACCACCTCCAGGTTCTCTTCCGTCTTTAAACTGCAACCGTTGACACCAACGTCCAAACCGAGGGCCACCATACGTTGCATCTCCTCCATAGTCCCGGTAAAACTGTGAACGAGACCCTTCTTGGGAAGCTTCTCGAGTCTGGGTGCCAGTAACCGCTCAAAGTCATCGCTAGCAGCTCGGGAATGGAGGAAGAGAGGTAGTTGTATCTCTACCGCGAGATCCAGCTGGGCTTCGAAATATTTCAATTGAGGTTCTTTTGCGCTCAGGAACAATCTATCATAATCGAGACCTATTTCACCGAACGCAACTGCGTATCCAGATTTTTTTGATTCAAGTGCAAGGGATCTCAGTTCGTCAAGCATTTTCGACGGACCACCCGGAAATGCATCAAAGAGCTTCGCCTGACAGGGATGAACACCAACTGTGGCATAGCAAAATCCAGCTGTTCACGGGACTTGTCAGTTAGGGCCAAACGTTATTAGACTAGATGGGTTGCACAAGTTGGGGTAAAAAAAATAAAGGAAAAAAATGAAAATGAAAAAGAAAACCTGAGGGAAGGAGAGAAAAGGGTATAGAAAGCAGTATTACTTACGATAATTCTGGGAAATTTCGATAGCACGCCGGGACTCTTCTACATCAGAACCCGTAACCATGAACTTTTCACAGCCTACTTCGCGAGCACGCTGGATAATGTCGTCCAAGTCACTTTCATGGACCTGCCTTCCATGGTACTCTCCCCTGAAAACAGGATCACTAAAATTGATCCCAATCTGGTTACACAAAGGTTCCCTCTTATCAGCTCTTGAGACGTTGATATATGAAAGAGTAAGAAAACTCACGTCGACATATCTTAGGGGTTTACTGGTGTCACCCATCTTGGCTGCAGCTAAATATTTGGTTGACCCTGTAGAGAATGCTTTTCTGCCGAGAATAAAACAGCGAGAAACTTGGGACACAAAAGGTTTACTGCAAGGTACTGTGTGTCAAGTGAGTTATAGGTACAGAAACCGACAATCTACTCAGCCTTGGCTGGGGCAGAACACTCGTAGACATTGGGCAGTGTTGAACATACCTCCACTATGCTGCTGGCAAGAACGAGGCAAGGAAAAAGCGGTGCAGGTTCCTTTGGATCTTACACAAATTGAGAAGGGTGTATTACTATTCCCAAGTATCCTGGAAACGTTTTCTACGCCAAAAGCCACACGCATCAGAAAGCAATGATACTCTTTTCCTGTTGCCCTCACAGCTTCTTTATTGAAACGGTCCCCATTCCTTTCGATATCCGCGAGACAATTTCGGTGCTGGACCTCTTGGCAACAGCAGCCCACCATCAGCCACATAAGTGCTGCGCCTCCGTGGCTAGTGACTATGCTGAGTCATTTGATCTTAGGGATGCGGAGAAGTGTCCGAATGATCAGTGACTGATCTCGGTGCTCCTCCGATTCACTTGTTAATTCATTGTTCCTCATTGGATTCTGTTACTTTTCTGGTTACTACAGGGAACATCCATGGAGATACCAACTCATTGCGACATGTTGTCTCCATAGGAGATTGACAGCGCATTCTATGCCATTTGTATGTATTGTACATGCTTAGGCTACAAGGGACTTTGTCTGCGCCCGTATACATACCGAAGCTGTATTCTGCGCTGAGAAGGTCGGGTTCTTCTAACCCGGGCGTTCGGGACGATGGCCGCTGTGGAGCCTTTCATTTGTTACGTTCTCCGCATTTCTGCGATAGTTCTGCGGAGGTGCCCTGTTACCACTGATTCTACACCATCGATAACAACGCATTCTATTCTTTACTTCGGCGCTTCCCCGTTTTATTGAGGCCTAGGCTGTATAAGTATAATACTTATATGCAAGCATTGCGCAAAATGCGACTTCTATCATCTGATCATTAAATCGCCCTCTTTTCTGACATTGTAAACAATCGTCGGCATTCATAGTTCAACCCCCACATTCTTTCTACAATGGCAGACAAGGCACTTCTGTCTGTTCGGCAAATCTCAGAGCACAATGCAGTGCAGGATTGTTGGATTGTTGTCGACAAACAGGTGTGGGATGTGACAGAATTCTTGGAAGAACATCCTGGAGGATCTTCGAGTGAGACATACATCCACACTTAAACACTACAGATATTAACACGGTCGCATTAATTATGCAGTCATCCTGAAATATGCAGGTCGCGATGCCACCAAGGCTTATTCGGAAGTTCATGCTCCAAGCGTTTTGGCAGCGAACTTACCCCAAGAAAAGCATATGGGTGTGCTGGATGAGTCCACGATCGATGACGAATGGGCCAAGCAACCACCTACTGAGAATCCCAAAGTTGTCCATGACCATGAGAAGCCGCCATTGCATACCTTAATCAATTCGCACGATTTTGAGCTCGTGGCGTCAAAGACTGCCAGTAAGAAGACATGGGCGTTTTACTCCAGTGCCGCAACAGATCTTATCACCCGGGACGCCAATAAGTCTTGCTTCGACCGAATCTGGTTCCGGCCACGGGTGCTGAGGAATGTCCGATCAGTAGATACGAAGACTAAAATTCTTGGGGTCGACAGCAGTTTGCCATTATTTGTGAGTCCTGCAGCTATGGCAAAGCTCATTCATCCCGATGGCGAGTGCGCTATTGCTAGAGCTTGTGGGAACAAAGGTATTATGCAAGGAGTGAGCTCGGTAAACTCCCCTATCTGTTATTCTCCGTCTAACGAGTCTATCAGATCTCCAATAACTCCTCGTACACAATGGAAGAGCTTAGAGACACCGCACCTTCGGCGAGCTTCTTTTTCCAATTATATGTCAACCGAGATCGTGAAAAGTCAGCTGCGCTCCTCCGTCAATGTTCGGCAAATACTAACGTGAAAGCCATCTTCGTGACGGTTGATGCGGCTTGGCCGGGTAAAAGAGAAGCAGACGAACGTGTCAAGGCCGATGAAGGCTTATCCGTACCAATGGCTCCATCCAAAGCGAAGAATGACAACAAAGGAGGTGGGCTGGGACGTGTGATGGCCGGTTTCATCGACCCTGGACTGACTTGGGAAGACTTAATGTGGGTACGGCAGCATACACACCTTCCTGTTTGTCTAAAAGGCGTGATGTCTGCAGACGATGCCATGTTGGCTATGGAAGCCGGCCTCGACGGTATTTTACTTAGCAACCATGGAGGGCGGAACCTTGACACTAGCCCTCCATCGATCATTACGCTTCTCGAATTACAGAAGCGCTGTCCTGAAATCTTTGACAAGATGGAGATTTACGTGGACAGTGGGATTAGACGCGGGACCGACATCTTGAAGGCTATCTGTTTGGGCGCAACTGCAGTGGGCATGGGGCGTAGTATGCTGTTCGCTACTAACTATGGTCAGGAGGGTGTCGAGCACTTGATAGAGAGTAAGTGATGAGCCTCGTCCCCTTTAGACTTTGTCTCTAGTCATCGCTTACCATACCTTAGTCATTAAGGACGAGTTAGAAACAGCTATGCGCAACAATGGGATTACCACACTAGACGAAGCCGGCCCACATCTAGTTCATACAGCTGACATTGACCATCTGGTTCCCGAATCCCGCCAGCACCCATATGCACGAAAAGTTGCCAAAGGGCGACGTTCATTGCACTCCTCCAAGCTCTGAACAGCTGTGGAATACCCACAGAGTTGTATATACCCACTAAAAAATATGAAAAGCTTGTCTTCGAGTATTTCGATCAGCGCGGGCACATGATTGTTGGATTAGAACTTAATCACGTTCATGTATTGGTCTCCTATTGGTCTATGATATTCTTACTCGATCGCAGTCTGTAGGTTTGATAAGATGCAGATATACCCAAAGCGGCCCGTGTGTTAAGAGTACGTAGATAAATGGCTATCAAGATCGTTAAGGTGTTTCAATAATTTAGCGGTGACATATCAAAAGTATACGTGGGATGAGAAATACGGCACGTGATAATAATTTACGCCATAGTACTACATATGCTTTACCTGGTCGAGCCTCCAATCAGAGGCATTAAAGGCGCAAGAAACAATGTGAGAGTAGCGGACCTGGGAGGAAGATGAGATACCCGTTATCGTGTTTATATTGACCACATCACCGAAGACTGAAAGTGGAAGGTTACATATATAGTACAGGGAGGTGACTGGGGTGTATCATCATCATCATTTGGTAAGGTGAGGACCAGAGTTGGGTAAATTAAATCAAAGAAAACCAAAAAGAAAAAGAAAAGAAAAGAAAAAAAAAATTTGGGTTAGACATAAAATCAATTACTTCATTCAATTAACATATTACGGGGCATTGAATTTCTTGTTCTCGTGACTCTCCCCCAATGGGATGGCATGCAAAACAGGGGTCGATCATTCCCTATACTACAGTGCATCTTGAATCCCAGCCCCTAAAGTACTGCGTAAGTTTAATCCTACTGCCTACAATACTGCGAATTACTGCGTACCTTCGATCCTGCCCCAATGTTTCCACCCGTTTTCTCCTCAACGCGGTATCTTGAATCCCAGTCTATGCTTTACACAGTACCTTTGGTCATGTCCCCATAATAATCGTGTCGTTTAGACTAATTCTGGAATGAAAATGCCTCCCGGAAAATGGGGCCAACTCCGATCGACAACAAGGTCGCTTGGATCCCCACTTCACCGCCTCTCGCCTGAGTCTCAAACTCTCAACAGTTGAGAGAAATAATGCGGGATTAGAAATTAAGATGGACTATTGTGAATCATGCGGACGACGGGATTCATTTACTCTTCCTGTAAAGGGTAAGAATCCTCCCAACTCGGTAATATTATGGAAGCTTCGTCATTGATCCGTCCGCTTATCATCCGGGAAATACTAATCGTAATTTATGTACTCCGTACTCCGTATGGACGGTACTGACTTCCCCGCGGTATTTGTCCTCACGAATCAATTGCGTCACTGACTCTACTCTGTACTCATTGCAAAACAAACTGCATACTACATGAGATAGTAGGTAGCAATAGAGAACATCCAATGTTGTGCCGTCCTATCGTAGGGCTGCTGTTACTAGTATTACCACACCACTTTCGTTTGTCCGCTTACGCTGTCTCTGTGTCATATTTTTGGCTGAGGACTCTCTCACGTCGTCCACCCATGAGTTCACCACTACTTGTAGCACCACCTGGCGTGCCTCGCGAGGGCAAGGCGACAAATTTAGTAGTAGTCTATCCAGCCCCACTGCTGGAAGATCGCAACAAGTAGTACCTACCTGGTGGAGTCATGGTGGTGACATGGAATTTTCTGTTTCGAAAGAAGAGAGGAAGTGATTGGATTGGTTCTATACACCACGCTAGACCCCTCTGATGTGTTCTAAAGTCAGTTAGAAATCATTTTAATAATTCAAAACAGATTATTGAAAAGCACGAGGGAAGAGAGGGGAAACTCAGGGCAGACCGGTGCATCAAGCTTCGATGCACCAAGGGTTGACCAATGTCTAATGGCCACAGGTTCCGGGACGGGCAAGCGTTTTCGTGATCATCAACTGACCATTCCCCCCGGTGTAGCGAGTCGTAGTCATAGAAATTCCTGGATTGCCTGATCTATTGGCTGTTTTACCACCCGTAGCGCCGGGGAATATGCATGCTTGTACATCCGGTCCTTGAGGTCCACGGATGCGTTGAGTGTACCCCATACTTTGATACTTGACTCTTATCCTGCTGAAGACCTGATATGTAATGTATGGAACCAACCATCATTACTTTTTCTTTCTTTCTTTTTTTAATTTTCGCATTTTACCCCACCTCTACCCTCCTTTTGGATTATTTTCTCTTTTTTTATTTTATTTGATTTTATTATGATACAGTTGTTTAAGCGAGAAGATCTGCTTGAGTGCGACGAGTAGATCTGAACACTATTGGAGAAATAAGAAAAATAGTCCGTTGTGTTTCGTTAATTACATTAATACATACCCAGTTTTGTGTCCGCCCAGGCGACACCATCGATCGATCCATTTAGTCGGGGAATTTGGTGGGTTACTACTATTAGCAACCCGTCGACTTGGCCAGACCGCCCCAGTCCAGTCTGCGTCCACCGGAAGGGTGAAAGTGGATAGCTCACTCTTCCCCCCCCCCAACGGTTCCTGCAAACATTCAGAAGTACAAGTACTGAGCTCTCCTCGACTGCATTCCATTCCCTCCTTCTCTCCAGTTCCTGCTCATCTACCCAATACTTTTGGATTCCTTCTTTTCGTTTCCTTATTGAATCGTCTGGCGTATATTACCTACGTTATATCCTTTCATACTCTATAATTCACACTATCTACTCGAATAGCATCTACATACCCATATCCCTTCCGGGCATCTCAGCTTTAAGACCCCATACCTTCTTCTTCTCTTGAACATAACATCCATTAACTGCGCTACTATTTTCGCAATGGCAGCTCCTCGCTCTACTTCTTTGCGCGCCCTTCGCCTGCTCTCTCAGCAACATACTGCCACACCCTGTGTCCGCCGGAGTCTGCACATCACCGGTGTCAATTCTGCACAGCCTGTCAACGTTCCGGACCGTACGTCTTTGTACGCTACTCGCAGCTTGGCAGACCTTCAGAGGGAGTGCCACAAGAGGAAACTGGGAGCCAGCGGCAACCAGAGTGAGGTACGTATCACTAATGTTTCGAGCATAGCTTCCCATCGTACCCGAACTAACCACTTCCACCCCATACAGCTCGTTGAGCGCCTTGCCAACCATGACTTCCTTCAATCCCGTGCTTTCAGCATTGCCATGAGAAGAATCAATGGCAGCTCTGCAGCAGAGTAAGTGCTTAAACCTCGAGCTGCTCTCTTACCTCGGCACAAAGGGCTCAACGCTGACATCACTCCCCACTCTAGTCAATCTGTTTCCACCCGCCAATTCAATACATCTCGTGCCTTGAAGGCCGTCAATGACTCATCCACTGTGGATTTTGCATACCTGCCGTCCATGGACGAGGTTGATGCCCCTGCTCGCCCCGCCGATACTCGCATTCCGATCCTTTCCGATGTCTACACCAACTACAACTCGAGCCAGCCCTCAAACCCACCCATGAAGCCCCAGGTACACACTATTTCCGGGGGCGGGGCCGATGTCGCAGTCAGCCCCATGGCTGAAGTTGTTGACAACAACTCGGTGGATATCGACCCATTCTCGCTAACCGAGACGGTTGGCAAATCCCGCTTCGGCGAAGAGCTCTTGAAGTCCCAGAACGGTTCCAAGGAACCCGGTGTTGTAAGAGAGCTGTGGACCGGATTTTTGGAAGATATTTTAGGATCCAAGCAGCAGAGTTACCAGAAGCAGCACTGATTTGACTAGCGTTGTTTGTCTTGTTTTACTTTAGCGACGATTGATTTCCACTGAAAGTGGTCTTTCTATTTTCTGATACTTATTCTATCATCATGATGCTCAGTGATGCTATCTATTCACAATTTGATGAACATAAAGTGGTTCAATATCTCAGTGTTTCTATTGAAAAGCCATCGTAGTGAGCACTATCTCCTAATCGCAACCAGAGAACTCCAGACTCGAGAATAGGAAAAGAGTCACACCACCTCAAAACTTATGAATTGACGTCGATCATCCACGAGGCGACCAGCCAATCAGTCACTCCGTACCCCCGAGTCTAAAGGGACAGGATAACCCTAATAACCTAGGTAAGCACAAGGCATGCTTCTTCGGCATTCGGGAAAGATTCAAAAACTATTCAGTATGATTATTGATTACGATGATCGGAAATATGGAGCATTACTCGATGGGGGGGATAAACGATTAAGGTTCTCCGATCTCTTCCGATGTCTGAAGAGTCCGTATCCAAGATCTCCATAAATCACATGCGGCATGTGAACTGGGGATTTATGGTCTAATCTGAAACTAGGGTCCACGATTTAAATCCCCATATTGTATTCTTGCCAGTGATTTCATAGTAAATACATGTTTTCGACTTTCAATTGTGTAAATACCAAAGGTGGTGTTGTAGACAAATGAGATAAGGCCATGGTTTACAGTGAGTCAAAAGTACCGTAGATCCTTTTCTACCGGTTCAATTAGATTAGATCCGGAAATGAGCCAGAGTTAGACTAATGGATCTATGACGGTAATACTTACGTATAACATTTATGTGCCTTGACGTATACTTATTTTACAGATTCGGTAGTCAATGGGGCTTGCTATGTTGCAAGTATGCAGTATAGTTACGTGAAACGAAAAGGCATTCGGGTATTCCGGCAGCACGCCTTCTCCTGGCTTAACATACAGTACGGATATGCGGTCCTCTTTGAAGCGTGGGAGTTACAGTCCGATTCTGTATCTACCTGTGGTATCTAGGATGAGCTTGTGCTCATTCATCGGGGTCATTGTCGACTAGTTGACGACAATAATAAGCTCATAGGGGAACAGTGGTATTTTCCTGGCTGTGGATTCTACTGTTCCTATCTCACGATGCTTTTCAATAGGCCTTAACGATACCGAGTATAGCTTTGCCCTAATCTTTGAGTCAACATCTTAAATTCTGGACAGAGCCCGGTGATTGGTCGATATATTCTGTAGATTTCTGATGCCCGAGTGCATAGTAGAACTGGGTTTCAGTCCTTGGAGGTCACATTGGAACTTCTCTGTATTCTTGAACAATCCGAGGATTTGATGATCCTAGAAGTGATTCATATGTCTGGGTTACTTCAGCACCCGCGAATTGGAGATGGTGACTCCGCCCTGTATCTGCTTGCCACCTGCACATCTAGATACGGTCTGTATCGTCTTTTGACCTTTTACAAGTGGCGGGCATTCAACGCAAACGCAAAGAGACAAGGGGCCTCCAATACAGCCCAAAGCTTGTGACATCAAGTTTTACAGCCTCAGAAATGAGCTTGAAGCTCCAATACACTGGTATCTTGGATAAATACGAAAAAGAAGGACGAAAAGATTAAGCTAAATTATCCTACAATAAGGTAGAACCGTATATCCCTGCTATCATTGCCCTGGTATCTCACATTCATGACGTTTTTGCTTACTGCGCACCATCTAACGTCGTACATCTTCGCCTAAGGCCAACCATGACCAACGTCCAGGCATCCCTTCAACAACAATGACGGAAGAGGAACGCGTCCTCCTTTCTGGAACGAGTTCGAAGGAACAGTTCCCTATTGGCCTTGAGAGGAAAGTGGATTTTCGCGATGCGTTGCAAGTTCAGGTTGTACTCAGTTCCTCATTGGTCTAGTTGAGGTGAAGTCATGCTGATGTGGAACGGTTACGGTGTATCGAGCACATGGCTATCCATGGATGAATACTTTGCTTATACAATGATTGCATACCTACCATGACGGAAAGATGGTGCAACTAGTAAGTAGCGCATGGCATCAGTCAGTCAGCCTACCGTTACGAAGAATTACTAGGATCATGGCAGCTAGCAATATGCTAGATTGACCAACATCGTGAATGATCAACCCCAGATTACATATATGTTTCAAAATTGCTCGAAATCTCAGAAGAATACCGAATATATACCCTTTATCAATTATTGTCCTACGAGACCTATTCGTCAAAAAGAATATATACACAGACAGCCGCCGAACAGGTGACATCTCTCAGGTTATCACCAGCTGTCCAAGGAGACATTGGCAATTTATGAACCCTGTTACTGCTCTGAGCATGCGAATTTCCCAAATATCATGACAAACTCGTTGATGTTCTCGTCCTCTATTCCAAACTCCCAGATGTCAAAAGGGAACAAGGAAAACCACTGGCTCTATATGACATGCAATTTCGGAGAGACTTGCCAATATTCTACTGGAATTTCCGTGCCGACTGGGGCATAAATACACCGTACGGTGAAGCTTTTGGCCCGTTGACCCTGAGTGCCGACAAATGCAAAACTTGAGTCTACTGAATCGGAGCAGATTTGCCGCTGTATCGGTGCCGACTGAAGAGACTAACTTTGAAGACCTGGTTTGGTATGCACTTAGACGATAGTGGCAGATGCAGAGCTGATTATGAGTTTGAAAATGGATATATGGAGTGAAGATATGGACGGAACAAGGGTCTTTTGCAATGGGCCTTGTAAACATGGATTCAACAGTCAAATTGTCGGCGGAGTGTCAGACGGTCCCCGTCCATTGGCAGATAAGTACTATAGTGGAACCTAATAAGTAGATTTATTCCAATTGGCTGACATATACTAGTAGTGCGATGCTGTTGAGGATGGAAATTTACTCAAACTTCCACCAGGTTGACCGGAAGCTGGATCTAGTCCGCCGTAATAGACGCCCCCACATTTAGTCCGAAGTACTATATATTTAATAATAGTATCTGTCTTGGTTCCAGGTTGCCACTGGTGATCTGAAGAGAACGAGTTGAACAACTGCCTCTCCGTGACCAGTCTCTCTAATCTCGTCCTTCCAAAGCAAATCATCCAGTTCACATACTACTTAACTTCGGTGACTCTCAAGATGGGCCAGGTTATTCTTATTACAGGAGCAAATCGAGGTGAGTCTCCAACACATTTCAGATATGGTGTACCTGGGATAACACGACCATACAAGCATTGGGAAAGGCCTTACGGCACACTACCTTAGGGGGACGGACACCAGTGTCATTGCAGCCATCCGAGATGTCTCAGCTGAGAACACAAAAGAACTACGTTCTTTGCAAAAGGGCCCTGGCTCCCAGTTGATTCCCGTGTCGCTCAGCCTCGACGTCCCATCGAGCGCCACCGACGCAATTGCCGAAATACAAACGCAGCATCACATTGAACACATTGACATTGTCCTTTCCAATGCAGGAATTTGCAACCACTGGGGCCCTGTGGCGGACATGACTGACGCGGACATGCTTTCCCACTTAGAAGTGAATGCCCTTGGACCACTGAGACTGTTCAGGGCCACAGCGCCATTGTTACAGAACGCCAGTCAGCCCAAGTTTGTCTACACCTCTACTTTATTGGCAAGCCTTGATGGGATCGAACGCCTTCCATCCTTGGCCACGGCTTATGGAATGTCCAAGGTAGCGGGTAATTACCTGGTCAGAAAGATTGATGCAGAGCACAAGAACCTGATCGCTTTATGCGTCGACCCTGGGTATGTCCTAACCGTATAATTCTTCTCCTTGTCCGGCGACTTCAGGATAGTTCCTTGGATACTAACCTTGATCAGACTTGTCCAAACAGACATGGGTAGTCGTAATGCACAATCCATTGGATTAGAAAAGGCTCCATTGGCCGTTCAGGAGAGCGTCCAAGGAATTATCAAGCAGGTGCGTATAAAGCATAATTTATCCTCGTCGTTTTCGAATGGAAATGCTGACTTCACTAAAGATCAATGAGGCACAAAAGTCAACTACATCTGGTCAATTTGTTAACTACCTCGGCGAGAGGGTACCCTGGTAGGCCAGAGATAAAGTCAGATTAGTAAAGAAGAGCCATCATAGATAGAATACAACATGGTCCCAGCCCAGTCTTATTCTCATCAATAGTGTGTTCTGTCTACTTGTGTGAATGATTAGGTTTCTCACATTAAAAAATGCCTGGGAGAATTTTAAATTTCTGGGCAAATATTTCTGGCCAAGGGTCAAAAGGTGCAGCATTCCAGCTATCCTATGGGTATTAAGCATTCAATTATTTTGATGTGCAGTACTTTGGCCTGTAATAACCAACCGGCCCCCTACGACGCAGGAGTCACTGAACCCGAAGTTCTCACGACAATGCTCCCCAAATCCAAGTAGAGAATAATACTAAATAGAACGCATCTTAGAAGCCTGTAAGTAATGCCATGCTGTTTTTCTTCGTCTGGCTGCTTTAACCTCTATTTATGATTCATCTTGTTGAACGGCGTCCGCTTTGTCAGCGGGAAGAGACAATACTCGATGCAACTAATGATCTCAAGGAACCTACCAGGTTTATTTGGTTACCATTTAGATATCAGCGCACGCAATAAAATCCAGAGAGGTGAGTCATGGAGTTAGCCAAACATTGTTCTTTTGGGGTGCTTTCATTCTTCAGCCTGGTGATGCCCTGTTCCTCCCTGCTATTCTCTTCCCCTCCGCGTCGCTTCATCTTCTTCCCTTCACTTCGTTGGTGCACCGTTTATATGGGTGCTGAGGATGTCCGTCGGCAGGCCTTGAATGTGTTCCGTATGAAGCTTCTTGGTGCCGAGGTAGTGGCTGTTATCAGTACAACTGGTAGCTATACTCTACGTGATGCAGCAGTCAATTAAGTGCTGCGGGCATGGTTTACAAAACTCGAGGATACACATTATATCCTTGGTTCTGTCGTTGGGCCACACTCTTTCCCAACCATTGTACGCACCTTTCAATCTGTGATAGGCGAAGAAACTAAGCAACAAATAAAAGAGTCCATTGACAGGCTTCTCGATGCTGTTGTTACATGCGTTGGAGGTGGTAGCAACGCATCTGGCATGTTCTATCCCTTTTTACAAGAGTCAGGTGTCCAGCTTTTAGGTGTGGAGGCTGGTAGCGATGGTCTCAATACGTCTCATCAATCAGCAACGCTTTCTACGGGCAGTAAGGTGTGCTTCACGGAGTCTATACCTATCTTCTACAGGATGAGCATGGTCAGGTTTCTGGGACGCACTCTATCTCTGCTGGTTTGGACCATCCAGCCGTGGGACCTCAATTGAGGTCTTGGAAAGACAGCGGGCGGGCTCGGTTTATTGCTGCCACAGACGCCCAAGCCCTGGCCGGTTCCGGGTATTGGCAGAGTATGAAGGTATCATCCCGGCTTTAGAGTCCTCACATGCCGTGTTTGGCGCCATGGAACTAGCCAAACGATGAAGAAAGGGGAAACGAGCATTGTTCTGAATCTTAGTGGGAGAGGCGACAAGGATGGTCAGAGTGTTGCTGATGCTTTGCCTTGGCTGGGGCCTGAAGTTGAATGGGACTTGAGATTTTGAATACTTACGTTCTTACAGATGGTGAATGACCTTACTCTGGATATTTTGAGAGTCTGGGGTATACTTGATGCTTACTCACATTGATTCGCAGCAAGGCGAGCAAACCAATCCCTTGCGTAGATCGCCCTTCGCTAGCACTAGAACCCTGCTTATGAAACAATAGAATCAGCACTAGTTAAGAACCCTTTATCCCAGATGTCTTAATATAACCCAAAATTGCAACAGGTTAATCCGTGTGGGAAAAAAAAGCAAAATAGTATAAATTGTACACTAGAACGACTTTTGTCTATAATAACCACCAACTAGTGTTTTCCCTTTGTTTTGGGTGTCTCACCTGGCCTCTTCTAGATCTGCCGAGAATCTATTTTAATACCTTTATACCAAGACACACCTTCTGAGTTCTGTGATGATATAAAAATAGAGAGTGGAGTTCTAGATCCCATAGTCTACCGATAGTATTTTGCACGTGTGATATCACGTGGGATGAGTAGGAAGCCACCCTGGCAAACCAGGATAGAGCAAGATAGGCAGATCTGAAGATTCGGTACAGAGTATGTATGCACGGGGTTCTCGGTGAGCGCTTGAGAAGCGAGCTTTAAAGCACATTCGATGATATTTCGCTTGTGCAAAAGCAGGAAATCGGTAAGGGACAGGCTGAAAACAACTGGTCACTTACTCCGTATGCATGACTACTGCTTGAGAATGCCAAATTTCAAGGGTTGCCATGCAGGAACGGACGTATTCGAATGTGTTTGCATGATCGGCATCCTTTGTCTTCTTCTCAAGATGCTGTTGTGTTCCACCCAGGAGGAAGAGAGCACGGCTGGCACTCTTATCAAAAAACAAAAGATACCCTGAAGCCGGCTTAATGGTCACGATGTCACACTTTTTTTTCCCTCACGACTGGGGTACGGAGACGGCATACAACCTGCTCCGATACCATAGTACACAGTAGGAGCAGTACTTCTGTTGGACAGAGTTCCAGCAGTGGGCCCATCGTGGAGACACTAGAGTCAGTGCCTAACATTACGTTAGCAGCCACAAAAGAACCGCAGCCACTCGCGTACGTATAACGAACGCCTCTTAAGGTCATGTATAACCCGCAGTACAGTCACATTGAAATCGTGGCGAAAAATGAGGGCAGTGGGGCGCCCGAGAGTGCGTCAGCTTGCAGTCTAGAACTTTGGTCGTGACCAAACATCCCGTTGTTTTATTCATTGTAGTGAATCAGATCGATCAACACCTGCAAGGAAAGAGACAGATCAACTGGCTTATTTTTTGGGGACCTCAAGTTGGGGGGAGGGGACTGATCAGATTTCTCCTATTTACACGTTAACCAAGTTCAATGAGTTGCCTTGAGCGAGTGGATCGGCAACTGTCATGCCAAGAGGGGATTTTGAAACACTTCCGAGGTTCCTTGGAGGGAAAAAAAAAGATGTTGCCCCTGATGTGGTTCGTACGATAATTTCGACATGTTCATACAAAACTCTACCCACCAAGAAGGAATGTGATGTGAGCAGACTAATGTATGTGTGTGTGTGGCCGTTGCATTCATTCCCCATATTCTTTGCTTTGTCTTTGCATTCGCACCACCGCTGATCACTTTTAGGGATCCAATGATGCAATGACCAGAAAAACCAAAAGTTCCAATTCAGGGGATCAACTGGGAATTTTTCTTTTTTGTCTGAGTCTCCCCTCTTCGGCTCCACTTGGTAGCCCCGGTAGCCCTGGAAGAAGTTCGGTCCAGCTGTAGATCGGGGCCTAGAGCAGCGCCGGTTTCCCACCAGAGCCACTCATGAGAAGGCCCAAGAGCTTGGCCGTTGAAGCCTCCAGCTACTATTTGCTCCTGAGTGGTGGAGGATGGATACTCAATGTACTACTAACTCTGGACTCCCTATCCATGCCTACAGCATCCGGCTCTTTATACGGAGAACGGCCTTCCCCTCATGGCTATCGCTGCATAATACCATTCACTTTTTATGTCTGTTGGCTGCATTGCTTGTCTTTTCTCTCTTCGCTCCTTTGCATGGCATGGTTCCTTTTGACTTATAGTTTTTCTCGAAGCATTCTTCTCCCTCCGCGGTTCTATTTATAATTTTCTGGTCTGGTCGGGTCTTATTCAATTAATTGCTCAGAAAAAAAGCGTTCTTCGAGTTTGCATTGCATAAGACTTGGTTATCATCTTTCGTTCTTTATCAATACTAGTCCAGAAAGCCTTTTTCAACCTGACTGCCGCTTGTCGGTCTCTTCCCACGAATGCGCCCGTTCGCTCTACTCTCTAATTAGAAGAATTGACATAAAGTCATGCGTTTCTTACAATGTCTTCTCGCTACAACATCTCTTTACACTAGTGTCACGGCATTTGTGCCCTACCACATAGAGCTTAGTGAATCCGTTACCGATGCTACCAGTGATAAGCTACAGCGTCGTTTTTTCCCATATGAGTTGCCGTCAGAGGATGTGAAGGATGAACTGGAATCATCCACCGGGGATGATACTCTCACCCTGGACATCAAAAGGGCCTCGTTTCGCCGTGACAACAATTTCAAGATCATGTTATCAGATGATCCGACCTCACCCAACACGGCCGCGCTCAACCAAGGCGGCAATGACTACACCTACTTTGCAGCCGTCAAGGTTGGCTCTCAAGGTCAGAAGATGTGGATGATGCTCGACTCCGGTGGTGTCAATACATGGCTCTTCGGGTCGGACTGCACGACGAATTCCTGCAAACTACACAACACGTTTGGTGAACACGCATCGACGAGCCTCCTACTAACCAACAAGAAATGGGGCGTGGGGTATGGAACCGGGCAGGTTAGTGGAGTCCTCGGAAATGACACCCTCTCGATTGCTGGTATGAATGTGCGTATGTTGTTCGGGCTGGCTTCCAATGCGTCGGACCAGTTCCAGAATTACCCCATGGATGGTATCATCGGCCTTGGCCGCGCTGAGGAAGGGTCGTACGGTCCTTCATTTATGGAGGCCGTCATAGAGCAGAAAGCCCTCAAGTCAAATATTGTCAGCTTCAGCCTCTCTCGCGCCGCCGACGGAGGGAAGGATGGTGCTGTGACCTTTGGTGGCGTCGACAAGACTAAATTCACCGGGAACATTTCGTACACCGACGCTCTCAGTGGTAATAATCGCTGGACCATCCCTCTGGATGATGCCAGCGTGAATGGCAATGCCTGCAATTTCGTCAACAAAACGGCCATCATCGACACCGGCACATCCTACGCCCTGATTCCGCCAAAGGACGCTGCCGCATTGCATAAGTTGATTCCGGGTTCCAGTGCCTCGGGAGGCGAAAACTTCGTTATCCCTTGCAATTCCACCGCCAAGGTTGAACTCACGTTTTCAGGCCAGAGTTACACAATCTCCCCCAAGGATTATGTCGGTTCGAAGTACGGGTCGGGTTGTGTCTCAACGATCATCGGCCACCAGATGTTCGGTGACAACGAATGGCTTGTTGGCGATGTCTTCCTCAAGAACGTGTATACAGTGTTTGATTTCGACAAAGACCGCGTCGGGTTTGCGGTGCGTGGGAACTCCAGCGCAAAGACATCTACAACAACTACCAGTGCCACCGGAACTGACAAGGCTGACTCCGCTACTGCCGCCACTGTGAGCTCAACTACGACAGAATCTACCTCTGCTGGCATGAAGGCCGGCATACATTATTTGCCTGCCTTGATGGTCGTCCTGTGCACACTTTGGCTAGCCTAGTGTGATCACGCGACTCTCAGTAGGCTTGCTACTATTTCTTGCATATATAACACTACTACGGAGTATTCGACCCAGTATCCGATAGAACACGGTGGCCATAGCATCAGCGGCTGGAGTTGTGGTCAACCTCAAGACTTTCTGTATATTCTCCTGTCAATATCTTGGCGGACACATCTATCATCCTGCCTCCTGGGACACACCTTGCATATATGTGTGATGTCTCCAGTCTATGCCTATATATTCGAGTTATACCATCTCAATACCGGTAAATAGCCACTTTTTCAGCCCGGACAAGTATCAGTTTTTCATCCGGACTATCTAGTCAAGGAAACATATTCAGTTCAACTGCCTCAAAGGCCAATAGCACTGTAATTAACACATAGCCCTTGACCTCAGAGGTGCCATTAAGGTAAAAACTCGCCCAACCATACGTCACTGAGCCCCAGAAACTCCCAGAAAACAGCATAAGAAACACAAGTTAAATTCTCTACAGTATTAGACCCCCTTTAGTCCATCCACCAAGTCCCACCTTCTCGGACACAAACCACCCAAGGATCCCAGCCCCGACGCCTTGGTTATTTGGCATAAATGGCTTATGCCCTGATCGGATCTGAGACCGTGGGATTGATATATAGTATAATGATAGCTGATATGTCAATATGTTACATTTAATATAATAGTATATTATGAGATAAACCCTTACAAGAAAGATGATACTGACCTCAAGTCCAAGACAGTCATTACATATCAGGCTGCATAATTCATATGCCAGCAGATGTAACGGTACCGAGATTATTGGGGGCTAGTGTCGGGGCTAAACAGGGGTCAGTGAGCCAGTTATATCTACCCCAGACACTAATCGTTGCATATTAACCACCATCCTCAGCACAGATCGTCTCCTTACTATACGAGATCTGTCAGCCTTGTGGTCTTAAGGATGGACTATGTGGAACCTGAGTCGGCTCTATCGAATTATAGTTATCAGATCTCCTTAACGGGTCCACTGCTGAAAAGCTTAGATAGATTACTTGACCTTTACTGGACGATAGTCTATATATGATGGCTGCTCGAAATTGGTGGGCATGGAGACACAATATAGCAGTGGTACAAGAGGGTGCATGAAACTAAGCGGAAGTTGGATGTGGAGGTCTTCATGTGTATTACTCTTGCTCTAGTAGACAGTGTCCCTTGTTCTATACTGCGTATATCCCCTTGCGGTGCATTATAAGTCTACTTCACCGGCTCACAAGACCTTGTCCGGAATTAGGGTATATCCTTTCGGATATGATTCTACAAAAGTGTTAGCAACCTGGGTAGAGACAGTCGCGCAGACTCAAAAATATACCTAAAATCGATCGATCAAGTTCCTCTATGCTGTTGAACCCCGCAACACACATGAAAATGTCAAAATCAGCCAGTAGTGATTTCATAACGTGCCGGACTCCTTCCTCTCCCATGATACTGAGCCCCCAGATCCAAAGCCGGCCGACAAACACGAACCGGGCTCCCAGTGCCAACGCTTTCGCGACATCACTCGCGCCGCGAACTCCAGAATCATACATGATGTAAATCTGGTCACCGACAGCATTGGCAATATTTTCCAGTGCATCAAGGCTTGCGATGGCTCCGTCCACCTGCCGACCGGCATGATTGCTCACCACGATGCCGTCGACTCCGTACTCGACGCACTTCTTTGCATCTGCGATCGACTGGATCCCCTTGATGGCGAAAGGTCTTCCACCAGAAATCTTCTTCCATTGCTCAATTAACCAGGGGATTTTCTCCCAGGACCATGCACGGCCGTGCCAGACGGAGTCTATCCATTTTGCCGAGGCCGCAACGATGTCCTTCTCCGGGTCAATACCTTCTTTGCGACATCGCTTCTGGAACACAGGATCTGTCAAGCCTAGGTCAGCACCAATCCCGCGGTAGAAGGCATAGTTGGAATTGGCCACATCGTCGTGTCGCCAGCCAAGTTGCCAAGTGTCAGTGGTGAGGATGAGCGCATCAAACCCAGATTGCCATGCCCGGTTGAGGAGAGACAGTGTCAGTTCGTCATCATGCGGCATGTACAGTTGGTAGAACCGAGGGCCTTTGCCGTTTGCCTCTGCGACTTTCTCAATCGGTGTGCTTCCTGCTGTAGAGAGGCAATACGGGAGATTGAGCTCGCCTGCAACTTTGGCGACTGCAGCTTCTGCTGATTGATGGTAGATTTTGTTGATTCCGATGGGCGCAAAGCCTATTGGAGCTGATACGCGGTGTCCAAAGATCTCCGTAGTGGTATCTCGCAGGTTAGTATCTACTAGTTGTCGGGGGATGATACGGTGACGGAAGAAAGCTTGACGGTTCGCCAGGTGGGTGTTGGACATGCCCGCATTGGAGGATGCATAGTACCTACGGGTTGTGTTAGACAATGCACGTCCTCTAGTGGCAGAAGCTGGAGCCATACCAACCACCTTGACTAAGCTTCTCATGAGCCAACTGCTCCAATTTGATGGGATCTATTCCGGCGCGAGTTACGGTCAGCCCAAGGTGCTTCCTTTTGCTAGTCAAGTGCAGGGCAATGTCGTACCCGTGTTGAACGGAGCCGTCTGGCCCTCATTGAGCTTCCAGAAATTCTCGCGCTGGTATAATGCCCATTGTGGCGTCGTTCTTTTTTGGATGTTGGGATTTGTTGGGTCACTCATTGTTCAGAATGCTCTGATTCGTCTATCCGTCTAAAAATTATGTCTTGCAAGAGAATGGATAGAAACAATGTCATACTAGGACAAACATCGAATTCTCTAGATATTTATATGGGTTATGACTTCACTTTGACGCAGCTCTTGGGCGAGATGTCTGGACATGGTGGAGTCGAGCAGATGTACCCTGACAGGGACGAAGGCCAATCGCTGTTGACTGCCAGGAGTATGAATACACTTAACCAGAAGAAGCAATAATATAGTTCGTTCTTCACCAACAATGGTACTGTCGTAGCATCTGCATGAAACGGAGTAACTACATTCAATGGCCGATAAGATAGGAGAATGGCAATGATGTCATTGAGCAGATGAACTAATATGATGTTTATTGACATGCAGCATTACTAGGAATACTAACTAGTGATTGAGCATCCCCTCTCCCCTCGTAGTCCATACGATAATCTAAGGATAGCCATGTACTCTTCTGGCATGTTGAATCTCGCCCTCGACCATGAACAAATCCCGAGGGAATAAACCTTTGACGGGTCCCGATATCCTCCGGAACAAAGATCGGTAACGGGCCAACACGCCTCGGGAACATGACCCCGATGCCGACAAGTGACCATTTCTACCCCAAACTCTCCCATCAACTAACCAACCTTCCTCCAAAACGTCCTCTGGGCTAATCAAGCTTACACAATGTTGGGACTAACCACGCGACGGTCCGCTGCGACCCGCTCGAAATGCTTAACATCTGCAACTAATAACATTCTCCGGACAAGAGCAGCCCATCGCCCATCGCAATTGTGTCTTGCGTCCAAGGATTTTCACACCAGTCAACCCAATGCGGGGTCCCGGCCTACATGGATGCCCATGCGCGTCAAGACACCGTGGATTGAAGCATTGACAAAGAGTAGAGAGGATGCGAAGTCCGGCAAGGGAGCTTCTGCGCCGGTCGCGAAGCCCGATCTGACCCCAAAGAAGATGTCGGATAGCCATTATAGTGCTGTTAGTAAAATCTTTGCGTTTGTTGAGTCATGAACTAATCAGGGATACAGATCTTGCCGTTGGCACAAGATAAATGGCTCCTTGATACATATTTGAATGCCTCGGGGCATATCAGGTAATCAATCGGACATCTATGCCTTGGAGGTTTGAGTCATTGCTAATGAAGCCAGGTTGGGGTCGTTACTGATGGACTTGGATGCTTTGGCTGGTATCATTGCTTACAGACACACCGGTGGCTCGGTGACGACCGTGACCGCTGCATGTGACCGAATCACCATCGAACATCCTCTGATGGAGATCTGCGATCTCGAGCTCAGTGGTCAGGTTACCTACGCTACAGGACGCTCTAGTATGGAGATATCTCTGCAGGTCGCAAAGGCCCCTCCTGAAGGGCAGAAGGCGAAGCCTGAGGATGTCCTGATCACCTGTGCCTTCACAATGGTGTCTCTTGATCCGGCTACCAAGAAGTACGTTCCGAGTAGCTGATTCTCAAAGTATCGTACTAATGCTCCTTAGGCCTGCCAATGTTGCACCCCTCTTGCTAGAAACTGACGAGGAACGTCTTCTTTTCAAAAAGGGAGAAGAGAACTATCAAGCCAAGAAAGGGCTGAGAAAACGAAGTCTGCTCCAAAAGGCCCCAGACGACGAAGAGAGTAACCTGATTCACTCCATGTGGACCAAGGAGATGTCATACCTGAGTACGTAGCTACTCTTCAAGGCTCTGTCTTGATTACAACCATTAACGCCACACAGGCCCCGAATCTCCCGAACAAAGACCATCGAATATGGTCTTCATGAGCGACACCAACTTAAAATCCGCCATGATCATGCAGCCTCAAGACCGCAACCGTCACAACTTCATGATCTTCGGTGGTTTCCTTTTGAAGCAGACCTTTGAGCTTGCATTCTGCTGTGTAGCGTCTTTCTCCCACGCCCGACCCAACTTCATCTCCCTTGATCCTAGCACATTCGAAAACCCCGTTCCCGTCGGCAGCGTCCTGTACCTTCGCGCCACAGTTGCCTATACAGAGCCTGTCGAAACGGATTCAGGCAGCAAGTACACCAAGGTCCAGGTCCGTGTGGACACCAAGGTCAGGGACGTGGAGCATGGCACCAAGAAGTCGACCGGTCAGTTCAACTACACTTTCTTGGTTGAGAAGGACATTCAGGTCATGCCGAAGAGTTACGGCGAGTTTATGCTCTGGACGGATGCCAGGAGACGGTCGCAGAATGCGGCTGCGTTGACTCCTGCTGGGTCGAGGGAGCTTAGTGCTCTTAGAGGGCTCAAGGATAGTGTGACTGAGTAGATGTTACTGTGTAGAATAATATTTGCATATAGTATGGTGTATAGGCTTTAGAGTCTTTGGGACACCCAAAAGCATAGGGATATTGTTTATACCTCTTATCGAGAGAAAAAAAAGAAACAAACAAACAAAGAAAGAAAGAAAAAAGCCATAGCAACTAATCATAGTTAGATCTGTCTACGTATACCAAGCATAGTCCAAAGTACGATCCATCTATATATCAGTCACATGACATGACTTATCCGCACCGATAAAGACCAAACAGATCTTATCTCCCAAACTACTTAGACCCCTCCATACTTATTTGTACAGAGCATTATTCGATTGTCTCCCGTATATACACATCTATTTCTACTAGATCCATACTCCACTTTTCTTTGAAATGAGTGGGCTCCTTCAAAACATCTACCATCTCCGCCGGGTAGCAGACACCGCCGCAAAGGCGTGCTACGTCTGCCACAAGCCCTCGAGCAGCGTGATGATTACGCCCGACAACAAGGTAAATACATTTTACGCTCTTTCAAATATATATATATATAGCTCGGTTAGTATGGAACAGCATTAGTAACATCGTTAAAGGATTTCTTCTACATTTGTCCTATTCATCTGAAGGATCGGCATTTCTGCTCTCCTATCGTTGACACAGAGGAAGAGGAAAAGAAGAAGAAAGAAGAAGCATTAGCAAAAGAGATCGAGAAAGTAAAGAAGGAGTACGAAGAGAGACAGAAAAAGAAGAAAGAGAAGTCGAAAGAAAAGAAGTCCGACGAAGAGTCAAAGAAGGAAGAAGGATCATCCACCGACAAAAAGGCGGACAATGACGAGAAGGAACAAGACGATAAGGTCCATTACCCTACCCTACCCTGCCTCCCTTGCCCATTCTCCCTTAGGCCACCCACACGCCTAGACCCTGGACGTGAATCAGATACGACAAACAACAAGCTAGAGCTGACACACGAAAGATCGAATCCCTCAAGAAATCAGCACAGTCCACGTCCACGTCCACGCCCGCGTCGGATGACGGGCCTCGTATTTTTGCATTGCATAAGTATGGTCCTAACCCGATTCAGGACCCTTACTCCCTTTGCCAGCTCATCATGATCTGACCGGATTGGCTCTCAGAAATTTCTACCAGATGCGCATCGACAGACTGCGTAATCTCGAGGCTGCCAAGAGAAATCGTCAGCGCCTACAGGATCCCTCGTTTTTCCCCTCTGTCCCGTCCAAAGGGCTCTGATGAGGTCAATTTACGAGCGGGAGGGTGTTTGCCTCGTCAGGACTGATTAGGATGTTTATAGCGAGGTGAAGTGTCTATTCGTCAGCTCGTTTGAACGGGGATCTCGACGTCATATATCTAAGCGCAGCAATATGAAGATCATATTAGAGCGTCGCTGCGAAGATGAAATAAACGACAAGCTCACGCAAGCCACGGTTACTCATTGTGCCACCCTCATCTCTGAGCGATAAACCATACATGAACTCAATCTTCTGCTCGAATTTCGTTAGACAAATACAACAGCGCTACAAGTTAGCTCGGAATTCGTCCCAATGGTCTGATCGCCAAATCAGCCAACACTAACCACATGACACCGTCAGCAATATCCAATGCCGCAACCCTGAAGTCTGCCTGGTTCACCCCGGGGGCACAGTCAACATCGAAAGAGAGGCAAGGCACTCTAAGCGGAACCCAACACATGCAATAGTTCAGCACTAGGCACGACGCGGAAGCTTCCAAATCAGCCACCTCAGCCTTACAGGCAACAGTTCGTGCTCTTATGCTCGGACTATATATGTGAAATTCCGTATATCCGGTTCGGCAATGGGCTTGTGACTTGTCGGATGATACGGGAGACAGGCCCCAACTGTAACCGGTCAATATGACAATGAGTATACCTTACTACGTGCTATATGAAGCCTTATTAAACCACGCATTGCATATACATACGTACATAGTATACATACTTTGTATATAACAACTCTAATCAATACGTAAAACCCAACCTGACAGAAACAAATAAGAATAATTAATCAAGGATATACCAAGCAAGGAGCATCATATACATAACATAGCCCACATGTCATGCACTAACACAGACCAACTGGCACTCGATGCAGAGCCACCGATACATCTTGCATATTCTGCCTAGCCTAGGCAAACTAGATTCACGACGGAGCACGTGCATACAGTACTACATATCCCGATTTCGATCCGTCCATAGGGATTTCTCTGAATTTGTGCAAATCAGAGCTTCAAGCATAAAAAAAAAAGCGCCATGATGTCAGGGAACGGACAGGTTCATTTATTTGTTTCTGATTCTTTACTCTACTTTCGGTCTCTGTGGGGAATAAGGAAGTATACTGTATGCATTGCAGTGGGGAAGGAGGAGGCAGTGCACTCTCAAGTCTCTGCTGCCTGTCGTTAGGCCCCTTCGGTTAGACGGGGAGGAGTTCGAGTTTCAGGGCCTGGGGAGTATCTAAAGGGGTTCCGTTTTGGTTGTATTGGGAGGAGGGCAGGAACTAATGTGGATGCATGTTCTATAGTTGTTGAATTATGTTATGTATAGCCTGCCCGAGTCGAATATTGTGTTGATTTTAAGGTGGTTCTACAAGACGTTGTGGTATGTGGTGTCTCGTAGCGCTTAGGGCTTTAGAGGGTTTCATTGACATCCGATTGATGAGGTCGATGGCTGCATTGACTGGACGAGAAGTTTTGAGTGTCGTGTGCAGGTGACGTCATTTTCGATACGGGGTCGCTTCTGGAAGGAGGTTGTCGCTTTTATCCGACATTCATCCATGGATAAAATATGGGCTTAGAAGCATTTCGAATACCTTCTTCTTTTGCATGGATGTAGGAGTGGATAGTCTCGACCACCGAGGAATGGAAGGGAATGATGAATGGGCCGAAAGTCCATTGCCAAGGCCAGTATCTCACTGATAATAACATTGATCTTTTAAAATAATCCCTGGGAATCCAGTCCACTCCTTCGGAGTGAGTGATCATCATAATTGCGATTGCTGTTGCCACTATGGAGTATAAGTATGAAGCGGTCTGGCGGTAATTGAAATACAGTAGGTCAGGGGTTTGCCGGAATTTAAAATTACGACAGTGGTACTGGGGTAACGGTCCTGATACGAAAGAGTTACGGCAGGAGTGCATCCATGGGTCTAGCGCCCCCCAGTTGCGTAAGAGCAGTTTGCACAGCCCCCGTGCCGGAGCTAGTGAGGAGGCTAGGCCTACCCTGCTGGAGCCTGGTCTCCTCCTGGAACCGGGTCACGGACTCTCGATACGCCTGCGCCGATTACTAATGTTCCTTCTCAGGAACTTGTGCACGACTGCCCATTGAGAAGTCTGAGTTTGTCCTCCCCGATCTTCCCACGCCGTAGATCCCGGGACTTGTTCTGCTCATCCATTGGCGGGTTTCCCAGCCAGTGGGCCTTGCCTTAAAAACAGCCTCGTGGAGTTGTGGGGTTAAGCCCTGAATCCTGACAGGTTCTAGCGCTTGGGACACCTCGGGTAGCTAAGGCATTCTGCTTGGTCCGTATCTTGCTCAGAACAGTAAAGCAACGGTTTCCCAGCAGTGATGTCATAAGATCAACGTTCTCAGCAGTTATGGGATATAATTGTCTATGAGCTATCAAGTGTACGGATTCTGTCACGCTTGTCGTAACGGAAAGTAATTTCGTCCCTGCTAGCTTGGTAGATCAACTCCATTGCGGGATGATCGACATCAGGGTCCTTTAGAAGAAGAGATGGGTCTCACCAAGACTGAACTCTGCGTGCCTAGACCCAAGTCTTATGGTAGCTAAACGCCTGTTCATGTATGCTCTTGGTTATCAGTTACCTCCCCGTTGGTGCGGTGGATCTGTGAAGACCAACGCGTACACGCAAGGCCCAACTTTATTTAACCCAAAGGCGTCATCGCAGTGCCCTTTCCCCTACACCACTTCGGGAAATAGTTTAATTTCGGCCAAGTAGACGAAGGCGCACAGCATCCAGTCTTCACGGCGATCTGTAAATGAGAGCGTCCGTATCACGTGATATGAGGTTCGTCGGTCATTCAACCGCTGGATGTCAGAGATAGAATTATGTGTGTTCAATCGGCAGTGGCATTTATCCGCGAAGTTCCCACCGTGTCAGTCTCGCCTGAGGCGCAGTCACCGTCATAAACTTAGAGATTACCCCGTCCATTTGTGGAATCATCCGCAGGATTAGGCCTCATACTAGGCGGCAGTCGGATGCCTAGGGCAGCTGGAGGTAACCTTCCCACATTGACACGTTGGGACATATCGATTCGAGCCTTCGCAAGGCCAATTGCGGGAACTACCCAGTCGCCGCAGCTACATTGCATACCCTGCCATGCGAACTTCCCGATATTAAAACCACACGAAGTGTTCGGGCAAGTCAAGCGACCAGACAGGGGCGCATCCCCCGATGGTGCTCCATCCTCTTCACCGTCAGGGAATAGGCACGGGCGCATCCACGTTAAGGGATGCAAGAAAATGTGGGCGCAGTCGGTCGGTCCTTTTGCACCGTTTTGCGGGCCATGTGGTATGATGAATGGCGTGGTCGCCAAGTTTCGCCTGCCAGATATAGTCAACATTCGGATGCTCATCTGGAGATCTTTATCTTAAAATTAGGAAAACTGACCTGCATTTCCGACATTTAATTTCCGTCGTTCGATCCGTATTGTCTTGGGGTTTGTGGGATTGTTCGTCTTCAAATAACACGGAACTCATCTCCGGCGCGCGTCCACATGCTACACTTTCCTCAACTTCGCGGTGGTAAAGCCAACGGTTATATAACGGATGACTGATCACATCGTCTGGACAGCCCATTTGGTGGTAGATCGACAGCTGTTTCATGAACCCGTCGTTTGGCTCACAAAGTGGCCGACTTTCCTTAATAATGGCAAGAGCGGACTGCGGTGACAGTGCGCTTGGCTGTTGGTGGAGTAGATAAGCGATACATATGGTGGCTGAACGGGATTTTCCCATCGCACTATTTACTATCAGTAACAAAAACCCATAATGCCTCTAATCTAAGCATTCCACTGAAGTCGATCTAAATATTTCAATATAACAACGTTACCCTAGAAGTTAAACCCATGCCCGTGATAATGGCACGTGACATAGATCAGAACTTCGTTTCGAGTATACATTGGGATGTAAGGCCAGAAGAGTGAAAACGCTTGGGCCCATAATCATAGAGTTTTTCCAGCCAGCCAGGCCACCCAAGTATATGGGGACAATGCGGGTTTATTGGCATAAGTTGAAATGAAGGAAGAGGGGTAGACTAACCAATGGACCAGGACGCCCCCACCAGCATCCAATCCAGACTGGATGAACTTAATGGCGGACGGAAAATGTTCTAGGAGATTCTCATCCTCGACATCGTCCACATCGATGCGGTGATGTTGGAAGCCTGCAAATGTCTCCTCCTGTGGTTGCAGGCGTAATACCGAAAGTACGTGGGTAATGTTTGCTCTTTCCAATGCTGCCTTGTTCTTAAGCGAGAAAATGCTACATGTGAAATCTGTATATCAGTAAGCGGTTCGACGTAATAATAATTTTCTTCCTTTTTCTTGATTTGGGCTTTCGAGAGTATATTTGTTGCCCCGCGTTGTTAGGATTCTGGCCCAACGCAATGAAGGTTTAATACAGGTATTGAGGGACAAGGTAAGACCAACCCTCCAATATAAATATTCTGACCGGGAATACGATTCATAGCCATTGTGAATATCGCTTTGAGTAACACTAATGCACATAAGAACAGTGATATAGTACTAGGTTAGATATAAGATGGAGGTATGTCGGTGATCGTGGAATGCAAATCGTTGACAATGAACCTTTTAGTCAGTGACCATGGTTCAGATACTCCCTTCAAGCCAAGAATTCGATGGCGGAACATCATTGGCTGGAGAGGGGTAGGCCTTCAAGGGCGGCACGGGACGGCAACTAGGGTGTAGGGCAAGGGCAAGGGCAGCCTCCTGTTGGGGCCTGAGGCAATAAGGTTGGGGGCCCCGCCTTACTAGCCTTGAACCCTGAATCTGAATGGAATGGATTCGATTAGATACGTCAACTATCACTTGTCCCAATTAGAAGCTTGAAATATCCCAGTGGACAATGACACCATACTTTCTGTGGCTAACCCTGCGACAAACCTCTCGAATCCATCCTGGTCGGCTATTTACGCAACTTGTTGGCTCAGAGATCTACTAAGTACTGTAGCGCTGAGGTGGAACCAAAATCTCTTGAAACTGGATTCTTGGAGGTATGCGTGCACGTATGTCTGTGCTGCTAGTTGTCAATTAAAGTCTTGGAAGGAATGGATACAATCAAAACTCCGCACTCCTGCACCAAGGATCATCCTCATTCGTAAGTGCGGGACGGAATCGGATATTCTCAAGCCTCTTCCCAATCATGATTGGTGTCGAGTAAACGCCAAGGTCCCAAATCCTGAGATAGTTTCAGATTTGCACTGTTTCAAACTGTGTCTGCTATGGTAAAAGCTCACGTCGATCGATTGGCCACATGTGATGCAGGAGTCTGTGCGGCTTTCATTCCATAGACGACAAATATGCTTCTACTTTTAGTGCCCGGACTAAGACTGCTGTCTAGATTACATCCTTACAAATTTTGTCATCTTAAGTTTTGGGATGTGCGTATGTCGATTGCGTTTTCTGTCTCACCATGAGCCGTGTATGGGTGCTACTAGTAGAAGCAGACCCTGACTCGACTCTAGATAAAACCCCCCAAATATTCACATGACGCCTGATTCAGGGTCAATCAATCAAAAATGCAAAAAACGAAGAGAACAGTTGGGATCACGGTAGATTAAGCTTGACCTCCTCAACTCTCGTGCATCATGCAGAGTGAGCACTGTACAGTCTAAAATCGATTGGGTACTAAGTGCTATTACTAGCTGAGGCCAGTTCAGCTAGCCATGTCTGAGTAGTCAATACTGGGTAACTAGCGCCTTGATTACTGTCAGCAGGCCTGTGCACGGGACTTAGTCTGCAGCCTGTTAAGGCTTAAGGCTGACGGCGCTTTTGTATGGCAAGTAGTCTAACTTTACTTGGATGCTTGCTTTTTCTTACTCGCTTTTGACCCTTGTCCCTACGAAGAACCTCCGTATCACGACGTAAATTATAAGACAACATTTTCACTCATCCAGTCACGAGAGACGTGTGACTCGCACTACATCCCCCGACCGACTATATATAGTGCTTACGCGCGGGACCTGTGAACAGTCGCCGACTATACTGCTGACTTGTGCACGACTGCCCAATCGTATCGGATTGTCGATCAAGTATGGGATGATGGCAAAAATAAGCGTCGCATCCTATAGGCTTATGAACGACAAAACTAGCAGAGCAAATGGAATCCGCCGGATTGCCACAACCCGGTGGATACATACGTGAGTGTTGTGGTCTAGGTGACGGTTTGTAGTGGGCGCGTAAGACTCAACAATGAGAGGAGGGTGAAGATCATGGAAGACATATCCATTTCCACGTCTCTCAGCTGCGGAAAATAGGAGCTGAACAGACCAGATTGGAGCTGATCCCCTTTTCTGATCGCCACTGTGACCGCATACAGATTGTGTTGTGCAGAGGGCCGTCAGTAGTGGCGAAAAAAAGAGAAAAAAAAAATTTCAATAGTGATAACGTTACTGAATAGAGTAGAACAATAATCAACTGAGGTCTGCAAGTTACCCTTGCCTTGAATAGTTTTGCCCCCTCTTCGGCCTTTTTTATTTTATTTTATCCTTATTGTTTTTTAAATTAATTTAATTATTTTTCTTACTAGTGAAAAGCTGCAACGAGGATGTGAAGCTCTCAAGACAATTCCTGCGGCAGCTTCCTATTGCTTAATAGAAAGACTACATAAGGCGTCGAAAAAAGACCAGTGGAACAAAACAAGAATGGTACTCCGTCTTCCACATTGGGCTTTTCTTTTCTAATTTTTCTTTCCTAAAAAAATAATAATAACTTTTAAATAACCCCGACGTGATACCGGCTATTTATTCTAGGTCTTCACCGCATGGCCCAAGTGCGTTATAGAGTTGGGATATCATATCCGTAGAAAACCTCCGACATTCCTACTTTCCCCCGGTCAAGGTCTTGAGTACTACTATTCTTGTTCGACTACCCCTTTTTCTTTAGGTTTGAGAAAATTTCTTAGACCGTCAACCCCTCATTTTCCTCCCTATACTACGATAATTTAAGCGTTTTATCCATCCAATTCCAGGGACGGAGCCTTCGGGGTGCGACGGAAAATGCCAAATGACAGCACTGTGGCAGTGCATGTATCTAAGGACATAGTGGGTCCCACTAGACCACATTGGAGGTGGGTCAAGCTCGACAAGGCCACTAATAGTTGGCTGACGTTCGTCGGCACACTTCACAGTGGGTCTATAGTGTAAGTGGTAGTCGGGTGCATGTCTGCACTCGGTACCCTGGGCAGAGAGGACTGTGTTCGGTGCCCTTCCTATGAGGTTCTTCTGGAATTTCACAGGTAATTCATGTATTGCCTGGAACACCTTGTGGTAAATTTGGAAACTTGATTTGGTGAAATTCAAGACATATATTCATTTCTGTTATAAAACAAAAAAACCCCATTTCGAAGGAAAAGGAGAGATTAGCAAGGAAATACTGGACACCGCACACTGTATACTAGTATGAGGATTCAAGTTGTACGGAGGAAACCCCCGTCTGGGTAGGTCGACTTGAGGACCATACTTTCATATTCAAACATTTTAATATCGACGATACAATGGTCCTTCCGGAAGGGGGAAAGGTCTCAGGGTGACCCGCCTTTCTTGTTGTCTTCTGGCGAAGCCTTACGAGTCCTAATTGCAATGTTCATGTTTATTCTTTTGTCTATCAGATCAAACGAGGCCCCATCTGTCCAGGCACCGAACTTAGCGAGAAAATTGTCCCTGGTAAGGGTCAAAGGAGTCGACCGGGCACCCTGCAACTTTGAATATCAAACATTTTGTTCAGCGGGTGTAAAAACCCTTTTTTTTTTTTTTTTTTTTTTTTTAAAAAATCCCATCCTAAGGCCAAAAGCATGTTTCTAGTCCAGCGGTAGGCATCGGGAGAATCCAATGGCGTGTGAGAATCGAATGGGGACAGAACGTTCGAAGCGACATTGTCAGTGGTAACGGCGGGTATGGGTTGAGTCCGATTGACCACAAACCATGAAAAATGAAATAATAGCGAATGATAATGGCAAGAATCTGCCAGCACTGCCTCATTCCAAAGCATCCGTCCCTAGTAGCCCTTCCACGCTAGTCCGTGCTCACCGCTCTGAAATTGTAAAAACAATAATAATATTAATAAATAGATTTTCAAACATTCCACCAGTCTACGGTAATAAAATTTTAATAAATTATTCCTGACTCACTTCAAAGCCCTGGGGTTTTATTATTGGAGTGAGGTGTTGTTGTGTGCCTCATGACGGGGTGGACATGGGCCAAAGAATGATATCAAAGGCCTGACTTAGAGTTCTGCTAAGACAGACCTTAAAAAGTAAACATATGATCAACTTTGCGTTTCCCTCTTGGCCATGGCTGATGATGGATTACTATCTTTCTCAGAAAAGAACAACTGCGAACCCACTTCTTCCTTGCTCCCCCCCCCCCCTTTTTTTCTCTCTCTCTCGCATTTTCAATAGGCAAACATGAGACAGTTTGCCTTGAGGGGAAATTCCCCGCTGTATTGTCTTGTGGTAGTCTCGTCTTAAGGCTCTAAAATGCAGGTTTAACTTTCATAGCAGGAACAATCAAAAGGATGGCTTACTGAAAAGGGAAAGTAACTACAAGTCCCAGTGACATATTCAGTGATATTAAATATGATTTAACAGTTCTTAGTAGATCCCATTAAACGTGGCCATCCACCAGCCCTGCCATCCCGCGCGCATTATGAAACGATGTGGTTCTTTAAGTCCAGCCATGAGGTTAATTTTTTGTTCCAGAGCCAAGGACAATGTACCATACGAAGTAACCGTGCCATGAAACCCGGATTATCTATGTAAGTACTCCGTATTCTTCCTTACATTTCGTGCAAATTTACCTTGCTGGGTAACGCCTCGGTGCTCATACGTGGTATTTTTTTTGAGTATTTTTTACAATTGGTGGTACTGCAACAGTCTGACAAGCGACCCAAAAGTTAAACCAGCAAAGCAAATGCAAGGTGTTCCCTAAGGGGGGAGGAACAAAATTGGTGGTTTTTCTTATTCTATTCTAGTTTATTTTTTGTTTGGCTTTTTCCCCCAAAGAGAGAGAAAAAAGGTAAAAAAAAAAAAAAAAAAAAGGACTATTCACGGCTCCCCTGGCTAGCCTTAAGACCATTCTTGCGCCTCGGGTCTTTTCCTTTCCAGCCTTGTAAATATGTTCCCTTTTTACAATTCTCTTTTCCCCTGGTTCATTACCGCAGTCTTGTCGAAGGAAAAGGACTCCATCTTAGTTGGCCAGTCTAACTTCTACGGGGTCCACCCTGACCAAACTGCAGTAAAAGCGGAGACACAAATACCAACGTTTGTATCATTGTTGAATAATGGAAGTTTGGTTATTATTATCTAGGTTTCTAGGTCTTGTCCTTCTAATCTCTGCCTCTCCATACATACGAACATTTTTTTTTCCCTCTTCCCTAATAAGTATTATTACGACGACTACCCCGTATTTCTTCTAGTCAATTGGCGCGAGTTTTGAAATTTGTCCATGTTCACATAGCTGACAAAGAAATCAAAAAGACAACAAAAAAAAAAAAAGAAAAAAAAAAGAAAAAAGAAAAAGGAAAACCCTCCTCGTGAGACGGACGGAGGCAAAATCAGTCTTGAAATTACAGACGTTTTTTCTTTCCCGCCCAAAAAGCCTTGTAGGGACCAATAAGACGGTGGTTAGCACCACCATCCTTCCAACTTTCTTACCTTCTGCCTCACCTTACTACTATACAACTGAACTTACCTGAGGCACTTCCTTGTCTGCCTCAGGCCCGCCGTCGCCTTGACTGGCCCTTTCTTGTCGCTTGACTTTATCTTCACTTTCCCTCCCTTCCATTCCTTGTTGGATTGTACAAAACCAACACGTGCTCTGCGACCGTTTTTGTTCTCCTCTGAGATTCTCCATCCTCTCCGAACTTACCGTTCCGTGACCCGGATTCTAGAAAGACGGTTGATCGTGGGGAAACAAACTGATTCCCTGCATCTTGTCTAACATTTACCCACCCTTTCCCTTTCTTCGAGGACATACATTGCATAACCGCTTGTCCTCCGCTGCAACTTTCTCCCGAATATATCAGCGGCTACTTAAAACACTCCAACCCCCCTTCTAAACAAGTCTTCACTATGTCTTGTGGTCCTTGCGCCGTCCTCCCTCACTAAATTGCCGCTCTCACGGCGAATTGATGGCACACGACTGGTTTTGCAAACTGGTGCGCGACTGTTGCAGAGAGCCGTTGAAATAGTGAAATCACTGATCTGGTCACCTGGAACTCAAATCAAACCTGGTCAACGCAACCAAACGGACGCCGAGGGAGGTGGGTTACTATCTACTCAGCCCTATCCAGCTCTCGTCAAAGTGACCCGACCACTTACCAGCTACCGCTTAGCAGACCCTAACGACTATTGCCACCAAGTTCGCAGTCTTCCTACTGCTGTTTGACTCTTCCACTTCTTTTGCCTTCTCCGACTTTTTTCTTCTTCTTCTTCTTCTTCTTCTTCTTTTTAGCACTTCTGCAGCTTTTGCGCCGGCTCTAGAAGCAGGATCTTCTTGAGGAGTTGAGCGGGGCTATTTATCGTCTATCTAGTTATTATCTTCAGCAAATCGCATCTAGTTAACAGCGAACGTCGTGCCTCTTTTATATCACCCACGATTTGGTGAGGGCTTTCGATTTGTTGTCAAACTCGTCTCTCCTTTCAATCTTGAATTGATGAGCCATTGGTCGTACAATGGACTTGCCGCGAATTTCGCCACCTTCGATCAATGTGCATGATTTCACTAGTGGTTCTTATCACAGCGCTACTGAACGATCCGCATATGCCATGCCTGGACAATCATATTCTTTACCTGGGCCTATGCCAATTCCCGCCAGTTCCATAAATACATTTGCTCCGCCGCCACTTCCACCGCCGCCGCGCATCAGAGACCTAGAAGATGGTTACGATGCTGGTTGGGTGCATGCCAATTCTAAGGGACCCGGTGCAAAACTCGCCCCCATAAGTCCGAGTTCGAGTCTATTTGGGGGCCATCGCCGTTTAGAATCCGTACCCCAATCCGATCGGATGGCACTAGACGATTTGGATGGCAGACACAGCGGTTTGCCTCTATCGAGAAGTCCGGAGGCTCATATACGGATTGAGCCTCCACCACCAGCGGATGACGGTTTCCGGAATTCGATTCCCATAAACACCAGTCCTATGTAAGTACTCAGGGGGACGATTATGAACGTCCCCCACTCTTCCTGGTTTTGCGCATGCTTAAATAGTCGTTCCACGTGCTTTCATTGAGTGTTTCGCTATAACTCTTTCACTTGGGCCAATGTCACTAATATCAAATGATAGTTTGAAAGGCGAGCATGACTTCTCTCGACGGAGCGTGAAGGACTCGTCTGATGCATATGACCAGCATCTTCTATCTAAAATAGGGAAGCCGCTCTCACCCCGACAGTCTCTAAGTTTGGGTACCGAGAATAGAGGCCCTCTATCAACACTTCCTATACCTTCGAGAAATTTTGGAAGCTTACCCTCACCTGGTGGCTCCGACGGGTCTACGCTCGACGTGAGGTGGTCCATTAGTTCTCAGTCCGGGGGGATATCACCTGGGACTAAAGTTGGCTGGAGGGACTATATCGGTTGCCGGAGTCCGAGTGTTGAGAGCAGTGCGCCTTCTTCTGCAGTAGACTACGATAATCCCAACTATGTCCGCCGTCGGGGAGGTGGAGCCACACCGCAAAACGAAGACTCGCTCAGCCTCCCGAGTCGATCCAATCGGGGAAGTTATGATCAAGGGATATTCTCAGACATCGAAGGTGATTTCTCGACGGACGAATCATTACCTCCACGTTTATTTAATGTTCGTGAAGCAACACCGCCGTATTTGGACACATCCAAATCCGGCATGAAAAGGCGAGCATCTTCACCTCCAAGAGAACCAATCAGCGATGATAGGCACACGCTACATGTAACGACAAGCAATGGCGATCTCTCGCAGCGAAGGACATCTGGCCATCCGTTCACGAATACTTTATCTGTCAATAGCGCTTATGCTCAGAGCCATGGGAGTATCTCAGCTGCGTCATCTTTGAGCCTTCGAACTTCTGGATCCTACTCGTCAGCAGCTCTTTCAGTGGGAGGAAGCAGTATTACGAGCGCGTCTGTGTATGAGCGGTCGCCTGGGGGGCTCTCTCCAAATTCCGACCTCGAATCATTCCATGACAAGTTCCATCTCAATCCTACCTCTCCTGGCGGAGTTCCAAACCAAGCGGCAATGAGAGCTGCACCGGGCCCTACTACGCTAGAACCACCCCATCCAAATGTCGCAAGGAAAATGTCTTTGCAGACGAGTTTGAACGCACCAAAACAAGCTGGTCCCAAGATGGGTGGTTTGTTCATTTGCGATTGCTGTCCCAAGAAACCTAAGAAATTTGACAGTCCTGAGGAACTTCGGTAAGTCTCAATATAGCCAATCAATTTATTTCATCGGTGACACGACAATCTCTAACCTATAACCCTTCAATAGCGCCCATGAGATGGAGAAACAGTACTCTTGCTTATTCTGTAACAATCGGTTCAAAAACAAAAATGAAGCCGAGCGCCACCAAAATTCGCTCCACTTGCGGCGTCATTCTTGGTCATGCGCTGCCCTACCAGGATACCAGGCTGCGTTCCATCCTTCATCTTCTCCTTCAAGCCAAACGAATTCAGGGCCCTCGCACGACACCTGTGGTTACTGTGGTGAAGAATTTCCCAATTTCCCTCAACCTGACTGGGACCGGAGGTTCGAGCATTTGACGACAGTGCACAAATTTGGGGAGTGCAACAATGCAAAGAAGTTCTACCGGGCGGACCATTTTAGACAACACCTGAAGCACAGTCATGCTGGAACCAGTGGAAAGTGGACCAACATTCTGGAGAACGCCTGTATGAAAGAGGAAGCGCCTCCTGAACCCAGAAACGCCACTAGCAACGGCGGACCAGGCCCTGCAATAGGAACGACTACGACACTTACGTCAAATAAGATCAACGAGGTCCTCAGCGGCTGCTGACAACCATTGCACTGGTGTACGCCACTGGATCACGGTTTCTGTGGAGTTACAATGCACTGACGCGTTGTAGATGACTACAAACTCGTGTTTCCGGGGCACTTGCTGCATTTTTCTTTGCTTTTATCTTCCTTTTCTAAGGTTAAATACCCACTTTTCGTCGTTAGGATCACTTTCCACCGAATCCTGCCCGTTTACTGCTACTCAGCGTAGGCGGGGTGCAATTTCTTTTAGTGCATCTCTTCCATGCATCATGTGCACTCAACTTCTGCGTTCAATAAAAAACTTTTCATCTGGGACAAATAGGACATGGTATAGGGTGGGATTATGGTTGATTTATAAAGCATTGGAGGGCAATCTAGCATGGAAAGGGAGAACTGTCATCATGATGTGACATGATTGATATACTTGCTTTTCCTTCATACTATCTTTTCATTCAGTCACCTTTTGGCGATTGGGGACATGGAGTCTTGGAGAAATTGACTTGGGAGGTTTGTGTCTGGATCGTTTATTGCGCATGGGTTGTTTTCTTTCCTTCATATCCGCTTTTCTCTATCCCCTTACTGCCTTCTCTTCTCACCTGTTTATGGTCGTTATGATGTGGCACTTGTGACTTTGTACCGGGTGCTTGGTATCTCTGTAAATAGAATTCTGTATATGGCCAAAAGAAAAGGATATACAAAAACTCGACATACTGCAATCGAGTGACGTTCTGAGCAGGCAATAGCCAACAATAAAATATGAAAAAAAAAAAAAACAGTGTCAAAATCATTGGATTTAATGCATCGCAACGCCAGAACAATGCATGGGAACTAATATAAGTCGTAACCTTTTCCACTGGGCAAAAGTAGAACCAAAAATACCACGACCAAAAGCCAATGTTCATTAAGACAATGGGCGAAGTATAAATACACCGACCGCCTACACCAGGTAATTTAGAAAGCAAAACAGAATCCATCCTCCGCATACTCTCATGACGCCTGTTTCGAATTTTAAAGCCCTTCCTCGATTAACCCGGCTGCCTCCTTTGCCAGCCGCAGGTCCTTGCCTACGAGTCCGATGTCCTTGAGGTAGAGGTTGAATGCGGATAGGAGATCCTTGAGAGAGCCCTTGAGGGTGTCGAGTACGAGATCCACGTCTGGGACTCGACGGGCCTCTACTTGTGCTTCGGGGTTGCTTGATGGTGGGAAGTTGACGTCTGTCCAGTGGGTGTTAAGACCGCCATGGATAAAGGGCTCCAAGGTCATGATGGTGTTCGTGAAGAGGCGTACGACATCGGGCACATCGGCCTGGACCTTGCCATATTGGTCTTCCTGCAGACTTGCGATGAGGAGGCGAGTGAGCGACTCGATGGCGTCGACGATAGGGCATAGGTTGGCGTGAGGCGCGCCTAGGACAATGCCTGACAGGCGACGGTCGTACGTTTGTCGGAAGAGTCGGCCTACTGGAGAGCGGAGGAGCTGTGCAATGAATGGGTTAAGGTTTTCTGGCTTGCAGGTTGAAGGACCTGTGAGCATCTTAAGTTCTTGTGATGAAGCAAGAAGTTTCTGCTTGCGCTCCGGGCTCAATATGGCAGTGGATGCACGGTCGAAGACATCGCGGGCTTTGGCTCGGGCCGTAGGGGTCCAATCTGCCGATTGCCCGTAAGACTTGGCTGTTGAGCTGAAGACCTCCCCGATCTTCTCCTGCCGCGAGCTTGCTTTGGGAGAGGGGGCGAAGACGTTGTCCGCTTTGAGAGGGTCTGTTAGTCGCGGTAGAGTGCGGAGAACCGGTTCGGTCGGTTCGGCTTGTGCGGGCTTGGGACCCGATGGCGGGTTCTTCTGTTCATCGATGCGAGTAGAAATGCCCTTGATAACCTCAGTGGCAGATTGCAGGATCTGCGACCACGCTGGTCCTCCGTCGCGATCAATATCATTGAAGATCGCCTTTCGTCGGTCAGGGAATCTCTGACTGATGAAGCATAATTCCCAGAATGCGAAAGATTTAACGGTCTCCTTCTTTGCGGTCAACCCCGTCAATAAGCTGCCATTAGGATCTTTCGCTTCAGCCGTCAATGGCTGACCACGCTTGAGTGGCTCCTTGCTAAGGAATGCGGAGAAGAAAAGATTAGCTGTTTGCCAGCAAAGAACTAGGAGGCCTCCGGAGAACACTGTGCGTAGCAGCAAGCCTGGGCCAATGGGGCCAATAAGGCCTGGAGGAGCCGCAGCAGACCGAGGGAAGTCCCAGAATAATTTTGCCCAGTACATGGTGAAGCTCCATGCCGGGCGTCTTAGGAAGAAGGTATACACGACAGGGCAGGCTACGGCGACCACAGCACTTCTTGTGAAGCCGTCTTTTATGAGACCAGGCAATGCAACTTGTATGCGCTTAGACACCGGTTCCACTGGGTGGGTTCTCTGATCAGCATTGCCCGCAGCCCGTTTAGCAACGGGAATAGGTACACGGTCGAAATCGTAATACAGATGGACAACAGATTGCACAATTGCGAGTAGTAGATGGCAAGTGTAGAGGTAAATTGGTCTTTCATTTAAGCTTGCGCGTTCGTGGGGCCTATTTCTCTTAGTTCCCTTAATCCAAGTTCTCCCGAGGGGAAGGGGGGGGGGCTCATACCGGCCTCTATTAACCCACTCCAAATGTGCTCCACTGGGAGACGACCATTTATAGATCTCACTAAACCACCATGCCGAGAAAATATACCATCCAAAAGTTTGGACGACATCGATTGGGATAAGGTGTTTTAGAGTGCCTAAGGGAGAGGCAGTCGTCCGCGAGCCAATGTGTATCTGTCCAACGCGCAATACGAAAACGACGAGGCTGCAGATAAAGAGCAAGACAGTACGAATTCCACATGCTCCAATTGGAAACCAAGCCCATAAAACTGGCGAAAGGTGACATTGTTAACTACCAATTCGTTCAAAAGCAGCATTTCAAAGAATCGATCACTTGTAGTAGAGAAAAGGTTACTGCTACTTACAGGACGATTTATCCCCAATCAAGAACGCAACTAAGTAACAGACAAGTAGCGCTAAAGCAGAAGCATGGACGAAGCGTCGGTGCAGCGCTGAGGTCAAGATGCGCCGATATGGGCGTGGCCGGATAGCAGCCATGGTGCTAGTTAAATTGGGGGGCTCCAAGATCTCTCAGGTAGAGAAGGAATGGAATTTCACAGCATGATCAGAACTGCTGCGCAGTACTATTCCTATCTGCCCAGAATAAGAGATTGAGCGGCAGTTCGATGTATGAGCTAAACGGGCAACTGAAATTCCGAGTGACGGCAGCATGCGACGATAAAATGAAGCTTTTAGGGAAAAGCATCAAAACACACTAGCCACAGCCCGTCGGTCAGGTGATGGACCCACCAGCCACGCATCATGTTGTTGCAGCCTGCAAATCCCGGCAGAAACTCAGGTGACCGCCCGGCGATCCGCATGTTGACGTTCTATCCGGTGGCCCTCCAACACTATTTCATTCATCGTCACTCTGAGTCGCATCGCCCACCATGTCTTTCGACCGCCTTAGTTCCTTAGAATCACAGCCTACTACTCTACGTCGCTCTGACGATCCACAATATCGAGATGACCCCGAGTTCTACCAACTCACGGAAAGCCTTTCAAATCAGTTATTCAGCCTAACCTCGAACATTACCCGGCTATCGGACCAGATCGCGCTTCTAGGGACAAGGCGAGACACGGAGCGAGTCCGTGAACGAGTTCACAATCTTTTAGAGCAGACTCGGTCAGGATTTAAGGGAGTAGGAGAAGGTATCAAGAAAGTGCAAGCATGGGAGGATGTTAATGTATGCGGACGCAGCCAGACTCGACGTAATGCGCTACTGACACTCATTTGATAGCCTTCTCAAAAATGGACACAGCAAAAGCTATCTTCAGAATTCAAAGCTACTCTGGATGAGTTCCAAACCGTCCAGCGCCGGGCTTTGGAGAAGCAGCGTGCATCTGCTGTCGCTGCCCGCACCGCCGTGGAAGAAGGTGAACATCCAGCGGTTGAAGGAGCTACGCAAGAACAGCAACAGCTACTTCAGGAACAGCCTCGACTTGCGAACCAGGATGAGGTGGACTTCCAGGAGTCTTTGATTATTGAGCGCGAAGCAGAAATTCGCAATATCGAGCAAAGCGTTGGCGAACTCAATGAGTTGTTCCGCGATGTCGCCCACATCGTCCACGAGCAAGGAGGCCAGCTCGATATAATCAGCGAGAACGTTGAGAATGTTACGAACGACACCCGGGGAGCTAATGTTGAGCTTCGCAGTGCCAGCAGACATCAAAAGAACGCCCGGAACAAGGCTTGCTGCCTCCTTGTCATCCTTGCCGTCATCCTAACTATCATTGTGCTGGCGGCTACTATTGGATAAGTCGATCCAGTTACGCTTTATTGTTTCCACCTATCGTTCCTAGTCTACTTATACTGTTCATTATGGCAGCTTTTGTTCATGATATCCTTTTGTATGCAGTGCGATGTATTGTTATGAACTATCTATTCTCTCTCATGACTCGATTTACGACTAGCTGGCGCATGCGGAGTGAGGGAAGTGTATCTTGATTTTGTTCTTCTATCCTTATTTGTTCCTTCTTCTAGAGTATCATACATAGCTTGTGTGTTATACAAAGATTATACATCAAAGACCATTGCCCAATATGCAACCAAACTCCATATCGCCCTTATGTGCATCGCGAACGTAAGTGATGAGCCGCTTTACAAGCCTGTGAAGCGGCTGAATCTCATCCTGCAGCCTTCAAAGGTGTTCAACTTCGGCCGTACATCTAAGTAGAAGCTCAACTTGCCAGGTCCGGCATTAGCAGCCAAACCGGCCGGTCCACCGTTGGCTCCAGACGACTTCCCTTGATAAAAATCAATGACGTACTCAATCCTCTCTCCATCGCATCTCTCTACAACCCAGTCATGGCGATCGAAAGGTAGTTGGTAGCCCATTAGATTATTGATACGAGCGCGCGGGCTCAGGAACTGGGGGTCAACGCCCAGTCCGCGGAATGAATATAGCTTCGGACCTCCACATTTCTTGCTGCCAGGATCAGACCGGGGCGCTTGCTTCTCCCACTCTAAAATCTGCTGCCAGGCACGCTCGTTGACAGCATTATGAATCGGGATAATGGATGCCACAGAAGTTGCTAATTCGGTAGGCGAAGTGCTGGAAGCCGGTGTGTTGCCTTTGCGCATCAGTGCTTCGAAGAACTGGCGCTCAGATGGGTAAATCCAATTCCCGCTGTTCTCATCATGACCTGTTTCAGATTCCGCATTTGAGGGCGTGCCGTGCGATACAGCCGGTGTAGTATATGGGGATGGAGGTTCCGCGACAGCCTTAGGAGACGGTTGCTTCGAGTCTTGGTCGAAAGCTCTGGGAATACTGCTCACTTCACGGTCACTTGAAAGTGGTCGTTGTAGTTTTGTTTTTGATTCTCCATCTTCCGTTGGTAGAGGATGAGGAGGACCGCCCGAGGCCTTATGTTGCTGTAGCCAAATCTCACGGGTCTTGTGATCCACCGGACATGTTGCAGCCGGTGCAGATTCGGCGGCAGATGCTGACTGGGTACTCGCACCAGCTCCCATTATCGGATCTTTTCTGATTTTCTGGAGTTGATTGACAAGGGGTGGACGAGAAATGCCGATGACAAATCGGGTTGTTGATTACTATCGAAGAAGATTTACTTGCGGAAGGCGGAGAGAAATTCTGACATACTCACCGCCTTTCAGTGGAATTGAATTTGCTCCGCATTTCTTCTATGTTGGGAAGGCGGTCTTTCCATCCATCATTTAGAATATTAACTAGAATACGGCACACTTCTGAGTGTCATCTTCTCATATTGATACCAGAAGGATTATCAGAAATACCAATTGGTCAGCTACAGGTGCAGGCTTATTGTTGCAATGAAATAGTTTTGAGTTGAACCGATCGTAGCACTATTCTCACTCTCTTGAATAGTATTGTATAGATCAGATACCCATAGCCCCGCCTTACTTAAACGGGACTAGTGCCTGTATGCGGAGCGCTCAAATGATATTTCCCAACAGGGAAATCCGTTGCCCCTCATTCTCCAGCTCCCTTCCTCTCCTTACCCACCTCTTCTTCTTGTCTTATCCGTCAATTATCACCCTCTATTCCAACAGGATGGCTGCTCCTTCTGACAGTACGGTCTTTCGGGCCACCACCACAGCCCCAGTCAATATCGCTGTTATCAAGTTTGTCGTCCATACCCCTGAGTGTCACGATTGTCACTAGGCTATATTGATACTAACCATGGCTTTGAAGATACTGGGGTAAAAGGGACGCCACTCTGAACCTGCCTACGAACTCCTCTCTCTCCGTAACACTCTCGCAGCGTTCTCTGCGCACCCTCACCACAGCCTCATGCTCTGCCAAGTACCCAACTGCCGACGAGCTTACCCTCAATGGCAAACCTCAAGACATCCAGTCCTCCAAGCGTACCCTTGCTTGCCTTTCGAATCTGCGTTCTCTCCGCCAGGAACTTGAAGCTGCCGACTCTTCTTTGCCGAAACTGTCTACTCTCCCCCTGCGGATCGTTTCCGAGAATAACTTCCCCACCGCCGCTGGCCTCGCCAGTTCCGCCGCCGGTTTCGCAGCGCTCGTCCGTGCTGTCGCAGACCTTTACCAGCTTCCGCAATCCCCTCGTGACCTCAGCCGCATTGCTCGCCAGGGATCTGGTTCCGCTTGTCGGTCTCTGATGGGCGGATATGTGGCCTGGCGCGCCGGAACTCTTGCCGATGGTAGCGACAGCTTGGCTGAGGAGGTCGCTCCCGAATCTCACTGGCCTGAGATGCGTGCGCTCATCCTGGTCGTTAGCGCTGAGAAGAAGGATGTTCCCAGTACGGAAGGTATGCAAACCACCGTTGCTACTTCCAATCTCTTCACAACCCGCGCGGAATCTGTTGTGCCCGAGCGGATGGCAGCTATTGAGACTGCCATTCAGAAGCGGGATTTCTCTGCGTTCGCAGAGATCACCATGCGTGACTCCAACGGCTTCCACGCCACCTGTCTCGACTCCTGGCCTCCCATCTTCTACATGAACGATGTCTCCCGCGCCGCTGTTAGGCTCGTCCACGATATTAACCGTGCCGTCGGTCGTACGGTTTGCGCTTACACTTTTGATGCTGGTCCGAACGCAGTCATCTACTACCTTGAGAAGGATTCTGAACTCGTTGCTGGTACCGTCAAGGCTATCCTGGGCGCCAGCAGTGAGGGCTGGGATGGTCCTTTCTACGAGCCCCTCAAGAACCTCACCGCTCCGGGTGTGGCATTGGATAAGATGGATTCTAGGGCTGTCGATGTGCTCAAGGATGGTGTCAGTCGTGTGATCTTGACTGGTGTCGGTGAAGGTCCTGTCAGTGTCAACGACCACCTTGTCAGTGAGGCGGGCGAGATCCTTTCCAACTAAAAAGAAGATATAAAGCACGGTCACTTTAGCGTTGTCGGGCGGAGTGATTCCTTGAAATTCTGGAAACTTTCTATTTTAAACATAATCTTAGCGGAATCTTGCCCACAGGAGATACCCTAAGTTAAACTGCGAATTATGTCAGAAGCAGAGTACATATTATGAGGTCTACAGTTAATAAACGGTCATAGCTTGACTTGATATATTTTTATTGATCAACATTTCTAATATTCCAACTTTTTGAGACCCCTTTTTCAGATATAAAAACAACTCGTGGTTGTATTAGGTCATTTCCTTCAATGTCGAGGCTTCAGTTCAGCAACGCCGACTGCTTCAGCTCCTTGACTGCCGGTGCTTCCCGAACACCTAGGGTAGCCGCAATGCTGTCCGCGAAAGCACGCTGACCACCCCTGGGTGAAACCTCTTCAGCAGTATTCACAGCCTCAGGGCCGTCGGTCTGTTCGCCTCCTGGCGGAGCGACAGCGCCGAATACTTCCACTCGAGAGTCAGTACACAACTTGAGCACCTCCTGCATAGCCTTTTCAATAGCGGCGGCACGCTCCCGCATGCCCCGTCGGAGCAGTGCATTAACAAGAGTCTCGACCTCAGACACCGTCGAGTTGGCTCTTTCGATAAGCCGTCGTACACTGTTCACCAGATACTCTTCCTCGTACACGGTTCCCTTCTTACCACTAGCACGTTTACGCTCTTCCTTCCGACGAGTCTTTGAAGTCTGTCTTGTCATATTCGTTTTGCCGGTCTTTCCAGTCTTTCCGGTATACCTCGTGAACATACTGCGACCGGCAAGTGTAGAAGCATCCGTAGGCGCAAGGGAGACGTTATCCGGGATATCGACACCCATGTCTCCTCTCATCGTGGGGTCACCTCCGAAATAGGCCAGCGGGTCGGTGGCGCGACGAACGCGCAGTTCCCCGATACGTGGTACTTGGGCGTTCAGCTGAGACCGGAAGTCGGCAAGAAGGTCGGTCATGGAGCCCATGGCGTCTGCCAGGCCGGTGTCTACGATTTCTGGGACGAGGCTTTGCTTGCCGTGCAGTGCAAGGAGGCGTGTTGCGTCGGCGAAGCGAGACCCGCGGCACAAGAGACGGGCGGCCAGGGGGATGTCGTGGAGGTGTTCTGCGTGGACGTGTGCTGCGGAGACGTAGTCTTTGTTCTCCTCTGTCAGGGTGGTGGCTAATTCGAGTGCGTGCGCTTTAAGCTTTTCCTCTGATAATGGGACCATCATTGCGCAGTACAGGGATTCACGCCAGAGATGGGCCCGCTGGTAGCATTGGTAGGCGTCGGTGTATAGGGAAAGGGACTCGTAAGCTGGGATTAGTTAGCAGCTGATACATTTTATTGTGGGATAGAGAGGTATGTGTTGGAATACGTACCGATGGCTGCTTCTTTGTATTTGTTTTGATCGTAGAGGTAGTCGGCGTAGAGATTGGTCATGTCGCGAAGTTGCTCTTGCTGATATTTGTAGAGATCGATGGCATCCTTATACAGAACATGTTTGATAGCATACGCCCTGAGCTCATCATGAGCGTTAAGCGCATGAAGATGTCCCAGAGCCTTGGCCGATCTTCCGAGATAGTTATCAATTTCGAACTGTCGTCGAAGCTCAGGCAGCTGCTGTAGCTTGCGCAAGAATGGGAGGTATTCTCGAGGATCCTGTATGGCTTTAGAATAACATAATACAAGATTTGCTGGCGCTACTTACACGCTGGGCTTGCTGGGCAACAAGCAATGTGAGCTCAAGGTCGTAAAGACCCAACGCGGTATCGTATAAACGGTGGGCATCAGACAAGAAGCACATATGTTCGACTGCGTCTTCTGCTTGTTCGGAGCTTTGATCTATCGTAAGGTGAGTGGCTGGTCAGGTATGGTGGTCAGATTTAGACTCACCTCTCAGGCGTGCAACCAGTTGAAGACCAGCCTCGAGGTCTGGTGGCGATTTGACGACGTGTGCCGTGACGAGGTTATGTAGGTTGGTATCGATCTTCTTTTCCAACGCAACCAGGAAGGCATCGCAAATCCGATTAACCTTACCATCCTTGACTGGGGCCTTGGTGGCAGGTACCACATTGTCGTCCACCTTAGATGTCTTCAGCGTATCCTTGTACAGGGTCTCAGAGACATCCTCGTCGCTGTATGTTGTTAGGAAGGGAACACCCTACGAAAGAACGTACATGTTTGACATACCTTAGACGGGATAAGAACTCGTCGATGAAGTCAACCCTTTTCACTTGGTCAATGAATAATGGGACATTTTCCATGAACTGCCCTGGGGCGTAGTCATGAATGATATTCATATCTACCATCTGGCTGCGACAGGTAAGGAAAGCCGAGCGGTAGTTCTTGCGATCAATGAAGAACCTGATACCTGCTAGGACAAGAGCACGGGGGTATGTGGTCTCAATATTACCACGAGGTGCCTGCAACACAACGGCAAACGCACTAGGTATTACCGACACCAAGCGCGAGCCACGCTCAATGCTTCTGCAACGCTCGTCGGTCTCTGGTGTATCAGGAGGGACCTCCATATCTGCTGAAGGGTTAGCCATACTGCCACAGGAAGTAGTCTTGGAAGCACTAACCCTCTACCCTAGTCAAGTGAACGAATTTTAGGAGATGCTGAGAAGTAGTGAACAAGATGTGTGATTGGGTCACGAGGAACGAGGTGCAATTCTTCGCAAGCAGAGTCTTATTCGCGTACAGGGCACCGGTCCTTGACATAGAGATCAAAAGATGCTTCGAAAAATTAGCATACGCGAGAAATAAGTGGCAAGCTAGGGACCAAGGAAGCATTACCTCGTCTTCTGATAACTGAGCGGCCTTGGCCCAATATGAGTCGACGGAAGGACTCTGCGTGTACGGGGTTGCTACACATTCCTCTGTAGACGGCATAGAAACCGTGGAGTAGGCAATTGGCTGCCCATATTGGCTGATGTGAGAAATCCAGAGTGTTTCATGATTGAGGGATGGGAATAATGAAACCAACTGTTCCGACTCAGCCGCCTGGTACGCGATTTTCGTTGTTCTAGTTTCCAAAGTCGTTCGCTCGATGTAGGCATTATTCGGTCCACTATTCTTGAGAATATAAACCTCATTCTCGTTGATAAAAGCGATTTGCCGAGGCCTGCTGTCCGAAGCATCAGACAATGGATAGCTCGACTCAAGAATAGGCGCAGCCACTGGGCGAGTCTTGAGGGGCCACATAAATATAGAGAAACAATCCTTCATCAGGACAGCAATACGAGTGCTCGACTTGCTGAACGCAACGTCTATAACGTTCGAGTCCAATGTCAATTCATTGTGGGCCATAGGTGGTGGTACACCCGCAAACCTCAGCGGAGTCAACTTGAGAGTTTCTTTGTTTGGTTAGAGGAGCTTTAAATCAGCTTTGGAAGTAATTAAAACTTACTTCCATCAATGACAGCAACAGCCCCAACATCATTTGGCACAATAGTCGAACCATGAGAGACGTCAAACACAAACTCCGCGTCCAATATCGACTCTGCAATGCAGTCAGTACATATTCTTTAATCAATATCAGGCACAAAGAAAATACCTGAAGCGCCTGCAACAAAGCGTAGCGTCTTCTCCTGGTGCCACTTGAAGGCAAAAGCAATGGGGTAACTGGGGCTCATGACCACAGGGACCTCCTGCTTTAGGTAGTAATGATAGTTACCCATAGTCCAGAACTGGACCCTGTCTTTGAATTGAACAGCGAGTACCGTCGAATCGATATTCCAAGTCAAGTAGATATCCGACGCCCACGATGACTTCTCTTCCTCAGTAAGGCGAAGTGTGAACTCTCCGTGACGCAAGCCGTTTCTTTCGAAGAATACAACATCGACCCGGTCGTCACGACGTTGGATACCGGCAATAAGATTACCATAAGGCCTCCAGCTCAGGGCACCTTCCAGCCCATCAACTGGCTCACTCACACTGTCTAAGGTTCCCTCTCTAGAATACACGCGGATTGCACGACGAGTGCCCGCTTCAATGCTGTTCACCGCAACATAGGCACCATCTCCTCGCCAGGTAATAGTCGTCCTCCCGTCATCATTACTGCTCAGCTTTCCTTCGTCTACCTTTTCAGGGACTGTAGGGTCACGAAGCGCCTTGGCTCGCTTTCCTTGAAACTGCGTTTCCTTCTTTCCCCAACCAACGGAGACATGTTGAGACGCCTTGAGGTCCTCTGGAGTGAAGGTGATTTCAGCCACATTCTCGAACTCCCTGGTCATGTACAAGAATGTGTTAGCTCTTGTGGTTAGGGCCAAGAGTTCCTCATCTGGAGACCAAGCAGCAGCAGTGATGCCAACATCGACCGAGCCCAGAATCTCAATCTTGTCCTCCCCGGGAAGAGGTTCTTCACGGACAATGATGATATCACCCCCCTCAAGTACTAAACAGGCACTAAGGTTGTCTGCAAAGTAATGAAGAGAGAGGACCCGGTCACCGGGCAGGTCTGGCAGAGGGCATGGTGCGTCCCACGAGGCGATGCACTCAAATACATCTGCGCCTACGGGCTCTGAGAAATAGGCGTCCTGACGTTTTCTCCTAAGTTCAATAACTGGATTGGTCTCTGTAGGACCGAAAGTGCAAATTACTGCATCCGACGCAGTGTCCCAAGCAGTGGCTGTTAATGGCAGCTCACTCTGAAGCTGCACCTCGGCGAGGCGAACATTTTTCAAGTTGCGCATATCTGATAAGTTTAATTGTAGTCTTTTTTTTTTTTTACCCCGCGGCCATAAATCAATGAAAGCTCCGGGGTAGAAGAAAAAGAAATGGAGAAGGGGATTAAGACAGAATCAAAATGAGAATTAAAAATATTTAAAAGCTAGATCAAGAAATAATGTTCCATCTAGCAGTTTCGACAAAGAAGAAGTATAGATTATGTCCCTACAAGTTGCGGAGCTTTGCAAACATATCGGATGTGGACCAAAAGATTTTAATTTTCTCTGCAGACAAAAAATTGACCAATGACTTCATCCATATTCTAACATGGAATCAGCCCATTTTGACCCAAATTCATTCCAACGACAACTACGAGATCAATCACATACTAGAATGCAGCTTATAGAATACACCGAAATTCAGAGCTTAATAATCGATTTCCTAGCTTTATACATAGATTCCGAATACTTCCAGTGTAGGGTACATTTTCGACCAATTCCTAGTGCCCAATGATCCCACGGCGCGTAGAAGGTATACATTGCGAAAACCCGCTTAGCGAGTCTTGTAAGTCTGCCAGACTGTAGAGAATATCTTGTTAGAGATTCGACCATAACCGTCGCCAAATCTATGAATAACATACCAGCAATGGCGAAGGGAGCACCGAAACCGGTGACTAGATGTTGAGTCAGTAACCCAGAACAACAAATACAACCCGTAGAGATCAATTGAGAATAACTCACTCATGAAAGCCCAGTACCGGAAGAAGAAGAACTTGGTAAGAGGGTTGAAGGGGATGTTCGAGCGAGGACCCTCAGCGTAGTGATACGGGCTGCCGAGCTGGGCGCGGGTGGTGGAAAAGCCACGACGGGCGACGAAAGAGGTGGCCATTCTGGCCCGGAGAGCGGTAGCGGCGTTCATCTTAGGTTGTGTCAGATGCAATTGGGAAGATGTAAATCATGAGCCAGCAGTTTACCTACCTTGAGGAAAGCAGCAGGGCACGGATGGTCAAGGCAATCTACTCTTCTCGTAACTGGCGGGAAGAGTAGGAGTGGTGGAATGACAATCGTCGGCCCGGAACTTGGTCACGTGCTGTCGTTCCGAACGGCAAGTTTGCCCGGCGGAAAGACCTGCAGCAAAGGCTCTGGCCAATCATAAGCCGCCCGGCTCAAAAGGAACATTGAAATTTCTCAGTGAATCGGCGAGCGCGACATAGTGCGACGAGCACTTCAACCATCCGGTCGTTGTCCGTCCTTGCTCCTTGCGGCCGACCTTGAACGCTCGACCGATCATGGATGAACTTTTCGATGTTTTTGAGGACCAGCCCCAGGCTGTTAGACCCTCTGACGGAGCTCCCAAACGTTCCAAGAAAGACAAGAGCAAGAAGCGTCAGGTCAATGGTGATGTGAAGGAAAGCGGTGCCACCGTAGAAGCAAAGGAACCCGTCGCCGTTGCCGATACCCTCATCGAAGAGACTTCCGAGCCAGAAGAGGGCGACGCCCCTACGATAGACAACAATGAACAACCGGATGCGAAGCGGCCGCGACTCGAGAAGGAACCGGAGCCTGTGGTAGCCGACTTGTTCGAGACAGCGCAAGAGCGTGAAGTCGCCGGATCTGCAGGACTTCAAGCCGCCAATGATTCAGCATCCGTTGTGCTTTCGCACCAAATTCGCCATCAGGTTGCGATACCACCGAACTATCCATATGTGCCCATTTCCGAGCATAAACCTCCCGAGAACCCGGCGCGAGTATGGCCGTTCACCCTCGATCCGTTCCAGCAGGTTTCCATCGCATCGATCCAAAGAGAGGAGAGTGTACTTGTTTCAGCCCACACTAGTGCCGGAAAGACCGTCGTTGCCGAATATGCTATTGCCCAGAGCTTGAAGAACAACCAGAGAGTTATCTATACAAGTCCAATCAAAGCCCTTAGCAACCAGAAATACAGAGAGTTTGCAGCAGAGTTTGGAGATGTTGGTCTAATGACGGGTGATGTTACGATCAACCCAACGGCTACTTGCCTAGTCATGACAACGGAGGTAGGCTTCCTCACCCTCGTTCTGAGCCTTGTGATCTTAACACATCTTAGATTTTGCGGTCTATGCTGTACCGTGGCTCCGAGATCATGCGTGAAGTCGCGTGGGTTGTCTTCGATGAAATCCATTATATGCGCGATGCGAGTAAGTTTCTTCAGGGGTGACGCTAGGATTCAGCTCGTTAACCGTGGATACAGCCCGAGGTGTGGTTTGGGAGGAAACCATCATTCTGCTTCCAGATAAGGTTCGATATGTTTTCTTGTCCGCCACAATCCCCAACGCCATGCAATTCGCCGAATGGATCGTCAAGATGCACAACCAACCGTGCCATGTTGTTTATACTGATTACAGACCGACACCCTTACAACATTATTTCTTCCCTGCTGGTGCCGATGGAATTCACCTGGTTGTAGACGAGAAGGGCGTGTTCCGCGAGGAAAATTTCCAGAAGGCTATGAGTACTATTGCAGACAAAAAGGGCGACGACCCAGCGGATGCCATGGCCAAGAGGAAAGGAAAGGGCAAAGACAAGAAGTTGAACAAAGGTGGAAATAAGGGCCCAAGTGACATATACAAGATTGTCAAGATGATTATGATCAAAAACTACAATCCTGTGATCGTCTTCAGTTTCAGCAAGCGTGAATGCGAGTCATGTGCTCTACAGATGAGCACCCTAGCCTTTAACGACGACTCTGAGAAGGAAATGGTTTCCAAGGTTTTCAACAGCGCGATTGAAATGCTCTCGGAGGAGGACAGGAACCTCCCCCAGATTCAACATATTCTACCTCTCTTGCGCAGAGGTATCGGTGTCCACCACTCTGGTCTTCTTCCCATCCTGAAAGAGACCATTGAAATTCTCTTCCAAGAAGGTCTCATCAAGGTCCTGTTTGCTACTGAAACATTCTCCATCGGTCTTAACATGCCCGCAAAAACCGTTGTTTTCACAAGCGTTCGCAAATTCGACGGTTTCAGTCAGCGCTGGGTCACCCCATCAGAATTTATTCAGATGTCTGGTCGTGCTGGTCGAAGAGGTCTCGATGACCGAGGTATTGTTATTATGATGGTCGGTGAAGAGATGGATCCCGCTGTAGCGAAGGAGATTGTTCGTGGTGAACAAGACCGACTGAATTCGGCGTTCCATCTGGGCTACAACATGATTCTAAACCTCATGCGTGTAGAGGGTATCTCACCTGAATTCATGTTGGAAAGATGTTTCTATCAGTTTCAAAATACCGCCGGCGTTGCTACTCTTGAAAAAGGTATGTGTATATGCAAGTGTCGATACTATTGCATCTTGCTAAGCTTAGTACAGAGCTTGTTGAGTTGGAGGAGAAGAGGGCCAACATGACTATTTCTGACGAAGGAACCATTCGTGAATACTACGATCTGAGGAAGCAAATTCGCCAATTCACCGATGACATGCAGGCGGTTATAAGCCATCCCAATTACTGTCTACCCTTTATTCAGCCTGGACGCTTGATCAGCATCAAACACAAGGATGTGGATTTCGGATGGGGTGTTGTTGTCAACTACAAACAACGCAAACCCCCGAAAAATTCGACTGAAGAACCTACGCCGTACCAGAAATATGTTGTTGACGTTTTACTGAGGATCGCCGTTGGGCCGTCGGTCGGCACTAAGACCTTTGAAGATTTGCCGTCCGGCGTCAGGCCGCCAAAGGAGGGCGAAGACTCCCGTATGGAAGTGGTGCCGGTAGTCCTCAGCTGTATCCAATCTATCTCTCACATTCGTATTTTCCTCCCGAAGGATCTACATTCGGCGGATTCAAGGAATGGGGTGAAGAAGGCTCTGGATGAGGTGCAAAAACGCTTCCCAGATGGCATTGCTGTGCTTGATCCGATTGAAAATATGAACATCAAGGATGAAAACTTCAAGAAGCTGCTTAGGGTAAGATAAGCCTTGCTGTGAATGGGTGTCTCAGGTGTGCTAACGTAAACTGCAGAAAATTGAAGTGCTTGAATCTCGTCTCCTCTCTAACCCATTGCACAACTCGCCACGTCTGCCGGAACTTTATGGACAGTACTCGGACAAGGTTGAAACTGGGTCTAAGATCAAGGCCACCAAAAAGAAGATCACCGAGGCTATGTCAATCATGCAGCTTGACGAGTTAAAGTGCCGTAAGCGAGTGCTTCGTCGGTTTGGATTCATTAACGAAGCCGAGGTCGTACAGTTGAAAGCCCGTGTGGCCTGTGAAATTAGCACGGGTGACGAGTTAATGCTCAGTGAATTGCTCTTCAATGGTTTCTTCAACAACCTCACGCCTGAACAAGTTGCTTCGGTGCTGAGTGTGTTCGTCTTCGAAGAGAAGTCCAAGGAGACCCCTGCCCTAACACGGGACGAGTTGGCGAAGCCCCTCAAGGAGATCCAGGCGCAAGCCCGGATCGTTGCCAAGGTTTCCCAGGAGTCAAAGCTCGCTGTCAATGAAGAGGAGTATGTGCAGAGCTTCCATTGGGAGTTGATGGAAGTTATATATGAGTGGGCGAATGGCAAGTCCTTCGCTGATATCTGGTAAGTCCCTATTTGCCACCGTTTAGTTCGGGAATGTGACAAGACGCTAATGATTCCTTTCTTTCATCACCTCAGTAAAATGACGGATGTTTACGAAGGCAGTTTGATCCGAGTCTTCCGCCGATTGGAAGAATGTTTACGACAGATGGCACAGGCCGCCAAGGTCATGGGGAGCGAGGAACTTGAGAGTAAATTTGAGACCGCCTTGACCAAGGTCCGCAGGGACATTGTTGCCGCACAGTCCTTGTATTTATAGACGTACGACTTACTACTACTACCACCTTACTTCCATTACAGCGATATTACTTTCATTCCAACCATCGTGTTTCCACCCATCTATGACAAATTGTCATGGTGAGTGGTGGTGGTGGCATTTCCCTGGCGTCGGAGGGCTCAAAAAACAAGGTATCATCGTTTGGTTTGCTTTCCGTGTAATTACTTTACCATATGTTTATGGCGAAATGAAATAAATTTTAAATATTTATGAAAAAAAAAAATTGCGTATACTTCCCACCCCCTCAAAACTTTATATTATTACGATGATTGATAATGGTAACGGAGATCATGGCAAGGGGGACCAGAGCAACGGAAATAAATCTAAAACAAAAACAAAAGATTCGAGTCCCTTTTTGTGTTCTCAGAAACTTTCGAGAGTGAGGTTGAAGCAGAAAGAGAAAGTGACGATAAGAAGGAATAATGTCGTGGTCATTATGGATACTTGACCTGCGCAGAAGGTGTGTGTTGCCTCCCGCAACCGCCTTTTCCAGTCCACCGCTTCTCTTCTTTCTCTCTTCCCCACCAATTCCATCTTCTCTCCCTCACTCCTTCAGTCTCTCTTCCTGCATTTTTTGTCTTTCCCTTGCATTATCTCTTCTCTCTGCACCTTCGCCTCGTGCCCTGTAGCGGATATTTTATAATACCCCATATCACCGTCGTTCAGTCAGCGTCAGGTTTCTTCATCTCTCCGCCCACCAGCTGTCCGTGGTCATCATGAACAGCTTGGTGGCTACACCACCTGTGCCTCCACACTTCTACGAATATTCCCGTCTCTCCTCCCCTCGTCCAAGTAAGAACCCCCTCCTTACATTGATAACCGATGGTAGAGATAACGAATTTGCTGATAAATATCTTCCAGTGTCTACACCAACCTACACCCCTAATAGCCGCAAGCGGAAAGCCGACGACGATGGTAACGATCATGATGGACGAATGTCCGCCTCTCCGACAAGCTCGCCAGCCTTCACACCAAGGTCTCTTCCAAGCCGAAATATGAAACGAGCCCGCCCGAATGTCAGCGGCCGACCCCTGTCACTTCCTCGTTTGTTAGAGACCTTAGATACAGATGCTCTCCGGGGGGTCCTTCGGTCGATGTGTGAACGCCATCCGGGACTAGTTGATGAAGTTGTTCATACTGCTCCTCGCCCGAGTGTGTCTTCTGCTCTGCAGGTGCTTCGAAATTACCAATCTTCTCTCCAATCCTCCTTCCCTTTGGGTGGCAACCCGGCATCCGACTACGCTTATAATCGAGTTCGACAACCTCTATCCAATCTTCTGGATGCCTTGAGCGACTTCACACCACACTTCTTACCACCTAACGAAACTCAACCTTCTTTATCTCTAAATTACCTAGATGGCGCCACTGAAATCATTCACGCATTACCACGATGGCACACACCCCAGAACAACATAGAGCGGGACTCTGCATACGATGAAATTTGCAAGGCCTGGATCCTTGTGATCCGGGAGGCTGCCAAACGTGGCGGAGGCATTCAGTTACAATATGGTGGTTGGGATCAGAAGTTGGCAAAACACAATCAAAACTCCGGTGGTAAGCTGCAGGCGGCCGTCAACGAGCTTGGAGCCAGTTTAGGATGGATGCACGGACCTGAGACCCAAAGCCATGCAAGCCCAGGTGGTGGTAATGACTTTGGTTCCATCCGGGAGCAGCTTCTGTCCGGCACATACGGACTGGGGACTCCTGTTAGAGTTGGGCCATGGTAATCCCACCCGCTTCTACGACCTATTTATACCCTACGATTATCCTAGAGACACCCTTCGATATCCCCAGAACTACTGTCTAAATCCTCGACCGTGCACATCTACGTATGATACGATCACGATACCAACTGCATGAACTAGAGAGTTGAGGGTCAACTTGGCGTTTACAGTGTGCAAAGAGAAATTCTTCCTTTTTTCTATTCTTTCCCCCTTTTTTTTTTGTTCTCTCTTTTTTCCCTCTCATTTTCATCTTGTGCCTGTCAGAATCCACCTGTATGTTGCCTTCCCTTAGATATCAGCCCGTGGCCCAAGTTTCATTTTATTACCACCATGTCATTGTATCATCAAGAATAAGCATGGTTTTCTGTCCTTCCTTGATACATTTCCTTTGATTTTCTTTATACTACCACGATCGACATTTCGGACGTTGCTTGAATTTTCCACCACTTCCTGCGAACTATGTTCATTAGGTTTCCATCTTTTCGACTTTTCTACATGTCTTGTATACCCTTTTATATTTTTCTTTATTTTACTGGAGTGTGACTTGTGTTTTGTTCTCTTGTTGCATCTTGGGAGGACTCAGTCATATACTGAAATTTTCGGTCACCGGGTCAGGTTACGTGTCAAGTAAAGGTTAAAAAGAAAAGAAAAAAAAAATTCTGACTTGTGTCACTGTTTTAAGAGCAGTGGACGCAAGATGAATTGAACAACTCAGAGGACCCATCGGCCCCATTACGTGGGCATCTGCGCAATATCCTCAGGTGTTCTAGAGCGAATGGATTGCACCCATGGAACCAATATCACAATTTGCTGACAGGGGTCTGCTGGGCAGCATCAATTTGGGGAGGGATAAGGCTAGCATTACTACAAGACAGACTTCATGTCTGCCCGAGAGAACGTATTGTTTAACAAATATGTAAAGTTTCGAAATGGGGAGTTGTGAGGTGAAATTTAGAACATTGTTAAAATTAATATCATGTGCGTTACAATACATAACGAGGAAATGATCGTGTAGTCTTCATATCCATGCCTTAGGTTGAACAATTATATATATCAAAAAGCATCCAGCCACAATCTGACATTCTATACGCTTCCTCATGCTTTGCTCAAGCAATAAAATCATAGTCATAACAGCGCACGCCTCATAACCCCAAATAGCCACCATGCATCTTCCCAGCCTCCATTGTCGCCTGGTTTTTCTGTCACGGCAGGGACTTCAGAATCGCTAATGGTCGACGCACCATCAGTCCTATCAGTCCGTCCTGATATGGATACCTGGTCGTCGTCTTCATCAGCGGCACTAGGCTCTGCCCACTCAACATTCTTGGGAACCTGGTCAACAGGCCCACTGGAATAAGACAGCGGCCAGTCGTCAACACCAAATACTGTCCATTCCACCATGCGATCGAACCAACCGCCCAACCCAAAGCCGCGCTCTCGGGTCAAGCGCTGCATCTCCTGCTCATCAATGTCATCCTCCGAGTCAGAGTACTCGTCAGACTCGGAGGTATATTCCTCTTGTTGAATAATCGCCATCTCTGCACGGATACGCTCGTCCACAAAATCTGGCACGAAATGTCGCACATCAGGTGCAGGACTTTCAAGACTGCCACTATCACCCTGTCTAGTAGAAGTCATCTCGAGGCCGGCCATGGTAAGGTCAGGCCGACTGCCTCTTCTACTGACAACGCGCGACCTAGCTGCCGCCGGGGTTGACCGCCCGGATCTGGATTTCCTAGCCACTTTGTTAAAGTGACCAGGGGACTCCACGTCATAGTTACCTTCATCAAGCAGACTAGTCGAGCTCTCCCGCTTCGCGAGCCAACTTTGACCCTTTTCTTCTCGGGTCGAAGAAGCTAGTGCGATCCCAGCTCGAAGCATCCACTCTGCATCACGACGACTAGTTGAGTCTGACGGGTGATGACGAGGTGGCTGTCGCTTCGTCTTCGACGCTTGGTGGTGACATGGTTGAGCATCATCTTGACCCTGGAGGTTGGTATCGCTCAGGTGTGCGCGGGTCGAGCTTTTACTCCGCTGGTGGTGTCGGGCCCTGGACCCGCTGCGGGAGTGAGACAAGAGACCTGGGGTACCGGGGACGGAGTAGCTGGAAAGATACGAGGTCCTTGCGGGGATATCGTGGGCGCTGTAGTAGGACTCAGAATCTTCAGCTCTTGGAGTAAAGTAATCCTGGTGATCGGCATCGTCGTCAATAGGGAAACGAGATGTTAATGGAGCTAGGGAAGCATGGTTTAGTGAGGGATAGGAGCGGCGCGAGCGAAAGCCGCCCCCGGACTGCGAAAGCTGTAGTGGAGTCATTATATTGTAATTTATTTACTACCCGTTAACAGGGAAGCGCATACCTCCATCTAGGATGCCTGGGGCCACGAAGGACAATAAATATCGGGCGAGGGTACTAAGGCAGTGGCAAGCTCATTAATGGTATGATGGATGCAGCAGCTCATGAGATTTTGGAGGGTTGTTGGCCTTGTTTTGTCGGCAACTCCGCCCGTGACATGTGAATGCGGGCACCAACGGCTTTTGCTCCATTCTGGACTTTTTCGATAACTTAAACTGAGGGCTGTTTTCTTTCTGTTAGGTAAATTGGTTGGATTTTCCTTTGACCGATTACTAGAATCCGGTGGATATCACCACGTCAGTGTTCGAACTATCGGATTCTATAAGACCTTGTTCTTATGTACTCTGTATATCGACGTGTCTTGCATCTTTATGGTATTCTATACATATGTCGGTGTGAAACGTCAACCAACAGTCCATTAATTCATTGGGGACTCCATATTTAGACTATATATGTTTTTATGATTAATTTCTTTTTTAAGCCTTACTCAATCCTTCCCTTATTGACAACAAAGCCCTCCACGGCCGAGATCGCAGCCCACAGCCGATTCTCCGCCTCGGGGAAGACTAAGGACCGTGGGCTGTAGAAAACTTCATCGCTGACTTCCTCAGGGTGGCGAGGCAGGCAGTGCATGAACTTCCAGCCTTCGTTAGCACCACCACGCTTGGCAAGTTCAGGAGTGATTTGGAAGCCCTCGAAGTCCTTCAACCGCTTGATCGACTCTGCCTCCTGTCCCATGGAGACCCAGGTGTCAGTTACCAGAATATCTGCACCCTTAACTGCCTCCTCAGGAACGTTGGTTTCAATGATTTTCCCTGGCTTCGACACACCATTGCTGGCCTGCTTGATGAGCTCCAACATCGGGGCAGGAATCTCATAGCCCTTCGGAGTCGCAACAGCGATATCAATACCCATCTTGGTAGCAGCGATTGCCATGTCAAATAGAACATTGTTTGCGTCACCGACCCAGGCAATCTTGAGGCCCTCTAGACCCAAACTGTCAGAGCGATGGGCCTTAGGTGTAAATGTTTCGTGGATGGTCTGGAAATCGGCAATGGCCTGGAGAGGGTGGAAGGAGTCACAGAGAGCGTTGATAACAGGCACCGTCGAGTGCTTGGCAAGGTCTGCAACCTCAGCATGCTTGCCGACTCGGGCTACAATGCAAGAGACCATGGAGGAGATTACAACTGCAGAGTCATATAAGGACTCATTGACTCCGAGTTGAATATCATCCTTGCCTAGAAACATTGGATGCCCTCCCAAGCGCACCACAGCCCCTTCAGTAGATATCCTGGTCCGGGTACTGCGTTTGCTAAACAGCATGGCTACTGTTTGCCCAGTCATAGAGCCAAGCAGATTCTGAGGGATGGAGCCCGACTTGATGGTTCGTTTGTGTGAGGATGCATTACGGACGAGGGTTGCGAACTCGGTTGAGGTAAGATCAGCGATGGAAAGAAAATGGCGAGGAGCGAACGGTGAGGTGGGGGGAGTCGTAGAAGGAGTAGTTTGAGAAGAGTATCGGCGCACAGCGTTGAGTGGAATCCTCTGGCGCAAGGTATGGTTGCCGTAACGAGCGGCGGCCAGCTTCAGACCGCAAGTCATGATGAGATAATTTACGGTAGGTATGCGGTGAAGCAATTGAGTACAGGAAGAATATATAGAGCAAGAACCAGAGGATTGAAATGACTCAATTCTTATCGGACTAGAAGAAAGAGTCACCAACAGCGACAACAAGAAGAAAAAAGAAAAGAAAGAGAAAAAGAAAGTACCTGAGCTTTGTTCGTTCGAGTCAGTCAGTTAGCTTGAAAGCGTAAGTGTGACTCCTCCAATGTGATCCGCTTTTTCCGTCTCCACACCACGCCTTCTCTATTTCTGGTTAGCGTGGTATGATTGCCGATCATCAGCGTTGATTTAAACTGATAGGCTATACTTCCAGGTCTGGCCAATTCATCCAGCGTGCGTTGTCCATACGGAAGTTGATTATTCTTATTCTTCTTCTTATTCTTAGCCTTACGTTCCCTTTTCACCGATTCACAACCATCGGTAGCGTTCTTTCTTACAATCTACGGATGCCAATAACTTCTCTTATCACTCTTATCTACTCATAACGTATTGCTATCGTGTTATCTCCTCCACATCACCTCTTCTTTCCCCCATCTCCCCGCATATCCGCCCCCAGCCATCATGGCTGAAGAGGCAAGCAGACCTTTGCTGAATAAGGGGTCCAGGCCCTCTTCACGTCCTTCGTCACCGACTGACAAAAAACAATCTTCCGACTCGAGTCCTGCACGTCTATTCGAATTATCTTCCGAATCCACCCCTTTACTCTTCACTCGGGAAGAGGACTTGGCAACCTATGGAGGTGTTGCGCCCAGACGATCTTCGGCAGCCTCAGAAGACTTTCTCTCCGCCAATGATACAAAGAAACCACGAGGCAGAGTACGATGGCCAATCTTCTGCGTCTTGCTATCTCTGATTGGGATCATAGCAATCCTCATATTCGCCTTTGTCGCGCCGGCTGTAGTGAAGCAGTATGCAGTGGATGCTATCGTGTTCACCCCAACTAATGTCTCGGTTGAGTCGGCCACAGCAGATGGAATTCAGGCGAGGATACAGGGAGACCTTGTACTTGATGCGGGTCGCATAAAGAAAGCACCAGTGCGGAATATTGGTCGTTTTGCCACATGGATCGGTAGAGAAGTCGAGACAGGTCAGTCGGAAGTCGAAGTGTATCTACCAGAGTACGGCAACGTACTCCTCGGAACAGCATCTCTACCTTCTATCAAGGTCAACATTCAGAACGGCCATGTCAACCATGTCAACTTCTTGGCGGACCTAGTCGCTGGTGATATCCCTGGTATCCGCGCGGTAGCGGTTGATTGGTTAGAAGGGAGACTTGGCCGCCTGCGAGTGCAGGGAAAAGCAACAGTGCCACTCAAATCTGGCATTCTGAGTTTAGGCGAACAGACCATAACCGACTCTATAACCTTTCATGGTAAGTCACGCTATTCTTCTTTCGCTAAGTGATCTCTGACGTTGTATGTAGAGGGTGATTTCCCAGCACTTCCAAAGGTTAATGTTACAAAGTTCAATGTGCACGATACAGATACGCCCGGACATAATGGAGCTATGGAAGTAGATGCCTCAGTGGCTGCTCTTGTCGATTCGCCCTTTGGCCTGAATATTCCTCCGCTTGGATTTGAGGTGCTCGTGCCAAACTGCTCGCCAGGCGACCCATATATCTCAGTAGCGGACGTCACCACAAAAGGATTCCCGATATATCCAGGGCAGCCGACGTCTGTCGACGTTGCTGGAATTGTCCAGGGTCTTTCTGATGACTTAACGAAGACTTGCCCTGGAAAGGAGAAATCTCCCTTGGATTTTCTAGTGAAGAGTTATATGGAAGGCCTTCAGACTACAGTTTATGTTCGTGGAGCCGACGTTCCGTCCCTGGGAACGCCTGAGTGGGTGGTAGACATCCTAAAGACCGTGACAGTACCCTTGGCTTTTACAGGACATGCTCTGGACAATCTCGTCAAAAACTTCACCATGACGGACGTGCATTTCGACATGCCGAATCCCCTCGCCGAGCCTGATACGCCCGAGTCTCAGCCTAGGGTATCAGCCTTGGTGAATGTCTTGATTGGGTTGCCTAAGCAACTAAACCTTCTTCACCTAGATGTCCCTCGTGTTCGTGCCAACTCTGACATATTTTACCATGGGAAGAAGCTCGGTGTTTTGAATCTGCAAGAATGGCAGCCAGCTAATTCCACTCGGCTGGAAAACGTTAATGGAGCTCCAGCTTTGCTTGTTAATTTTTCCATGAAGCATGCGCCAATTCAGGTGACTGATGGGGATGTTTTGACAGATATTCTACAAGCCTTGCTCTTTGAAGGACAACCTGTGAGACTGACAGTTGCTGCAAGTGTGGATGCAGAAGTCTCTACAGGGCTTGGAACCTATGCTGTTCGTGGAATACCAGCCGAGGGTGCCGTGAACGTTAAACGTGAGTGGCAATAATTCTGAGACTAGGCGTGTTTTTTGTTGATGCTTGAATAGCGCCGTATGGTGACTCACTCGAGCGACTGAGTCCACGGGTTGAATCGATAGCACTGGGACCTACAACTGAATCGTCACTCGTAATGAAAGCGAAAATCAACATAACAAATCCGTCGCCATACTCTGCGTCGGTACCTTTTGTTGATTTAATTCTTGTCTACAATGAGACCAAAGTGGCTCACGTAACTGCCCGAGACCTTGTGATTGTGCCTGGGGTAAACTCTGGTATCCATGCCGACCTACAATGGAATCCACTCGAACTAGGTGGCTCGGCTGGTGTAACTGCTGGCCAAGAGATGCTCTCACAATATGTTTCCGGTGAGTTTTGTATTGCTTTGGGGATCTTGTTAGATGGGTCTGTTTGCCTAATCACTACTAGGTTACAACACGTCCGTAACAATTCGCAGTCACGAGGGAACATTCCCGGCTCTACCAGAACTTGGACAGGCACTCTCCAGACTAGGACTTGAAGTCCCAATCCCTGGAGTGCCTGTTCCTGGACATCCTGGTGATAAGGATGGAAAGCCGAAGTTTATACAGGACACAACGGTACTGTCTACTCTCATGGAAGCCGCTTCTCTACACGACAATCACTATTAATGATATGTTCTCCTGGGGAACATCTTCCAAGTAAAGACAGGGTTCTATAAGGTGCTTTTGGTCTTGCTAACTTTTGCCTGCTACTAGCTACACCTATGGTCATCAACGGCGGAATTCACATTGTCCTCCCCGTTTCCCAATACGACCATAGAGATTACGTCGGTAGAAGCCAATGCCTTCTACCAGAAAGATGAAGAGGTCGGTAGTATCGATTACTATATTCCTTTCCTGGTGCCGCCGGGTCTCTCTATAACCCCACGGTTGCCTGTTGAGTTAAATTTGAATGGGATTGGATATGACGCATTGAGGAAAGCTCTTGGGGGTACACTCAAATTGGATGCTGTAGCAAAGGTTGGCGTTCTGATTCGAAGCTATCGCACTACCATAACATACTATGGCCAGGGGATTACCGCAAGGGTGAAGATTTAGTGTCGTGGCTTTCGCGAGTGACTGGTAGAAGCAATCACTCCTTTCTCTTGGGCATTTTGTTTCTGCCCTCTCAAAATACATGGGCTGGCGTTTGGGTATAGAGGGCACGGTATTGGCTGTAAGCTGGTTTCGCGGGTTTGGATTTCGGGATAGGTTGAGCAATTGACTTACCAACTCCATCTTTCCTCTCCTTCTACGAAAGTTACCTTACAACTACCACGCTAAGAAATACATGCTTGCGTAGGCTGATGAAGCTAAATTGCACCAAGTTTCAAGTCAACGACATGGAAACATAGATAATGTACTCATGAGAAGTGTATGACTCAAAGAAAAAGAAGAAGAAAAAACTGCTAAATTTTACACTAAATATTATAACTTCCAAGGAAAACAAGTTTGCTTCTTCATTGCGATTCTTTTCATTTCGGATATCCATTTTAACCAGGAGGAAGGGTGCTTGCATCGACAACGTCGGCAGCCTCCTTCTCAAGCTCCTCAACCTGCTCGTGAAGAGGGGAACGAGGCAAAGCCATCAGACCGGTACGGGTAGACTCCAAAACACCGAAGGGAGCGATGAGCTTCATGAAGGAGTCGATACGAGACGGCTTGGCGGAGCTATTCAAAACGTCAGTGACTGCACCAATGCGTAAATGGTGAATGACTACTCACACTTCCACAATGCAGTTGTTGTTGCTAATATCAAGAACCTTGCCGCCGAACTGGTGGGTCAAGCGGGTGATGGCATCAAGATGCTCGTGCTTGTGTCTCAATGCCTGACTGGGAGGGAGATTGCGGGGGTGGAATTCAGTGATTTGCTTCTGGCCCTCGGCCTTATCCTTTTGGCCGTCGAGGATCTCGCCGGGGGTGGTGATCTCGCGGTGGTGCTGAAGCAATTCCTCGAAGAACTCAGGACCCAGGATGCTGACCTTCGCAAGAAGCAACTCGCGCTGCACAAGAGCAGAGTCTGTGTAGTCAAGGACGGCCCAGACAGGAACAAGATCGTCCAGCTGGCGACGGGCCTGCTCGACGACACCATCCTGACCCTGCAGCACGATGGTCATGCGGGACAGATCTTCGACCTCGGTGTTACACACGACCAAACTGTCAATATTAAAGCCACGAGCGGCCAGAATTCCCGAAACGCGCGAAAGAACACCAGGCTCGTTCTGCACCAGACAGTTCAGGATATGGCGCTTCGGGGGATTGGTCGGCGCAACCGGAGTCTCGTACAGAATCGACGAGACGGCAGTTGGGGCGTCCCATTGTGGAGAGGAGTCCGACACAGGAAGAGGAAGAGGAGAGCGACGATGGAGCGCCTTGTAGGCGAGGGCGGAGGTCGAGCTGGAAGAGGCCCTAGCTGTGGTGAACCGGGGCAGAGTCGCAGCTACTCGGGCAGTTCTGCCAGCAATGGAGGAAAAAGGCGCTGATGCTGTCCAAGACAGCATCAAAGGACGCCGGAAAGCCATGGTCTCCCGAATTGGCCTGCAAGTAAAAGCAGGCAATGCGAAGGAAACGATAGAGGCAGTGACTTCACACTCGACGGATGGGGATTGTAGTCATAAATCGCATTTTATAGTCGAAGACTTCCGAGGTCGGGGTGCTGACTCAGGCTCTGGTACGGAGTAAGGTCACTGACTCCGGAGCATTACCGCTATACCGCTTTGGTCCCAGTGCAGCATTGGCACCTGATCGTTGGCGATGCTGCACCGTTTTTTTGCTTTTTTGAGCCCAGATTCATTCGCGACTCCTGCTGTTGGTGCGTCTGTGTGTCTCAGATCACTACCCGATCATCTTCCTTCTGAAATATCTGTCATCATTGAGAGATCATTAATTTCCTCTTGTCTCTTGTCTCTTACCAAATAGTACTTCTTTTTAGTTACATCTTCTCGCTCATTGGTCCCACCGTTACGAACCCCCGTTTAGTTGCTCATTGTTACGCTAGCGTCCAACCAGCTGATCCGTCGCTCTCCACCGCCTTCAAAGAAGTCCTTTGCAGTGGTACCAGTCTTTAGAGCATCTCACTCGCATTTGCGATTACTCCAATTCCTACTTGTTCAGCCTCAACATACAAAATTGCCTGTTCATCATGGCTGACGACGAACGCCGTGTCAAACGATCACGCTTTGATCAAACAGAACCGGAGCCGCGCCGGGCCTCTCGTTTCGATCGTCGTTCTCGATCTCCCTCGTCGCGACAGTCTGAAGCTACTCGCACTCGGAGTCCTCTGAGTCGCGAACCTCGAAGCCCTAGCGCAGACCCGGCGAAGAAGTCTGGGGGTGCGGACCCTGCTGCCGCAGCGGGTATGGCTGCCCTCATGCGTTTGAAGAAATTGTTGGATTGGATATAGGAGGCTGACACCTTGACACAATGCAGCTGCCGCAGCGGCCAAGATCAACGCTCAGTTGCAAGCAAAGAAGGGTATTCAGCATGTCGATGTTCCACCTATCCGTTCGGTGAGTATATCATGCGTGGTTATTATCACTCAACTTAGGAACATATACAACTAACTAATTGTACTGGTAGGCCACAAGTCCCGCACCGGCAGCCGCATCCCCGTCCTCTGGAGACGCATCCACGAAACTTAACACAGACATTTACGTTGCTGATGGAGACTATATCAAGGACATTGAAATTAATGACTTGCGAAACCGCTACACACTGACCAAGGGCTCTACTCAGAAGATGGTAATTACTCCTGTTGCATCCGCTGATATTCCAGGCATCCTTCGCAAGCTGGCTTCCGCTGCGGCCATGCGCCCCTTCACCCTTTGCCTTTTCTTATCTTTTTTTTCCTTTCTCCGCATAGGGTCGTGGCCAAAGCTTACCCAGTCCTAATCATCCATAGCATCCCATTTCCCCTCATTTGCATCTGCTGACCTCCGCTGCGTGACATCTAGATCAAGGAAGAAACTGGCGCCGGTACGCCTTCACTCCATGCTAAACTTGTCAACTACTTAGTGAAGAAAGAAGCTCATCTCTAATTTTTGTTTTAAGATGTCACGACTCGAGGAAACTATTACCCGGATAAGAGCATGGCTACTGCCGCGGTATGTGAATTTGTTAACGCACCGTGACGAATGAATGTCTGACAGGGTACCTTCACTCTTCACAGAACCCCCCGCTGTACCTACATGTGACGAGTACGAACAAAGAGGGTCTTGAAAAGGCCGTGGAATTGATCGACGAGCTCATGAAAAAGGAACTTCCCAATCTGGTCGATGAGCGCCGATTCCGACGACGCGAGCCGGAACAAGTGGAACGTGATGAATATGGCCGTGTATGAAATTGCAGGAGTATATCCATAGGGCTGAGACGTGTGCTAACTATTCTCAGCGTAAATGGCCCGAGGAGCGGATCCCAGTGGACCTTGAGCCAATTCCTGGCTTTAACCTTCGTGCCCAAGTTGTCGGCCAGGGTGGTGCATACGTAAAGCATATTCAACAGAGAACTCGATGCAAGGTTCAAATCAAAGGCCGGGGTTCTGGCTTCATGGAACCTGGTACCGGTAGAGAAAGCGAGGAGCCGATGTTCTTGCATGTTGCGTAAGTAATTTATCCCACCATCTCGAAGCGCTGAAACATAACAACGCACAGTGGACCCGATCCCAACGACGTTAAGAGCGCTAAAGAGCTGTGCGAGGACCTTTTGGCCAATGTTCGAGAACAGTATCAGCGCTTCAAGGAGAATCCACCCCAGCACAACTACGGCGGATATGGCCAGCGTGGAGACCGTTATCAGGGAGGGGGTTATGGTGGAGGCTACGGTGGGGGTAATGGGGGTGGCAGTGGCAGTGGTGGTTATGGGAATCATTCGCACCAGAACTCGCCCTCGACGTCTGGTAGCCCGGCCGCGCAAGGCGCAACAGGAACATCAGGCGGCCATAACGTAGCCGACTATAGCGCACAGTATGCACAGTACTACGGATCCGATCCCTACGCTGCCTATGGTGGATATCAAAACTACGTCGCCTACTATCAATACTATCAGCAATATGCTCAACAACAGCAACAACAGCAGCAGTCGCAGCCACAGTCGCAGTCCCAAAGTCCCGCTCCCCCTCCACCTCCTCCGACTAGCGAAGCGCCGCCTCCTCCGCCTCCTGGTTCAGGTTCCCCCCCTCCACCTCCTCCCGGCGGCAGCTACAGTGCAGTACGTACTTTGTTTGAGTATCATGAAAGGGAGACCCTTACTGACTCGGCATGATATAGGTCCCACCACCACCAGGCCTGTGAACCTGTCCTCCGCTATTTATTTGAGATGGACGCAACCGCAAAAGAAGGAGGAATCGAAACACCCTACCTTGGTACCGTTGCCGATAAATATACCTACTTATTGGCCAGGTGTAACTTTATAGCTTATCCCCAAGTTTGACATCTGATGAACTCGGATTTGGGCAATATTGTCTTCGTGCTAGAAAAGATTGGAATTCCTGTCTCAGCTCCATATCTTACTTTTGTGCAATACTTAATAAGCTATAGTCTGTAGTTAGTAGAGATCCTTGATTTTCGGATGAATAATATATCTGGGGATCATGAATTTGGAGGTTTCATACATATAACACATGTTGCTACTATTCTCTGAATACCCCGTATTGACGATTCTGGGCTATGGCGTGCGGATTCGATTGCTGGAGGAAGGGATAAAATAGGTACACAAAGCCAAAAGTCGTCCCTATACAGACATTCCGACATTTAGGATACTCATCTCTGGCAAGGGCATTGATCTAATTGTATATACTCTTACCCCTGCATGTCATTAAGGCATAAGAGCACAGGTTACATAGCCATGCTGCAGTTCATCCCTAGTCAAAGCCAGAAAAAGCGTCCGGATACATTGCCTCCATGTTCGACATGTAATCCCACTGCGTACAGTCCATCAACTCATTCTCAATAACCATTTTTGCCTTGCGAAGCGTTAGACTCCTGGAGCCTTCCTTGCAGAAATCACAAGCAAAGTCGCACGGCGATGCACTTGAGCCTGTTTTCATTTCAGAGCTTGGGGCCTGAGAACCCATCCTCTCAAGTTCCAGGTCTCCGAAGAAATCCTTGATCATTTCGTGCCTGCAGCGGCTAGTTGACTCACAATAGCGAACAACTTTTTGGAAACTCCGCAACCGGGCGTATTGGTTTTGCAGGTTGCTGTTAGGATCGTCCTTTGGTATTCCATTCGCTGATTTCTTGTTAGCGCGATTGTAGGCATTTTCAACGTCTCGTCGGAGGCGATCTAGTGCTTTATCTCGTTCTTGGGTGTTATAGTATACGATTGATGCGGCGGCACGGCCGTCGCGACCTGCGCGGCCGGACTCCTGTACAAACCCCTCGAAGCTTCGGGGAGGGTTCCAGTGGATTACGAATCGAACATGGGGGTTATCGATCCCCATGCCGAACGCATTGGTTGCAACTATTATGTAGAACGCCGGGGTTTGGTCGTTTGGTTCTGAGAGTGACGGCGGGGAAGTCCACTGGGACTGAATCTGGGTCCTGTCTTGGGAGGAAAGGCCGGCGTGATAAGCAACCGCTCGGATATTGCCGTCCCATGATGTCGACAGAATTCCGGCAAGGTTCTCCGACGTTGACCTGAAGGAAACGTAAATGATACCGGATATAGGTGGAAGATTAGTGTCATTTCCCCCTATTCTGGCTTCTCGACGGCTCTGGATGGATTTCAGCCAGGAGACGAAGTCGCTAACTTGGGCATTTCCAGAGTCTCCTGAATCGTCGGTAGAATTTTGGAGATATCTGATCTCGTAATGGATGTTTGGGCGAGCTGAGGGTGTATTGAAAATCCTCAATCGGCCGGGATCTAAACCGAGAAGATTTATGATATCCTGACGGACACGCGGGGTTGCGGTCGCCGTGCAGGCGCTGATCGGAACTGGGGGGTTGTTCAAGGCCCGCTTGAACCAGGAGAGTTCCTTGTACGCTGGACGGAAATCATGGCCCCATTCACTGATGCAATGAGCCTCGTCGATGGCGACACGATTAAGCTCTCCCTGGGAATGGATAGTTTGGAGATTTCGCCGGAACGTCTCCGTTTGGCATAGTTCCGGAGTTACATAAAGAAGGCGGGTACGGGGATGTCCTGAGAGAAGATCTGCGAGGATTTCGCGTCTCTCTGGAAGTGAAGTACTCGAATTGATTGTTGCCACTGCTACTCCTAGGGTTTGCAGCGCGTTTACTTGATCTGTCTGTAGGTGTGTTGCTTCAATGACCTGAGCTTCTGGCATTGCATCTGCTATAACTTACCATCAATGCGAGGAGAGGACATACAACGACAGTCACTGTATAAGAGAGGAACATTTAGAATTCATCGAACATCTCAGACCTAAGTCTACGTGATGGAGGTGGACCAACCGCCATGGCTGATGACAGCAGGCAATTGGAAGCACAGGCTCTTTCCAAATGATGTAGATGCCTGCAAGAAAACATCGTGGCCTTCCACGGCTGCTGTGATTACCTCTCGCTGTAGAGGACTATTCAGAGCATTAATTTAGTTTTAAGTGCTAGCCCAAGAGTAAACGAAACTTACCGGAATGACTTCTTTCGGAAAACCCGGTGTAGATAAAAGTCCAAGTCTACCTTGCGACGCTTCAGATTGCTGTTTATCATCTCCGCAGCATCTTTAGATCGAGGTATTTACGGTTTTAATGAAAGAAAGAGAAAGGTTGTTTGAATTTACTTCGGGAAAATCCGCGAAACGCGATGGAGTAGAAGACGTAACGCGATATCACGTGGAATGGCAGTCAGTCATTACTTTTCCTGATGCAGTAATGGTAATAAACACCTCTACTATCTCGTCTACCTTCTAGATGTTCAATTCTTTTGAATTTCAATTTATTATTGCTAAAACTAGATGTCACAAAAACATTCACTGTACAGGATCAAGATAGTGCAGTTAGTCTAATAGCTGTCATCAAATGGTATGCACCTGGAGGGTATATATAACAGGTCTATAATGTACATGCACTGAATTTTATTCAGTCAGGCTTCAGTGCCTCCTACTGCCTTTGTTTATCTGCTTCTCGAGCTCCTCCTTCACAGCCATGACGTCAAGCGCTTTGCGCCTTTTGGGTTGCCAAAGTCGTTCGATATGCAGCCAGACCTCCATTACTTCCTTAGGTCCGCAGCAGGCACCGAATGCTCGAAGAATGATAATAATCATCCGGCGCCCTAGAAATACTCCATTGTCAATCTGGCGCTCCAACCCTTCAAGCTCACCGTCCTCGGCATGCTGGTCTCGGCCTCGGTAATTGAACAACTCGTCGGTATCAATGTCATCATCGAATTCGGCTGTCGCATCATTGACACCTAATTCGTCGGCATCTTCCTTGCTTGCTTCGTCACTCTCATCCACCTGCTCCTGCTGATGTTCCTCAGGCATGATCTTTGCCTCGGACTTGCCCGAGGGCAATGGGGTGTATAAACCCATTGGTTTTCTTGGCAGTGTAGGTGGCTGTGCTGTCAGTAATGCAGCGCTACTCCCTAGAGGATTTTCCCAAACGAGCTTTGCCGTGCGAAGATGAAAGCGGTCATTAAATCTGTTCTTTGATTCGTAAAGAGCGCGAAGATACGCTCGCCATGCGTTCCACAGCCGTTCAGCAGTCCAGCCTTTCCTCTTTCGGCCGTTGTAAGCAAATCCGTCGAAAAGCAACAAATATATCATTCCACGCGGTGGAACTGCAAAAGTTTTTTCCATGTCACCTATGACTGACATGAAAGCGTGTAAGTTGCCCGACCGATAGGCGTGGTGAGCAAGAAGAATATGGAATGTCCGCGTATCGGGTGTCATAGGAAAAGCCTCCTGCAAAGCTCGATGGTGCTCAGGGAGTTGGTCCTTAAGAGAAGCAGATACTTGTAAAAGTCGATTGAGCTTCCGGGACTTCTTGCGATAAACGATGAACTCTGAGGTCAAACTCGGCCCATGATATAGCCTCTGCTCAATATCAAGATCAACTGTGTTCTGCGCCTGCATCATGCGATGATATAATTGCTCTGCAGTCTTCGTTTCTCCAGCCCGAAGAAAGGATACTATCAGGCAGTTCAGTACCACTGTGTCAACAATCTCCCCACTAGCCACGAATGCATCGAACGTCTCACGGATGCCATCCGCATCTTGTTGCATTCCGCAGTAGTACATTTTGGAAACCTTTCCAGCGCGAGTAAAAGTGATTTCACGTTTCCCCATTTCCTCCATTAGGCGGTCTGCTACTGTGAATTGGCCAGCTTTGATGGCTATGTCGAAGAGGATGTTAAAGACCACGCCATCTGACTTGACCCCGGCCACATGCTCCATTTGCTGCCAGAGACCGATAGACCTCACCAGATCCCTTTTGCATACTTTGCCGGACGCACGGCCTGCCAGATGGATAGCAGAACTCCACAATGACCGCGACACGGGAAGTTTTGCAGCCACCATGTCTTCTATTAACCCTAGGTAGCGGCGAGCATCAACCCACCGGCGGTTAGGAGGGTTAGCAAACCGCCGCAAAAGTGCCCCTCGTGACCGTTTCGACAAGTACGAAACTCCTGGATATGGAAGATCTCTGTACAGTCGAAAAACATATTGATTGGATTTCTTCTCATCCCACATGGCTTCGACGAATAGGGCGACCGACTGGAGCTCCACGGCATCTTCTTTATTATCCTTACGAAGCACAACAGGTCGAGGTGACGATGAGTCAGCCTGCCCATCATCAACAACAGTGTCAACAGCCTGCTTCCAGTCCAAGGAATCTCCAAAGACAGAACGGTATAGTTTTGAGGTAGCATCGTGTAATTCTTTAGCCGGGCTCGTCTTCCCGTGGTAGCGGGATATGGTTGGTACCGCAGGCAGATCTACTTGGCGGTCAAGTGCGTTTTCTCTGGAGACGGCGTAAGATGTGTTGTGTTCTGAATCCTCTGGAGTCAAGGTGCCCGTCACTGACTCGCAATTCAAGTCTTTGGGCGTGTGTTGCGATGGTGGTAATCCCCTGTCTAAATGTGGCTTTTGATCTGATTCCGCTTCTTTGTGATGTATCCTAGGCGAAGGTCTCTCTATTGATCGGTTTGGTATACGTATGTCTTCGCTCTCGTCGTCTTCTAACTTTTGCGCAATGCCGGAGTTGAACATCCGTTGTGTTCTTGGACGATGTACCACCCCTAGGCACTTCGCCGGCGACCCTGGATAAACCAGGCGTCTTTTCGACAAATGCCCCGTACTCGTCATGCCCCTGTCTTGCCATCTCGCCATCTCGCACCTCGAAGTCTTCGCAGACATTGTTGACAGCCCTCGTCCTCGAGGGGAGTGCTCCCGGCAGTAGCCTGCCATCACCAGCGAGCTGACGAAAAGGTCTGCTATAGAGGCAGCGGACGGGCGAGGGCGTCTGGCGCCGAGTCTCCGGATGGAAGCATTGTAGGAGAATGATTCTGGTTTAGACATGGAATTGCAATTGACGGACAAGCACGTATCCAAACCCTGCGAAGGGGGCAGTCGCAGGTTGGGCGAGCTCTGGAACCTATTGGGATGAGGCATGAGACGGCAGACATCGTGGCATCGAGTCAACCGTGCATATCCCGAGGAGGTCTCGAGCAGATTGAAAAGAACCGAGCAGACTGCTCCTCGAGCGTGGCAGGTCGCGAATGAAAGCAAAGTCAAAATTTGGGGAGGAGAATGGGGGGAAGGGTGGTTCAAAGGTGAAGCTCCGCGTCAAATTATTATGTTCTCTCTCAATAATCTCTTTGGCTTTGCACCGGAGCGGAGCCACGGTTGGTCCAATCGGAGCCGCCCATTGCCAATCCTCTTTTTCACCCGCGCGCTCGGCCACCATCACCAAAACTCCACGATCAACCGTACCGAAAGGTCTCCATCGTTGCCCCCCGGAGGAGAGTCGCCTTGGACAATTACGTGTGGGTTCTACTTGGCCATTGGTCCTTTTCAATCCTACCGTCTTAATCGGCCTATACCCTACGGCTGCCCTTCTGGCCGCCGCCTTCCTCCGATCCCGCCATGGGCAAATATAACCTCACAGCTCTCCGAGTCCGACAGACGGCGCTTCGACAGAAGGAAGCCGGTAAGACTCACCAAATCCCAAAATGGATTAATGTTGTGCGCGATATCCCCCCCGCCCAGGTCCTCGTGCGAAACCAGCAACAACAGCACCAGCTCGTCCGACAGCGTGTGAAAACGCTTCCTGGAGCCTCGAAGCCGCAGGTCGTTTTTGAAGCTCAGGAGAAGCGTGTGAAACCGAAAAAAGCCAGCCGTATGTTCCTGCCCACCGAGATCAAGTACGAAGAGGACCTGTTGCGAAAGGAGTTTTTCCGTGATCACCCCTGGGAGCTTGCGAGACCCCGAGTTGTGCTTGAAAGTACCGGGAAGGATTATGAGAACTATGACTGGAGCCGGCTCCAGCAACCAGGAAAGCGATTGGATGGTGAGAGGTATGTTTCTTTTCTTTTCTTTTTCTTTTCTTTTTTTTTTTTCCTTGCCTCGTTGCTTTCAGAATGAATGCCATCTTAGTATATTGTATTGTCGGACGCTAACAACTTTTCCTGTTCTCTCATAATAGTGTCGTCCAGCGTCAGCTCTGGCTCCTTAACAATGTCCCCGATATGACCAAGAGTACCGCTTATGATATTGCGCGCCGTGAATTTTATCGCCTGCGTCTCCAGGAAGATATTGAACGGCGAGTCGCTGCCGAAGAAGCCGAAGCCACAGGTGCTACATTCGGACCCACCCGCCTTGAAGTCGGCATGGAACTTGAAAACCAAGAATACGAACGCTGGAAGGTATGGGCTAAGTCGGAAGCCCAGGTCCAGGAACAGAGGACAGCAGCATTTACCGGTGCTCCGGAGATCCCAAGTACTGACGATAGCTTGGGGCTAGAGGAAGGGGTGGAAGAGAAGCAGCCTCAGCAGGCGTAGACCATAAAAGCATGAATATCTTGATAGAACTCGATTGAACTGGTCAGGGGGTATTTTGGGACCGGACATCTCGATGGTTATGTATAATACTGGATGTATTTTCTTTTCCGATACTGTTTATGTATTTCTTCAATTACTACTCAACTGCCCCGTGATTCTGCCGAGGATTTTATATTGAATCTGTACAGAAGGGCCGCTTCAGGGTTCACAAGGTTCCATAATCCATCCAATACACTGGTTTGGTCTCCAGGCTAGCTGCTCAGGTGGAGATCGATGGCGAGATTGATATAGGGAGAGACACGTACAAAAATAGCAAGTAGAAGTGAAAGAAGAAGAAGAAGATTGAGTGAAACCAAAGAAAAAAAGACAGAAAGAATACAAAGACAAATTAACATCAAATTGAAATCAAGCTACAATGGACCTTTTACGTACTAAGTAGGAGCAGTTGCCCCAAAGTTGTTGTGACGGGTGACGGCCAATCAACGGGGGGAACTTATCGCGTCCCCCATTTTATCGCCTGGTGTTTCAACTTCATCCTGACCCGGACTTCCTTTTCTGAAACCTCCTGGGAAATCACGGCGCCTGTTTGATCTTCAGTCTTCAAGTGGATTCTCGTCCCTTGAACCCCTCACATTACCCTGATTTTATTTACTATCGGATTGATCTTTGGTGTGCATACTCGATCAATCAGTTTGGGGTGGCTTTTGATCTGACAGCTGCACTTTTTCTCCGCGTTTCAACTACTAGTAGTTCAGTTACAGAGGGCACTCGCTCCTATCTCCGGTTTCTTCTGATCTCATGGGCCCGGCAACCACCGATACCTGATTTCGAGTCTCACATTCAACCTGTCAGATTGACAGCTCAATTGCCCTGGTTCTATGATCAGTACTGCCTTCCGATCTCTACGAATCGAGCGAACTTGGGCCATTCGGAAACCCATCGGCGATCATCGGGCTTTGTCTCGCGCCTCCGTCGAAATCAGAAGTAACCGCCTTCTTCACGCAGCATTCGCCTTAAGTCTTCTACCCGAGAAGGACGAAGGAAGGAAAGGAGAATAATTAAAAAAAAAAACAAAACAAAAGGGATCTCGACTGCCTATCCATGCGTTCATGATCCTGCTGTCGCAGCGTTAGTCGATCATGCTTCACCTCAATACTCTCGCCTGTCTCGTGGATATTTTAATTCATTAATTGACCGTTGAATACGGACTGGCTATTAATATTTTAGTTTACCTATTTATTTTCACTTTCGTCCGCCGCCATGCTTTCCACTATGACACGCCCAGAGGATTCGATCCGAATGCCTCGCTCATACCGTGGTGACGTTGACGAGGAAGATGCGAGCAGGCGAATTCCGGAACTTAATATTCTTTCTTCTTCGTCATCGTCGTCCTCTTCATCCAATATTGAAGCGCTAGAAAAAAGTGAAGATGAAACAACGCTCGTAAACGGATCTGCGGGTGACAGGGTTGGCAATGTTGGCAATGTTGGCAAACCTCACACAGGGCCTCGACTTCTCTCGCCCGACGAGACTATTGAGCTTGCTCGTTGCGCCGTGGATAGTGGGATTCAAGAAACGAAACGCTCTTTGGCAGGAAGTGAAGCGGTCAGTGATGTCGTGAAACCAAAGTTGACTATCGATCTGGGCCATTCGAACATCGTGCGCATTCCGGAACCAGTGGTGGACATAATTAAAGATGAAGTCGAGCGGTATGTATCTGTTACCGGGTTATTTCTAGGACCACCAAGTGTTTCATCGCTTTTGTTAGAGGGGCTGCTGATCATTTTTAGACTCTCCTTATCAAACAATTATCTGTCTCACATTCCCTATCGTTTTGCAGAGTGTTTCCATCTTCGGTACCTTAACATTAGAGCGAACAACTTCCGGGAATTTCCTAAGGGTGTACGTGATACATGACCGGCTGTACAGCAGGGCCTTTACACTAACATGGATACCAGGTTTACAAATTGCCGCTCCTCGAAATCTTGGATCTCAGCCGTAACAAGATCAGTCATCTTCCCGAAGAAATCAAGCAATTGACTTCTCTACGGGTTCTGTCAGTGATGCAGAACCGCCTTGATGATCTGCCCCTTGGGGTATCTGATATGAATAAGCTTCAGATCCTGAAGGTTGCCGGAAACCCCTTGCGGAATCCTCTACGAGAGCTCTTAGAGATTTCAGAAACAGATATTGCACCCTCCACTATGTCAGATAACGAAAAAGAGGTCGCGGTAACTGCAGTGCTAAAACGATTCCTGAAGAATGAGCAGCTTAGCACGACACCAGAGATTGAAAAGGGCAACGATGCAAGGTTAGAACACTTACCCTGAGATGTATTGGCATAGACTGACGGACGCGTATAGTGAAGCGATCTGGGACACCCCTAAACCCGTCAAACGTGGAATCAGCAGCCGCTTCCCGGTTATCCCAAGTACAGGCGACATCTCTTCCGATCCCAAATCACCGTCGCTGTCGCGGCCTCCACCAATTCCACTTAAATCCCACTACCGTATTGCCTCCGGCCAGAGCATAGCGTTCAACAGTATCCTCCCGCGACCTGGAACATTTATCCCTGGTGTCAATGAACGCAACCGGAGTAACAGTGAGGGTATTATCCAGGCATCTATTGCCGCGCGAAGTAAACGGATGGGGGGCATCAGGAAAAATGCTGATCTCGGAAGATTGGATGAGACCCAGCCGTATCGGAACAGTCATCTTCGTGGTCTCAGTCATGGGTCGATCCTTCGCCCAAGAGCACCGGGCGCGGCAGGCAGTAACTCGTCCAGCCCAAGCAGCCCAAGGGAGCGTAGGCGCTTGAAGGATTGTTTTGTAAACCGGATGTCAAGCCTGCCGGAACAGAAGTGTGAAAGAAAGGCAAGGGAATCGATTATCGAGTGTGGAAAGGGGGTCTTGTTTGCCCTTTTTCAGGTTCAGTCTCATGTATATGCTTTGATCAACATGATCAAACGCGATGATACCCGGCGAAACAGTCTCGAGATTGTCTTTTATAACGCCTCTACTCACGTTGACCGGCTCAACGAAGCTCTTGAATATGCGGAAAATGCTCAACTAGAGGATGCTGACTTGGTACGGCTATCCAACGAAGCAGTCAAAAGGGAATGCGAGACGTGTATCATGGCATACACTCACGTTGGGGCGCAGCTGCGCAATAGCCTTGGCAAGATTGTCGCCAATGCCGATTCACGCTATGTACGTTCGCTGATGCTAATGATCTACAGCAGCATCATTGAGCTTCGCAATGTTTGTGTGAGCCTCGGTGTTCCACTGCACACTCGCAAACGTCTCTCTTCCACCAATCCGCCTATACCGGAAATACACAGAGAGATGGTTGCCTCGGATAGACTTACCGGATCAACGGTGACCCCAACTAGAGGCAGGGCGCCGTCTCTCTCGGTGCGTCGTTACCGGAGTGATACCACTATTCAGCACCCTCAGCTCACCACCAGTGGGCCACTACAGACAGCATCCAATTTCCATTCTGCGATTAGCTCACCTGGGTTTGTCTCCACTCCATTTAGTTACGCAGCGCGGAGTCGATCAAGTAGTCGGTCAACCCACATAAACACATCGATACCCTCGTCCCTTGCGACTCCCCGTTCCGGCGAGTCCTTCCCTCCAATGCCTAGTACAGCTGTACCTCGGGTTAACCCCTTGACTGGCTTGGATGAAATCGAAGAAGAGCGAACATTCGAGCGGATCTTTCATCAGCTCACTACTGCATATGCCGCCGCTCTACAGGCGCTACCTCAGGCACACCGTCAATTTGTGCGAAGTCTTGAATTGGCAGAACAAGTTCGAGAACCTGAAGTTATACAGATGCTCTGGAACAACCTCATTCGGCGATGTCGCGTGTGCTTGGAAGTATCTGAGGCACTTGGACTCCGCCTTTCCAACATGAAGATAAAGGAGCCCGGCGGTGGGATGCGCCACCAGCGCGAGTTCTGGCAGTTATGCAAGGCATTCATGCAATCATTCGTTGATCTTGTGACAGACCTGCGTGAAGTCAGGAGCATGGATCTACTCCCTTCTGAGATTGTCGTGCTTCTTCGTCCGGTGCAGAGGGCCAGCAGAGAGGCCGGTCGGCTGATCGAGGGTTCGCCATGGTCGTACCTTGCAGACATGACGTCTGGAAACGCACCAGCAAACATATACGGGCCCCCTTTACAGTCACAGCATACACAGCATCAGGTCAGTACAAGCCTGTCACCACAGTCTGTTACTCTTCCTGCAACACCATTGAGTGCTGCTCTTGGTCCAGCCGCTCAGGCGACAGTGCCGTCTACCCCTGCAAGTGCATACAGTGACAAATTCTTCGAGGGAGATGTGTTTCAGAGGGCCGACTCTCTACTTTCCATGCCCAACCAGGCACCATTCTTCAGTCGTCGGTGACGTGGCACAGCTGACCCCACTTGATGTTTTGCCCGGGTGGGCGTTTGCCGCATATTTATACCCTTGTGTTCCACTCTAGATTTATTTATTCTCAAACCCCCTTCCGGCTCTTGTGGTGAGGTTTATTATGTTCTACAAGGCTTGAGGGCTTTTACGACCTCTTGGGTGCTCCTACTTGACTGGCTCAAGAGGCGGCATCAAAAAGGACCTTGAAATAAATCCTTCTCAAGACACTCCTCTGTTTTCAGATGATATTAGAAAAACTCAGGAAGTGCTATGCATTGCTTGTCGGACTGCGTCTGCAACATGGCCACCCCTGTTACCTGAGTATGATTTGGACGATTACAAGATGTATACCTAGTTGCGTGACTTGTTTTTGCATTCCCTCCGTGTTCTGACACTTAGGGATAAAAGTGATGGCGTACGGTGTTGATACTCATATAGTGTGGAATAGCCTTGCATAGCGTGCCATCTTTTGTGTAATCATGCGTGACGAAAATAGCGAAATGAGACATTATTTGCTTTACTACCAGAACCGGTGTGCCGTAATAGAACTGACTATACAGTCCCAGCCGTAGTAGTACCATCTGAAGCAACACACCAATTCACAGCGGACATACATCGTAGCGCACTTGGGAATACTTGGACTAATCCCACCCCAGTCAGTCCCCATAGTGTCCATTTCGGCAGTTCTTATTTCAAAAACAAACCCCCTCTCTCACATACACACGGAATACAACAGAAGGCTTGAAGAACCTATGTTGACCAAGAAAAGGAACAAAACAAGAGGGAAACATTCAACCTGCAATAACAACATCACGCACATAAGCAAACATCTCGCGTGGCTTTTTCCCAAACACGCTGTGCCCTGCCCCCCAAAAGAGATGATAAGTCACCCCGCGTTCTGACCCCCAGACGCCCGCTTCAACGCCACACGTCTCGGTTCTATTTCCCTTGTTGCAGGAATGTGTGGCTGCAGCATTATCGCTGAAAAAGGGTCGGTTCGGCTTTTGGGAGAACCCTTGCGCTCCATTCCATGTCATGTTCTGGAGACTCAGTTCGGTCCCGAAATGGTTGAGTAGAAAGTCGTTCTCGCCGGAGTAGATATGGAGGCGGATGTTATGGGTAGTGACGAGATCAGGAAGGATCGAGTATGCCGGGGCCACAGGGGATGAGCTTGATAAAAGGGTAGTCAGGATTGTGCTGTTGCAGGGGGCGAAGTTCATTTTGGCTCCATCATTGTCCTTCTCTGCGGCGGCGGGAAGCAAGTTCAGTGCGACTTGGACGTCCGTACGGCTGAAGTACGAGGCGAGTAGGTCGAGGGGGTCGATGGTGTCACAGTCATTGTGGGTGTCGTAGATATCGTGACACTGTTTGCCTGCGCCCGAGGCAGACATGGCGCCCAGGTAATCGAATGCCGTAGCGAAGGTTGCACAGGGTCCGTAACAGGTGGAATTCAAGATGGATGTCTGGACCATGTCTGGCGTGGTGGGCTCGATGTTACATGTTTCATCTACTAAGCTGCGAACGTCGAGGTGCTGGTGGCGTTTGTAGCTGCGGTTTTCTGGGTTTCCGGGGATGCGGATCTTGCCCTTGGGAGGGTATTGGTCTGCTGCTTCGAGGATTTGGTCAAATCCACAGGTCTTTTCCGCTTCTGTGAAGACAGATAGGATATCATCGGGGACTTGGAGGATGTCTTTCTGAGAACGCATGAACGACCCAATTGTGATGGTGGACATAGCGGCAGCGTTCCCGATGGTACCGTCGCCGATGGAGATGGACCGGAGGTTGATGGGGAACGAGTCCTGCCCTTGGACAATAGCGGAGGCAAAATAGGGGATGTAGATTCCCGCCCATGACTCTCCGATCATATGTACATGTTTCGAGCGGAGGTGAGGGAACACGGTGAAGAGATTCCGGAGCCATTTGTAGAAGTCAGATGTTACGCGGTCGTTGTCGGGGACAGGATAAGGGTTACTCGCAGTCGAATATCCCGTTCCTACCGGTTGGTCGACATAGAGGACGTGGCCTAGCTTGGTCCACGAGTGTGGGTTCTGGATAAGATGAGTGGAATTGCCATCAAACAAGACAGGTCCATTTCCTGTAGTTAGCCCTATAAGGGACGAGCAACCAGGACCACCGTTGAACCAGACTATTGCAAATTAACTATGCTCCCATAACCAAAGTTTCGCGGTGATGAAACTGACTTATGAGGTTTTCATCGTATGTAGGATCTTCAGCCTCGAAGAGCCAAAAGAACAACGAATTACCTGGAGGCGTTTCAGGAACAGGGAGCCGGCCAGCCCAGCTAAGCGGCAAGGAAGTATTAGGTAACGAATGAACCTCATATTGAGATATATTGGTAGGCACTCGAACTGCATGTGGGAAGAGGAAGGTAGGGACTGCCCATAGAGAATGTATAAAGGAATATATGGCTGCAATATTCATTGCGCTTGCGCTTCTGAATCACCGAGACTAGTGTGCCTCTGAGAGAGATAACCAACCATACAAAATTCTCCAATTTCTTTCTGTAAACTTAGCCAAAATGTCATTAAATAATAGTATACGAGTAGAAGCAAAGGAAGGTAAGAGTTGCTGGCCATGTGGTATACATAACATCCGCGGCACCTGGTGGTGGTAGTGAAGCTTCCGGATATTGCTCTCAATAGGCTTATTGAGCACGGCCGTCTCCATCTCGCCCGCGCGCCTAACGGTAGCTAGTAGTAGTTCGCTGTCAATTCACTTAATATCTTGAACAACAATTTGGGTATTCTCTACATCAAGAGTAATAGTAGTCCCCAACTGGCTGGTTGAAAAAGTGATACCCGTGTCTTGCCTTTTATGTAGTAGTTATGGTCTTCGGCTTGCTTTCTCTTATTCAAGTGGAGGATCGCACATTGTGTTAATATTATACGGCATATAAGCTATATGTCATTCTTGAGAAATTAAATCCAGAAGATATCACTCTCCGTAGATTAAGGCATTGGAAGAATGGCTTACAATAAGACTACATAGCATAGGGCTCAGGGTTAGGGTCGATCAGTTGTATCACGTGGTTTGGATTCCTAAATCAGAAACAGTGCCTCTTTATCGAGGTGCCCAAAAGCACTATTTATCTCTTGTCTGCTCAAGTTCAGCTGAGGCAATTGTGATCCACTTTAGATGATTTATAATGTTATCAGCTCCTGCAGAAATCGAGTGACTTTCCCTTTCCGCTTCTTGCTCACTGAACGGCCCGGGGCGTGGGGTGAGCACATAGGTGCGTGTCCTGAGCGAGTCCTAGCTAGCTGATCCAGCCCGCTAAAAACATCTGGCCCCTAAGTGAATTTGTCCTTGAAGTCCTCCTAATCTTGAATTCCAACTACCATATACGGGATTCCTCATCCAAGCTCTGGATCAACGAAGTATATCTACTCAGGGGAACTGTGTAGAGGGCTACTAATAAAACCTGTTCAATACAATGAACGTCACGGTGTAGTCAGCGCTAAGCAATGGATATAACAAGGATGAGAAGCGCTTGCAGGGGATGGGGTTCGCTAGCGCATACTATTTTCAAGATGTTAGATGGAGCAATGATGTTGTGCCCACTGACGAGCACATCAGCAAACGCTATGTCTTCACACTTGCTAAGGGCCATAGCAGATGGCGGCTACATGAAGAAGATTAGTCTAAGCTTCTCACAGAAGAGGACAAACAGCCTGATAAAGGAAAAGAAGGCTATTGGATGATTCTTGGTTCAACGGCCAGCAGGATTTAGTTTTTCAACAAGTATGGCTCAACAAATATCCCTCAACTAGTGCTTAGAAGTGATAGCTTGGATTAGATCCTATATAGGGGCTCTATCCTTCATGGACTCTGTTTACTATCGGCAATTTTTAATTCTTTTTACCATCTACTGCACTATCTCTACCTTCCCACCTGTCTCGGAATATTCAAGCGAGATCATCCTTCATCGACAACACAACCCATCTCAGCATCACCTTCACAAACAACAGAGAAAGCAAAGGAGAAGAAAAAAAAATGTCATACACCCTCCTCGCCTTCCTCCCCCGCAAACCGGGCATCACTCCAACCGTCCTTCAAATCCCACTACGAAAACGACCACATGCCCCTCCTCAAAGATATTCTCGGCCCCAACCGCTTCCCTACCGTCCACAAACGATACTATTTATCCCGGGTCGAGGAGCCACTCCAGGACGCCACAGGCAAATCCACAGGCGAGACCACCGCTACTGACCCCCATCCCCCCGGCGAGGGAGTCATCATCCCCAGCACTGTAGCCGGGGAATTCTCGTGGGATTGCTGTGCGGAGGTCGTCTTTCGTGATGAGGCACATTACGAGGCGTTTCATGAGACGTTGGCGGCGCAGGGGGAGCGGTTACGGGCGGATGAAGAGCGATTTTTGGACTGGAGGAGGATGAGGGTTGTTCGTTTTGGGGCGGGGGCGGAGGTTAGTTCTCTTGATGGGTAGTGTTTTGTTTACTTGAATTGGGACTTAGAGGATTTGAGACTTGGTAGGTATAGTCTAAGAATGAGGTTCATCGAGTAGCTGTTTTATGTTGGGCAGTTGTGGTATAGTAGAGATATGATGATAGCGGTTTTATTGGTGGTTTTTTGTGTAGTTCTTTTGAGTAGCTGGGATTGGTGAAGCTTAGATGGGTAAACTTTTATTATTATTATTATTATTATAGTTAGGGTTATAACAGCTACTTGCGTAACTATAGGTAGGACTTCGAGATGACTTTACCCGAAAGTTGTTCGCTCAACTATATACTACTCAAAACGGCAATGCTCATAACTGAGGCATCAGTGTATACACAAAGATAACGATGATCCATACTAAGATTATATATCTGGTTCGTTATACATCCAAAGTAACTTTGTTCTTTGTGAACTACTGTTTCAAGCCGGTGGATGAACCTCTAATCTTATATCTGTTAGGCGTGTTTCTCCCTTATAAAAGCAGTAGCACCTCAGTGATACTCTGTACTAAAGTATGTGCACTAACTAGGGCCGGAGCGGGCCTCACTCAATGTGTCGCTCATAGAGCCTTGTCTCTCTATTGAAATCTAAGCACGAGGCTCTTTGCTTCCCAAAGCTACCCTGTTCAGAACCTGCTCTGTGACAGGTAATCAGGGCGAGATGATATGTCAAAGATATAGATTGTCAAAGAAACACAATACCTGCTAGGTTTTGGTCCCATTTTAAGTGCCATCACGCGTAAAAATTCCGTACAAATAGCTACCAAGCGGACGGAAGACTGGCTAGGAGAAACAGGCATGCTGACAACTCTTTTAATTATATTACTCGAGATATAACAACCAAAGAGGCAGACCCATCATTCTCAGCAGTCGATGCAGATTAATCTCCTATTCCGAGATTTTACTGCATAATCCCCTTGTTATGACTCGTGAAGTTGACCAGTATCCCTAAGAGTCAGGTCATTGGATGTGCAAATCAATACATTTGAAACACTTGAATACGTACTTTATTTTCGAGGCACGCTCAACTGGGACCCGAACAATATCCACCTAGCCACAGTTATCCCTGTCTAGCAACAAAACCGTTTGCTTTTCCGTTCCGCCTGATGTTGATCCCTGGATCGTTAGCCACGGTGATGAGCCGCCTGCTAACTGCTTTTTCTCGCGGATTGATTGCAATGTGCGTGGCTTCCTCTGTTCAACTCTCCTACCGCTTTCTATATCTTAGATTTTTAATATAATAATAGTAAAAACACTGCTTTCCTAGAGCGTCTATTACTGCCCCCACCCCAGAAATCTGCTTCCTTAAACCAAAGCACGGTTCTTGTAACCGGCGGCAGCGGCGGTCTCGCCAGTCAAATCCTTCAGTTCTTCTCCCAGCGCGGCTGCTAGCACCTCCACTCCATTTGGTTGTGCTCCCTGGGTTACTGGCTCCATATTATCGTGGTCGGACGAATGTGCAGGTTGGGGGATAATAGGGGTCTGTTCGGTTTTACAAAGAGTAAAAACGTGGCGCATGGGCATTATTTTGCTGCCGAAAGCACTGGTAAAGCACCAGAAGGAGTTGCCTTTAGATAGTACAAAGGCCGACGCAAAGGCGTTCTTCATCACAAACCATGAGCCTCGCTGCTTCTGGGATTTTACGCGGCTAGTTTGGCGATATGCTGGGGATACAACGCGACCAGATCAACTATGGGTGATTACTCGCCCGTGGGCGTCACTCTTGGCAGGGATATTTAAATGGGTGTTTTGGGCACTCAGGTTGGGTGAACCACCTTTGACGAGGACTAAGGTTCGGCTTAGTTGTATGACCAAATATTTTTTCTATCGCCAAGGTGAAGAAAAGACTCGGGCATAAGCCGTTTGTTGGGCTCGAAGAAGGACTAAGACAAGCGGTAGAGGACTGTGTACTGCGTCAGAAAACATCATAAGACTCTTGCCCTCTATTACAGTTGGTGGATTACGCCCGAGCTTAGGATAGAGGACAATTGCTGTCTCTATAGATGAGGTCACGATTCGAAGCTTTGGCTTCTTACACCTAAGGTGCCGAATAAGCCAATCAATGGTATGGTATATCCTACTTTGAATATGGGCAAGTCATCATAAGTCCCTTGTTGAGAATACAACGCAGGAGGATCTATGACGAGTTCAGTGATCCTACAACTAGTTCAGCAAGGACTACCTTTCATGCTTAGTAGATATATAGAGTACATGGGCAACGACTTTATCACTCTCCCACTATTTCGTCGTCCTTGGTAGCTGGGAATTGGTGCGTGGAACTACACAGCCAAGGGTACCTCAAACATTTCTCAAAGCCACCCTTCATAACTAAAGCAATCAGAAAGAGTCCCAGTCAGGGGATGCTTTAAATGCTATTCTACCATGGATCACCTCTGGTATCACGGATGGGTTTCATATTACATAGCAGGGCAATAAACAAGTTACTTCTATTTCAATAGTACATATTATGCACCAAGATAAAGAAAAGGTTTCATGCCGAGTTTCGAGAGGAGTTATATGAAGGATGCTCAACCGACAGGTACAGGAAACAGCTTTATAAAAGCGATTATAGAAATCCTTAGGATTTAAAAAAGCTATCCAACTGCGGCCACCCCATAAGAACTGCCATTTGGTATATAGTTCTTGCCTTGCTTCTCAGGCAAAAGAAGCCCATAATAGTGCCATACTTACTACATATCAAACTTCTTTTGATTGTCCATCATGCAATGTTCTATTATACAGGAGGGGGTATCAGGCCATCAGCCAAGGCTACCTTTGTAAAAGCGAGATTGAAATTGCTTATAGAATGCGAGCGTTGACTAGTCGGAGCCTACGTTGTGTTCCATGCTCTCGGAGTGCTCCCGGAGTGGTCAGTGAGCATTTAGTGCGTCTCGTCCGCATCACTCAGGGAACACAACTCCCTGAGTGCTCACGTGAGATCTGGGACCCCCATAATAGGAAATTCAAAGCGGTGCACAGAACACGGAGTAATGCTACCGTTATACATTACCATGTAATAGATGCTCTCCATGGAGGCCCCGCCTTGACAGGTGTAAAGTGCAGTCAGTGACTCAGTGGGCAAGTCAAGCAAAAGACATTTTAGCGTTGTGTGTTGGAGCATCGAGTGGGATCAAATAACACCGCTCTTTTATAGAAATTTTGATGCAAACCGGGGGGGGTTTTGTGGCTCCGGTGGCCTCCGGAATGAGGCGACCACGCGCGCTGAGCAATCTTTTGTGATCAGTGCATTTGCAAAAGTGAGGCGCCAAGCGCAAGCGACTCCCATTCCTTCGTACGCCCCTTCGATTAGTTGCGGTCTCGTCAGGGTTCCGGCCACCTGAGGATCCCTCTTTGTACGCAATACGGGGATCCTCTTTCACCATTTCCGCAGGTTTCAACAAAATTTAATATCTGCTGAAATCCAAAGAAGCTTTTAAAAACATCATGACCACCAGGTAGAGTTTATTTGAGAAGTTCTCGTGCCGATCCACATCCTTATACCGGGTACTATATCGCTCGAGGTATGAAGAGCTTATTCCGCATCCTGTACTTTTCCCCTTGGAACTTGCAGGGGTTCAACCTAGGTCGACTACAAAGCACAATGTCGCTGTTATTATCAGCGCGGCAGAAGCTGACTAGCCAATTCCATCGCGCGTGATCCACTCTCGACTGGAATCCTGGGAGATTTATCTATCAAGCTGCTGGGGGAGTGGATCAGGGAATATCCCCATCGTCCCACCCCCCGAGACAAGGTTTCTCAGATGGGACTCTCTCCTATTCCCTGCCGCCATTCGCCACAAGCGATCCCGCCGACGGGCCCCGGAGACGATTGCAAAATGTCGAAAAAGGGAAACTAAAAAAAAAATAAATAATTTGTCGGTGGGTGAATTGTCTCCCATGCACCATACGATCGTGTGAATTACTTCGATGGTGACCACGATGGTGGGCATAGTACCAACAGTTCCAAGTTCACCAAGTTGAAAAGAAAAGAAAATTAAGTTTCCCCTGAGGTGATGCTCGTGGCCACCCGTTTGCGTGAAGTAAAGCGTCGACAACCCCCATTTAGCATCAAGGGAATATGCCAAGTACTCTGGACAGTACACAACAAGACCAACACCGTCCCCATATTCTGGTATGGCCACGCGTGACACCGACGCACTGAATCATACCTAGCATACGCAGCTGGAGACGGATTCAAAGGGCTCCAAACAGACATGAGTAGGGAAAAGCCAAAATAGCGAAACAGGGAAGGGAGGAGGAGGAGGGTATTAAGGGCTCAGAAGTTGATATGCTTAAGACTGGAATGTCTCTCTACTACCTTCTTCCCCCCCCCCCTACGTTAAGCTCGTTCTAAAGGGGTAAAAGGCTCGAACACAACCTGTGGAAGGCCGCATACAAGTTGCAATACACCGAACGCTCACTACGGCAACGAAGACCGTATCAATCTTCTGCAATGCCTTCCATAACTTTTGATTTTACTGATATCGCCTCCGTGGCTCTCTTTGTCCACGGCCAATGCAATAATGCAACAAAGAACTGGTGGCGCCGGTGGCAATTCACAGTATTTAATAAAATCCTTGATTTCTCAAACGGGTAGTATCATGCATCTACGGCGGACTCGCTTTCTCTCGCATTGCCGGGTATTAGCATTGTGTTTGGGTGCACGCCGAATCCTTGAGATCGTACAGGTTGTATGGACATGACCCCATGTGCCCGTTTTGAATTCTATTTGATTATTTTTCTTTTTTTTTTCTTTTTTTGCTTTCTCAAATCCCTGCGGACTGTCATCAGGAATGTTGCTGAGACCGGCAAAAAATCCCCCTTCAAGGTTGTGAAGGACAGGGGATCGCCGCCCGTGGGTAGAGAGGCAGCTCCTTTCGCGACCGTTAGGAATCCATCTTTTCCCCCCTTTGAGGATGGCCTCCATTTTAAGTCTCCACCCCAACTTAACTAACGTTTACTAAACCCCAGCAGCAGATCCAGAAGTAAAGTTAAACAGTAGAAAACGAAACAATAATACCTGAAATCATTGCCGACTGCTCGGCATCCCACGTCATCAATCATCGATGCGACTAGTTCGACGGCAGTGGACGTTTCCGTATGTCACTTGCTTTTTCTTTGCTCCAAAGTCACGGCTGCAATCGTCCATATCCAAAATTTTATGGATCAGCCTCACTTTGCCTTCCTCCTCCCTCTCGTGGCCCTGGGAAAAAGCCGAAAGAAAAAAAAGTTATCTACAGTGGCGCTCTTTGGGGCTAAGAATATTTTCTTTTACTAGTATTATAGTTTCATCCCATACTGTTCCCATTCAGCCTTTTCTTTCAATTTCAATACTAAACCGAACCCAGCGTCAATTACATTAGTGCCTTTTCTGTACCCTTGGTTGGTCTACATCGTCTCTTTCTCTTTCCGACAGTCTCTCACTCATGCACTCACTACTCTCTCTCTCTCTCTCTCTTTGAATTCTATGCTTCTAGGGTCGGGTGGAGGAATTCATCATTCTCGACTCTTTCCTTTTTTTTCTTTTTTCTTTTTTTACTCTCTCTCTCTCCCCTCTCTCCCTCTGTTCCCGTCCCATGACTGTATTCAGATCTTATGTTTAAGTTCCATCCCATACCATTGGCTTATATCAACACTCTTCCATCCCCGTCCATTTTGCTACCGAAGTGGCTTGACCTGTACTCCCTTTCGGCATTACTGTAACCCACTACCGTTTGTTTTGTTCGTTCAACCTGTCTAGTTTTTGGTAGTGGTCGCATAGAAAGCCATTGGCTATTCTTCAACTTTGCTTTTTCCTGGTTTGAGTACTTCGTGGACAAGTTTACTTGAGCCTGGTCGCCGTTGACGTGCTCGTGCCCTTTATACTTCTTTCAGTGCGGGAGAAACCGAAAAGGGCCCTAAAAGAGCAAGGGAAAACAAAGGGGAAGAAAGAGAACAAGGAAGAAAGTAGCAACCATTGCAGCTTCGTGCGATACCAAAGACAGATCATCTGAAGAGGATTGAAGATCATTCTTTTTTTGGGGGGTGTTGCTTGGTATCAACGGGGGTTGATCGACATCGGGTAACCCGCATCAGGTGAGCACTATTTCCTCCCTCCTCACCGTAATGCCCCCTTCGGCCTCAGGCAAGGACTAACTGAAAGGGTTGGAGAAGGGGATCTCTTTCATCTAATCGCCCCGCCGACAGTGTGGAGGGTTGCGGTGCCTTGCGTCCATCAATAGAGAAATGCCCGTGACCCCCACGATCTAACACTCCACACTTCTTTCATACATTACTGATTAAGGACTTGTTCTCCCCGGGTTCCACGAGCTTCCTCAACCACCCAGACTTGCGACTACCCCCGGCTATCAACGGGACTGGATGGGAAATGGACCTTCAAAGAACCAAAGAGGCACGGCGGGACGCTCCCGGGAAGCAGGAGGACAGCACGGAGGGTCCTTTGGAACCATACGGAGGCAACGGCCACTCCAAAGATTCCCCCAAGAACGACTCTCTAGATCATCGGGATACGAATAAAAACAAAGACCCGGCGCAGGTAAACCAGCAACGTCAGGGTCCTTTTGCCTGCGACCATGATATTCACCAGGCTTCGCCGGAGGTTCAACAGCCCGCCTGCAGTAACACCCCCTCGCCTTCCTCACAAGCCATGTGCATTCCTCAGGAGCTGGGCCTCAATGTGGAGGAATATAACTTGTTGCTCACGGCCAAGAGATACCCTCCAGTCACCAAAAGCACCCTGAGCGAGCTCGATTTGCCCTGTATCATGAGCAATATCAACCTTCGCATGGATGCGAACTTCGACCGCGATCTCCATTTCAAACCGGATTTAGACGGTGAGAAAGGTCGGCGAAAAAGGCAGGAAGCTGCTGACTACTGGGAAGCCATGGCTACCGAGATTACTATCTACGCATTCTGTGCCGCTCGTCAACCGCTCATCCCATGCGACAATATGTGGGCAGACCAGCAGCAAACCTTTGAGCCTCGACTACCGTCTATGTTTGACACCTTGCAGGATGTTCTGAAAACCCTCGTCCCGGAACGGGATCACCCTAGTGTGATGCAAAATCTCGAGGTACCTTTGCTGATGCAACAAATTCGGAAGGGTGTCCTTGATATGGTAGACGTGGCAAATTGGCTTGCAGCATTGCTCAAAACACACTGCGCCCCAATGCGCGATGAATGGGCAGACCGTATGGTTGAACAGATCAGTTCAGGGTCACGATCGCAGAATTCCTTGGAGATTGTTCGTGGTCTCCAAACGCTGTTTGCGATATTAGAGGCTATGAAATTGGTAAGGCATCGGACTCTCGGCGGGTACAATTAGGGCAGGAAGAAACCAATCACTAATGCTTTGAGACAGGACGTTGCAAACCATCAAATCCGCGCATTCCGTGTTCTACTTATAGAAGACACTATACCATTTCTTCAAGAGTATTTTCGCAGCAAAGTCGAAAGAGATAATTTCCGCGTGGAATCGTCACGACTATGGTACCAAGAACTACGTGAACGAGATTTGAGCAGGATGGAAAAGCCGAACAGCCTCCGACCCCTTGCGATTTTGTTTGGCGGTTTATCAGACCTCCTGCTACAGTTCCATACTCCGGAAAGTTTCCCAGAAACTTTTATCTTCGACTCTGACCGCCTGTGGCAGTTGCGGGCATGTCTGCAGAGCCTTATCACCCTTGACATCTGCTGGGAAGTCTTTCAACGCTGCGTTAATCCGCTCAAACGATATCATCCAGCTCAGGCACAAGCATACGCTACCTTCCGGTCTCGCATCGAGCCCTTGATCGATGAGAGTGAGGACTGCAGGCGACGGTCGCCTCAATGGATGAAAAATATACGGTGCATTGCATTGGAAATCGCGCATTCTGCGTGTAAGGCATATAATTGCGATATAACCATGGTCCCAGATAGCGTCATGACCCGTATTGAAAATCAGCTGGAAACCCATCTGCTAGGCGAGTCAGAACTCTTCCAACATTTCCAGAATTTGTGGCGCGAAAACTTAATGGCGGCCACCATGAGCTTTGCACAACAGTACCTAACCATGTCACCTCTGGCTATCTGCGAGTCTCAACGAAGCCATCCCCACTCGCCAGTATCACAGCAACACTATGGTATTGAACGGGTTGCCATGAGACTCGCGCATATGGGTGTCCTCCACTGGCGAGTCTGGGCACCTATTCTCTACGTACGCGAAAGTGTGTCGCCCACCGACGTGGCGATGAGCAATCATGACATGGCATGATGCTCTGCGCGGATGTGCCCACATAGCGTCATGAAGGCTTCTCTACTTCATCCGAGGGTTTGTTTCCTTGCTTTCCTATTTTATTTTCGCTCTTCGTGACATGCAATTCAGCGTTTTTGCATTGGTAGTTATTGGTTCTGGCGTCAACTGGGGAAAATTTCCATACATTAAAAGGCCGATTGGCATCTGGCGGTGTTCGTCTTTTTGGCATCTCGCACTTTGGGACATGTTTGAATAGAAGTGAGAGGCCTTGTTTACCTGCGCATTGATTCAGAGGATAAAGTGTGTACAATAATTATATATAATCCTAATAGCTCAAATATGACTAGTGGTGCAGGTTTAATTAATTGATATGCAGCCAACGAAAGACTAGTCACTTAGGTCGACTTGTAGTGTAGTCCTAAAATACTAGTGGGTTCTTTCTGATACCCTATAGAAAATAGGTGGTTATTGCCATCAAGAAGTACCTGTATTGAATGAGTCAAGTCAAGATAAAGTAAGCAATATACTCTGAATTGTAAACCTAGTTGTATTAACTGCTGCATTACCTGAAGAAATGTTCCTGTCTGTAATTATATTCACCCTTTCATCTGCTACGCGATGCTATGATATGGATCTATATGCAATTTGCTCAGGAAAATGTCATGAAATGCCCGGATGGTCTAGTGGTATGATTCTCGCTTCGGGCTGGCTTAACAGTTCTATCTGCGAGAGGTCCCGCGTTCGAATCGCGGTTCGGGCCTTCATCCTACAAAACTTTCTTTTTGTACTTCGAGCATCTTTTCATGCTCGAAAAGCAACACTGAATGATGGCGCTCCATGTACATACACATCATAAACTGGGCTTAGGTTGTACCTACATTGTATTTGAGCCTTTAAAAACATTGCTTGGCGATGGACGATCAGTCAATGGTGGTTACTGTTTTAGGATGGATAGGGCTTTCTCGCCTTCCAAGTACGAAAGTGGATCCCTAATGTCACGTGTACTGTCTACATTAGTAGTATACTAGTAATCCGATACGACGGACAACACCGGATTAAAGTTTTCACAGCCTTCGGTTCTTTGCAAATTTGTATACGCCTTTGATCATCGATGCAATCCCTCAAGATCTAGGATTCCATACCAATTTGTATAGCAAATCAACTTGGCCACCATGGTGGCTATCAATCAACTAATGGGATATATCAGATATCAGGATTTTCAGCTAATCTGGGTTTCCAGTATTGCGAGTGAGTTGATGTAACAGAGAGAATAAAAAAACTTCCATCACTGTGAAATGAAACATTCTATAAACATGAACCATAAAACACCGAAAACATTACATCATCTGCCCGGATGGTCTAGTGGTATGATTCTCGCTTCGGGCTGGCTTATACAGCACAATCTGCGAGAGGTCCCGCGTTCGAATCGCGGTTCGGGCCCTCATTTCTTCTCAAATACTTTTTTTACCCCTTTATCCTTGTGCCTTCCTTCTTCACGGAAGGGATTCAAAGTTACAAAGGGCAAGCATACTCTGTACCATGGCTTCTAATGAAGCATACAACTTCATCCACATCATTGCAAGTTACTATAATTGCCTCGCTGCCTTCAATCAAGGACACGGTGACACTCATTACAATAGGCAATATTCTTCGGTCAGGAACGGGCGGGCTACAAGCATAGCTGCCCAGAAATCTACTTCCCCTGTTAATCTAGGGCCAATGTGCTCTCTACGAATAGGATAATATATAATATAGCTGAAGAGTAGCATCTTGTGCAAGATCCAATCTAGTCATTAGATGGCCCTGTGAAGAACAGAAGTTATACTTTGTGATTCATTCACTGATATAGCCATTTCCCCTGATAAGCGAAAGGGTATATCAACACATGTCTCCATTTTGTTTCAGCATGTCATCTGTCTATTCCCCATATTTCTCAGTTCCCATTAAACAGGTCTATACATACAGGCTCCATTCCATACATTCTGACAGACAAGTTCAATATATCGGCGGCTGACCCAGAAGTAATATTTGACATTACCTGGGTTTCGTGTACGCCTGTAACAATGGCCCAAGTTGAGCCAGCGACTGAGATCCATTCATCTGTTACTAGACTTACTTCTTCACCCGATCCCCAGATCCAAGCTTGGCCATATTTTTGAACAGAAACTCGGGCGTACGATCAGAGTATTCGACAATGGAAACAGGGTAATTTTGTTACGAAGTGGAAAGACTACCTGGACATATTTCAGGATGCCTTGATGCGTATTCCTCAGGCAATGAAACAAATGTCTTAGAAACAAGGATTTATCAACTCAGCAGGCGCTTAATCTAAACGGTTGGCTACAGGCGTTTACTCACTCGGTAAATCAACTCACAAGGACGCATACCAATCTATCTCCACCAATTGGCAACCCGCAATCTCGCTTAGGTATCACTCCAAACTATCGGTTGACTCTCGTACAGCGGGGCGAGTCAGGAATACCATGGGGTCTCCGGGAGAGCGGTTTTGATGGGACAAATTCCCTGATATGGTTTTCAGACCCACGCCCCCTCGAAGTTGGAGAGAGTCCGCGATCCTACACAGACGATAAACAGCTAAGGGATGTCATTTTTAATTTCCATAGAAGGCTCGTCATGGAGAGCAATCTCAAAGTAATTCTTCTTGGAGATAAAAGTGTTGCAAAAGACGTGCTGCCGCCAGATTGCCTTGTGAACCAATTCACGATTGATCTCTATTGTGGGAGTCTCATCGGATATGTTGAGATGGATGAGACTGAGTTACATCGTGTTTACCTTGAATCTCCCGCCTCTTTGGCATGCCTCTGGGCATCGCCTGGACCCTTGGCTCAAAGTATAAGTGAGCTGTTTAAAATAGCAGCAGTATTAACTAACACCAAGGGAATCAAGCCGTATTTTGGCAACTCAGCTTCAGCCGTGTATAAGATCTTGTGTCTCTATCAAGAAGAAATGGAGGGAGTTGAGCTTATAACGCCCTCGAACCTTGATCCTATTGTTGAAGCCTGGCTTTTCCGCAAAGGCTTCCAGAACAGGGAAGACATATGCCGGCTGCAAAGTATAGGGGGCACATTAGTCCGGGGATTGATGCTATTGCTTCACATATTGAGAGCAACCCCACGGTGATTTAAGAGGACTCTGGTGGAGCGCATGCCAGGTCAAAAGAGTAAACATGCTAAAGGAATTCTTCACAAAGATGCTCTCAGGAGCATAAGGGACCTCTGGAGAGAACTGAACCAGGGGAACGATTTTGCCGAAGATGCTCTCGACGATATTCCAACTCCAGTGGATGATGCGCTTGAAATAAACGAGCTGGACGATCTAATTGAAGAATCTCTTGGTAGTTCAGATGAAATAAAGGAGCAGGAAATGTTCCAACTGGTCGAAGTAAGAAAACAACATATGCTTGCTGGTTGTAGTTCACTAGAAGAAGTGGAAATACTAAACTCTGAAATGAACGACATTCCAAATTCCAGCTGTCTCAAAGATCTAGTTCCAATCTCCGACCACAGAGACCTGGAAGATCGCTGCCTAGCTACATCCTCAACCATGGCTAATTCGCTATGTCTACCCCTGAATCATCTTCTGCGGAAGAGAACAAAAAGGGAAAGAGATACCGCAATACTAGACGGTGTGTCCTATCGAGGTTATTGGAAACCATCCATAAAGTCTGGTAACTTGGTTATACACGTTGCTCCTGACATAGCAGCAATCCTACTCTCCTTTCCCGGCCAGAGTAGAGCCGAGTTTCCAGAGGAGATTCAAATCAAGGCAGAGATTTGCCCAGACAAACGACATCCATGTTGCTGGGCTAAAGAAGCTCAGGACAATGACCCTAGTGTCAGGCTCGCTTTCCATGTTTCGATGGGACAGAGGACAGTCTATCCGTCCATATGTGGAAGTGTCCCCATTCGAAAAGCTAACACATTCGTGGACTGGGTTACAGGTGTGCCAGTGGAGATGATAGCTACGCGGCCAAGGAGACATATTAATGCGCATGAGGAGGGTATTGTTAAAGCATTAGGCTGTCCCAGAAAAGGCACGTATTACACAGATGCTCAAGGTAATATTGTGTAGAGCGATGGCGAATCCAGTGTTTGAGCGGTTATAAGGGAAGAGTAAATTGCGTGAGTTTCTGCTGCTATTGAATGATTGTATGGCCGTGTGATGAGATAATTTCCAGCCTTCTTGGGATCTCAAGTGCATTTGAAAATGAGTGGGGTTGCCCAGCTATGTCTTATGTAAGCCCGAGATCCTCTGTAAGTTAGATCAGATAAGTTAAAAGTCAATTGTATATCCATCGCATATCCTGTCGATCTATCACCCATGCCAAGTTAAAATCAACATAACGATCCGATTAGACCAACACCCCTAAAACATCTACCAAAATATCCCCAAACTATATCATGCGCTACTCCCCTACACTTCTCAACCCACCATCAACATGGCTCTCATCTCTAAAAGCATCCCAACTCCAAAAGATCGCCCAAGCAACGGGCATCCGCTCCGCCGGTCCCAAGGCAGCCCTAATAAACCGACTGGAGACCGAACTCGCCCAATGCGAGTATCCATCTCCATCTTTAGTCTCCAAGAACAAGACCAAGACCAACCCAAAGAACCAAAATCTAAGTATCCTCAGTATTGACATGGGCATCCGCAACCTCGCCTTCGCTCATCTTCTCGTCCCTAGTCCCCAATCTACCACTAGAGGGACGGCGAGTATGACAACACCAACCCTAAACGCCTGGCGCAGATTAGCTGTCTCGGATCTACTACTACCATCTGGTCCTGAACCTTCTTCACCGTCACCCTCTCTACCAGAGTTGGGGTCAATAAAAGGCACAGATTCATCTGATATCGATGAACTAAGCGAATTTGCATGCCAAAAGGACAAAGATGGAAAAGAGATGTTCCATCCCTCGCCATACGCCAAACAGGCGTATATACTAATTACTACACTCCTGGAGAAATACCAACCTACGCATGTCCTCATTGAGAGACAGAGATTCCGCTCAGGAGGCGGCAGTGCGGTTCAGGAGTGGACGCTGCGGGTCGGTGTCTTTGAGGGTATGTTGTATGCTGTTTTGTATGCGTTGCGGCGGGAGAGGGCAAGGGGGAAGCGGGGGGGAACGTCTTCCTGTGGTTCTGCGCCGGTGGTGCTCGGCGTGGAGCCGCAACGCGTGGTCCGGTATTGGGGGGATCGGCTTGGCGGGGAGGAAGTGGAGAAGAAGAAGAAGGAGGAGGAGGAGGAGGAAGGGAGGAGGAGGAGGAGTAGTAGTAGTAGTAGTAGTAGTAGTAATACGAGGGAGGGGAAGAAGGTGAAGATGGATTTGGTTGGGGGGTGGTTGGATGATGCGCTTGCGGATGGGGAGCGGGGCTTGAAGGTGGCTGTTTCGGGGGATGAGGAGTTACAGGGGTGGGTTGAGGCGTATTTGGCGAAGTGGAAGGGGAAGAAGAGGAGACGGGGAGCGGTGGGTGTGGCTGATATTGGGAAATTGGATGATTTGGCGGATTGTCTGTTGCAGGGCGTGACGTGGTTGGATTGGCATATCATGCGGGATCGTCTCTTGCGGGAGGGGGTTGGGGCTTTGGAAAACTAATTGAGTGAATGAGTGGTGCAAATGGCTTGATGGTGGACCTTTGTTTGTATTTCTATGATGTATATTACTATCTGTATATATAGTGTGGAGATATTACGTGTAATATATGCGTATGTCTAGTTTGCTCTTCGGTCCATAGCTGGCGCAGGCCTAATCTATAACTGCCGCAAGCTAGGCAGAGAACACCGAATTTATCTACGTGGCTCTTCTCTACAACTACTCATGTGCAGAAAATGTAAACTTAACCCAAGCCTGTGGATTTCTGTCATAGAGGAGATACATATCGGAATAATTCGCTCTCATATCCATATCCATAGAGTTCATCATGTTTCTTTTTTGGCGTCGCAGGTTGGTTCAGACGTCTTACTCCCGTAGTCGGCCAAAGAATCTTTTGTACAGACCCAACTCCGGCATACGACTTTCCCCTTCTCACTGGTGTCCCCTTTGTGTTGTTTGACCGTAACCCCAGTGGACCGTAGAGGGCCATTCCGATATACAAAGATTTCAAGAAAGTGCACCACGAGGGGAGAGACAGAAGGTAGAAAAGAAGAAAGCTTTGTTGGTTAAAGTAGGACCTGCTCGATCCCATTTGCAAGAAGCGAAGAACCACCGGTCAGGTTGCCCTGCCAGATAGGTGAAGAAAGGTATGTAAGAATGTCTAAATCAAGTTTGTACCAGAAGTAAAACAGCATCTCCCTCATAAGGTATAGTGCCAGCGCGCGGTTCGCCACGAAATGAAATCTTTAGTTACAGACGGTCATATCCATGCTCTGGGGACCAGTGAGGTCGTCGTGCGATCCATTGGTTTAATGAGAGCGACGGAAGTTGGTGGGGAAAGCGTGCTTGCTGCTGGTCAAGAAGCCAGTGGGCTTGGCGACGCCGCTGGTAGTAATAGGGAGGGTGCCGTTGCCGAACGGAGGACGTCCAGTGTGGGTAGGGACAGGGAGAGGAGCCTTGGTGCTCTCAGCACCGTCGTTGTCGTCGTTGTTGTTGTTGTTGTTCTCGCCCTGGTCATTCTCATCCTCGTCGTTGTTACCGCTGTTCTTGCCAGGCTTTCCAGAGTTTCCAGGCTTCTCCTGGTGGTCCTGGTCATGGGGCTTGGTGTAGTCATCACCGGGCTTAGCAGTAGCGCTAGGAGCCTAGAAATCTAGTTAGCAGCTGGAAAAATTAGGGGGTAGCAAACAAATCAATCATACCCCAGTGACGGTCTCGGTGACAGTGGCAGTAACGGTGACGGTGGCCTGTCCGGTACAAGCCTCGCTACCGTCGTTGCCAGCGTTGCCAGGTGCAGCAGAAGAAGTAGGAACATCTACAACGGTGAGGGTAGAAGTAGACGTGGAGTGGAGAGTAGTGGTCTGCTCCTCGCTACCGGCAGAAGGAACAGCAGGGCTCTTCTGTGATGAAGGTCAGTCCAAACATTCCTGGGTAAGACAGATAGCAACTCCATAGGGCGAACATACAGTGTAGATGGTCTCGGTATTAGTGGCGGTCTTGTGGATAGTTGTCGTGACAACACTCTTAGTAGTACCAGTACCGAGGGTATAAGTGATGGTGATATCAGTGGCCGATCCAGTGTTGTCATTGCCGGCGCCAGAGGATCCAGGGACACCGGTGCTGAGAGGGGGAGCCTGGGTAATGACAGACGAGCTGGCATCCGAGGTTGAAGAGGCGGCGATGGAGGAAGATCCGGCAGCCGAAGAAGCAACGGGGGAAGAACCAGCAGGAGAAGACGAGGCAGGCACGGAAGAGCTGGGGGTCAACAACGGGGTCGGGTAGACAAACACCGATGAGGTGGACACCGTCGAGTTGACGTTCCTGGCATGGAAGAGCTTGTGGTTGCGGGCATGGCTGGCCTCAGAACCAGCAGCCAGAGCGGCCAACAGAGCGACGGAGATCTTGTTGTTCAATTGCATTTTGTTGAAGTTGTACGATGACAGTCAATGTCTTTAATATCGATAGATATGGATTTTGATATTGAGATTTTTTGTGTGTTTCCTTCTCTTCAGAGGGAGACTGCGCTAGTCAAGTAACGAGAGTGGGATGCGAAATCTATTCGCAATGTAAAAGAATGACTGGGTAGTGAAACGAATGGTCTCTTAACACAGAGAGCGAATGTAGAGAATGTACAGAGCAGTCTACCGAGTGAACAAAGGAAGAGGGAATTAAAAAGACGGCGAGGGAGGGGAAGGAATCATCTTATGTTGGAGAAAGTCTGGACTTACGGAGTACTGGGACCATCGCACAGATACTCAACCATACTCCATAATAATTAGTTAGTTAATATACCGAACTAATGTAAAACCGCAATACGCCAGGGGAAAAAAAACCTGGCCAAGTTTTCTTACTACTAGTATTTTCCCTACATCGTCTCATGCGCACGGGGGGGGGTGAAGGGTTGCAACGTTACCGATCAAATCAATCGCATAAAATTGTAATTTGATGTATGATTAAAGTGGGGCTGTCCCGAGATGAGGATCCAGTTTCATATCCCCATTCCTATCCGGTGATTGGTTGTTGCTATGGTTTAATCTCGCCGCGTGCCTGTTCCATTTACCGTCGCACGGTTGTACCTTTTTTTTTTTCTTTTTACTCTTTCTCTCTCTCTTTCGTTTTTTTTTTTTTTTTTTTTTTTTTTTTTTTTTTTTTTTTTTTTTTTTTTTTTTTTTTTTTTTTTTTTTTTTATCTTCGATACACACTAACCAATTGGATGATTTTTCACGTCACACCGTTGGGAAGTCAAGTCAGATCTGACCATCCATCGTCCATGGCTTTTAATTACTTGTCTCACAGGATCCCGACAAAAAAAAGAGCACCGGCGTCTATTAAACTTCTCTAGATAGGTGGCCCGGTCCCCAGTCAAAGGTGGCAGCTGTGAAGTTGTTCAAATATCTCGAATAACTAGTCAGGTACCGGGGTGGACACCAAGTGGCCAACTGGACCTGATTGGCCTTCCAGTCATGGTAATATACCGTAACCACCACAGCAACTCTGGGACGCTCGTCTTAGCGCAAGTGGGCAACTTACTTAGTTATCTAGAGAGTGATAACATAAGACGTCGGGTAGTATCCGACTACGCCTAAATAAGGAAAGGGAAAGAAGAAAAAAGTCTGCTATGGCCCCCTATTGCCTCATCCGAGAATGTTCTGCCTAATTTACTACTACTACTACTACTGATCATGAAAATAGGGGTCCATTCACCGTTCATATCGTAGTCTTATCCGTTCTGGTGCATCTCTCCGGAGTATGTTCCTTGACAAACTTTTCCTGGCGGATCCCACCAACATCAAACTATTGAGTGTCTCCTAGGAGTCCGTTCTAACCGAGAGTCGGAGGGAACCCTCAAACCTCAGCCGAGGCTGAAACCTGGGCCCTGTAACAATACTGAGTCACAGAGGAAAAGATATGGGTGAAGATGCAAAAAACAATTATTCTCACTGTATTATCATGGCAGATGGTACAGCGTAAAAATGGATATAGTAAGCCCTAAGGACGACTACTAACTGGACATGAGCTTGGACGGGTGTAGATCATCCCATCACTGATCTTGACAATCAGAACCCGGGTGATGATCAGAGCGACAGCACCGAGTGGATCTCGGCAAAGGGTTCCAGACAACTTCGGCTTGTACTCGGTATCCAACCCAGCCCTTCTTGGTATTCTCCGGATCCCGTACAACATTAGTGGTACGGAGGACTCACGAAACTGAGGACCAAATTTGCTAGAATTTCTTGGGACGTTTGACAAATGACAATATTTGGGAACAAAGTTTCCCCTTGATTTGGGGACGGAAAAGAACTCCCCATATGGAGTGCTTCGTCTCGGGAAATGATCGGGGCCAGTGTTTCAGACTGATGAGGGTGAGGGCTGTGTGGGTGATTGTTCCTTTCTGTTAGTTACCCTCTATACTTCGTTAGATAAGCATGATTATTAACTAAACTAAAGAACATTGATATTGACCAAATGATCCACGGCAATTTCCTCGTACCTCGAGCTTACCCCTCCGGTGGAAATTGCCAGCGGGAGGTTATATGCGAAGAAGCAGTCTAGACTCAATCCTCCCTGATAACTTCCCGAACGCCACTGTTTCCGGCCTGCAGGTGGACAACTTTCCATCGACACGGGTAGATCGGTTTCATCTTAATTGGTGATACTCTCACGGTCTGGGATGAGTCTCCTTGACCTACTCCATAAAGAGACCCATCATTAGTACCGAAGCAGCCTCCTCAGGGTCCTTGATTAAGATCATCCCGCTGCTACGGACTACATAATGCCATGATGAGCGTAATAACAAGACGAAGAAAATAACTTACTGACCACCGCTTCTTTTGTCATGCGCAAAGTGACTGAGCCACAAAGGACACACAATGCAATTCTTCACCGCAAAATGTGTGAGTTGAGTTTTGCGGAGCATCTAGTTCGGAGTATAAAGTTATAAACTCCTTCGTTTGTTTGGGGTTGTTTCTTCGTATGATGCAATTCTCTGCAGCCACCCGCGGGGAAGAATCCACCGGGGCGCCAGCCTTCGGGACTTCTCTCAACCTTTATTCCATGGATTCAACTTTCTCCACTTTAAGAAAGCTCTTGGCCGTGTCTGACGTCCCCGACAAGAAGGCCCTTGTTACCATACTTTAAACAGTCTGTCACTACCCTGCTGCACAAAAAAGTATGACGACCCCCGCCCTCCAGACACTCCGAGCGCAATATAGTTCAACCTTGAAACGCTTCATCGCGTCGAGCAAGAACTTTGAAATCCTCACCTCTATTCCCGCCGGTCAATCTCACCCACCGGCTCACATTCCAGATGTCCTATACGTGTTGGATTCATCCTTCAATCCGCCCACTCTTGCACATCGCAGGATAGCTAGTACCGCCCTTTTCGAGAGTGCGAGCAAAGCGCCGCGGCTTCTACTATTACTTGCGACCCAGAATGCGGATAAACCTTCCAAACCAGCCTTGTTCGAGGATCGTCTTGTTATGATGGAACTATTCGCGAGAGACCTCTTGGCATATATACAGCCACATTTCTCGGCTTCAGAGGATGAGAGTCTTCCAGTAATCGATATCGGTCTCACCAAGAAACCGTATTTCGTGGATAAAGCCGCGGAAATTGATACTGCGGGGATTTATCCGGAATCGCTTGAGCAAGTTCATCTCACTGGCTATGATACGTTGATTCGGATCTTCAACCCCAAGTATTATCCGCCAGAACATACCCTCCAGCCCTTAGGGCCTTTTCTTACACGCCATCGGTTGAGGGTCACCATGCGACCGGGTAGCGAGTGGGGCGATGCGGAAGAGCAGAAGCAATTCCTACTCAACATGGCCCAGGGCGGCATGGAAAAGGACGGCGGCAAAACTGAATGGGCTCAGCGGATTCAGCTCGTGGAAGGGAGACGGCCGGATGAGAGACCAGTGAGCTCTACATTGGCCCGAGAGGCAATCCGGTCGAATCCCCAAGATCTGGAAGGGCTGGTCCCCGACAACGTCCGGGAGTTCATCCTGTCCCAACAACCATACTCGGAGTAAACGATATCACAACCTTAATGAGATCTTTGTTGCGTGGTAGAGTAAATGAGATGCGCCGATGAGCGCCACCCGTCGACGATCTATATAATACATGACGCCCTCGTTTAGGAGTACGTATATTCGCCCAAGACGACTAATAACTTTTCCATCATAAGATTCAACCAAAACACCATACCGCCACGACGCCCGCACTACGTTTTAATAGAGTCATAGTAGCATAAAAACCACGCATTATCGTACAGCCCAGAGACCACGGCGCAAAGGTCGACTTTTAATCGTCGTCCTCTTCTTCCCTTTTCCCCAAAGTATACGCAAGTCCGCCACCAACCATGTTGGCCAAGCAGAGACCCATGGTCACACCGCGGACGATGCCCCGGGCACCCCATTTCTTCATGAAGGGCTGGCGTCGCCGACCGGCAAGCAAAAGGTAAAGTCCCGACCAGGCAGCGCTAATTCCTGCGCTATCGGTCTTGAAACCTTGAAGATTGGCATAGCTTGTGAACAAAAGGACGGGTGGGAAGAGCATCGGAAGTGCTTGGAAGGGCCGCATGTACTGTGCGGTAATGAAGGTTGCGAGGAGCGTCGGGGTGAAAGGATTTTCTGTAGAATTATGACGTTAATTATGGGATCTGCAAAAAAACGGATAAAACGGCGAAAAAAAAAAAAAAAAGATCAATGGTCCAGGGAATGCTCACCTCCCCATGCTTGAGCTTTTTGCATGAGAGACTGCTTGGTCTTCTCCACTGCAGATTCCGAACCGGTCATTGTTGCGATCGGAGATTTAGGAGATCGAGCTCAAAGAGTTGTAGCGACGAATCAGTAGTTTATAAGGACGGGAAGAGAACGATTTATTCGTTCAATTGGTTGTGACTTTGAGGGGTCGCCAATCGTGAAGCTGCTTGTGGAAGGTCATAGGTAACTAATGGAGTGATACGGCTTTCCTGACTAACGTCTTGTCACCCGCGGCTTAGTGGCCATCAGTCAACATAAATCTGAACCTTCGAAAAGACACCACGTTTATCTATCAGTAATCACAGACCAACTTTACCCTCGGACTTACACCAACCAGCATTCTCAACGCAGGGGTCCAATCAGCCAGTCGCCGGAATTTTCAAAACGTCATTACTGGATTTTCTCAGCGTCGTTTCGCGAAAAATAATCCTTATCGGAACCCTCACGGACACTTTCTCCTCCGACAGCCTTCGGATCCGCCGTCATCCTCTTAGGGAAGGAAACGAGGAACAGCAGGAAGGAGGGTCGAGTTAGAGGCCGATAAAGACAACGGATATATTTTTGCTCGGGCGCAGAATCAGAGCCTTGCCACCATGCCGTCTGCCACAGCGTCTGGGGTAGACAATGGCGGCTCTGCGAAATCCCGCGAGCACAGCCAAGGAAATCAAGACCGCAAATATACCCCCGATCAAAAAGCAGCCGTACTACGGATACGAAAATGTTCGTCGACTGCATATTACGAGATTTTGTCTTTAGAGAAGACGGCCACGGACAGCGAGATCAAGAAGGCGTATCGGAAGTTGAGTCTGTTGACACATCCTGATAAGAATGGGTATGAGGGGGCCGACGAAGCGTTCAAGAGTGAGTTGTCTGTTGCTTAGATTATCGCTTCGTGCTTCGCTGCTAACGTTTGGAATAGTGGTGTCGCGCGCTTTCCAGGTCCTATCAGACTCAGACAAGAAGGCTAAGTATGATAAATTTGGAGGAGATCCGGACAGCAGATTCGGCCCCAGCTCTGGGCCTTCGGGTGCCTCTCCTTTCAGCGGATTTGGCGGTGGCTTCCCACGTTCAGCAAACCCCGGTGGTACCATGTACGAAGAGGAAATATCGCCGGAGGAGTTGTTCAATCGCTTCTTCGGTGGCGGTTTCGGTGGTATGGGAGGTGGCTTCAATACCTTTGGTACGACTACTACCTAAGTTTCCCTTTATTACAGAAATTCTTACTGACTCGCTACGTAGGTGGTCCTCAGTTTGTATTCAACATGGGAGGTGGCCCCGGATTCCGAGTCCATCAATTCGGCGGTGCTCGGCCTCGCAGGAGGCCGCGCGAAGCGAACAGTCAGCCCGAACCAGCGCCTTCGGCCTGGGCAGTTATTCAACAGTTCTTGCCTCTCATCCTTCTTTTCGTCTTCCCTTTGCTTTCTTCTCTCTTCTCCGGCTCCTCCACTCCCGCAGGTCCCTCATACCGATTTGATGCAGCAGTCCCCCCACACACGATGCAACGGACAACGCCGAAACTCCATGTCAACTATTTTGTTAACCCGGGTGATATAGAAGACTTCAGCGCGCGGAAGTTCCGCCAGTTAGACCAACGGGTCGAAGTGGACTACGTCAGCAAGCTTCGGTATGCGTGTGAGAGTGAAATACATGCCCGGGACCGTATGATTCAGGACGCCCAGGGCTGGTTTTTCCCCGACGTAGAGAAAATGAAGGCGGCAAGATCCATGGAGCTTAAGAGTTGTCGGCAGTTAGACTCGTTGAAAGGAAGATACTAACAGACATGACGACTTGTTTCGCTATTGCTTTATTTATCTATTTTTTTTTTACTTCAACAAATACCGTGACGTTGTTTTATTAGCCGCATCCATTTCATTCATACTTAATGTTGTCCCGTCCAGTATTTTGGGGGCCTTTTCGTTTTCCTCTTAGATGTCAATATATGTGCAGAAGTTTGATGGCGTCGCATGATCAGAGATGTTGCTGTGAAGTTTATAACGATATGTTATTTTAAAGGGTATGAGCATCAATTCTTGTATATGGGGAAATGAATGGATTTCTGAGAAAATTAAGCGATTGTAATAGACTTAGTAGTATTAGTAGTAGCTATACTGATTACGGTGGGCAGTAATCGGTGTAGTTCAGAGCGGAGAAGGTGAACGATTGGCGGCAAAACCCCGACACAAGCTTAGTTAATGCAGACGAATCTGAGCGACTGCAACAGAAGGTCTTTCGCTCCCAGAGGTACCTAATCTTTCACATTCATTCACTTGGCCTCTGGTTCTCAGTTCGTTCCCCGCAGTGTGTGACCCATCGATCTGAGAACCCGGCACGATTAGGTGACCATCGATTCATTTTTACCCATCCTTTTCTCGCTGGTTTTCTCCTCATCGATTTTGCTCCGCATTTTCTGCCCCGCTGGTTGACAAGCCTTTCATTAGGTACGGGGCACCGTGTCTTTAATACTCAGAGATGTCCGACAATCTCTCTGAAGCGGATAAGGTCGGATCTTGATTTTCTAGAATTTTTCTGTTTGCCGTGGTCCTCGGTAGAGTGGTTCTAACTTGAGTAGATCCGCAACAAGCGCTTAGCAAAGCTTGGAAACCCGTCCCCATCGTCGAGACCAGAGGGCGTAGAGTCGTCAAGTCGGCCCCAATCTCCCTCGACGCCAGTACTTTCCCGAACACAGTCCAACGCCGGCAGTGCAGCGAGCTCCAGAGCAGCGTCGCCAAGACCCGACCTACAGTCCGAAGGGAAGCGGATCAAGATCACACCAGCCGTCTCGAACATTACAGGCCCCGATCGGTCACAATCGGTCACCCCAGTTTCCGGCACCCCACCGCCGCCGAGGGCAGAAGAGAGTCTTGAGGCGTTTGAGGATCGTACACTGAGCGCTGTGTTCAAGCTGACGTTGAAGGGGGACCGCCAAAGGGATATCCACGGACAAAGATTGACTTACCTTTCGGGCCTCAAGAGTGAGCTCGAGGAGCAAGGTCGCGACCTTCGTATTGAGACAGCTGTCCTAGATCAGGCTCTTCTGGAAGCTGCTTCGAATGCCCCTCAGCAGAAGCCCTTGGATTATTTGTTGCCGTGCTGGCGGAGGATATCTAGGCTGCACAAGGGATTCCGTCGTGCTCGCGAAGATGACCCGAAGTTCAACGTCATATGCGAGGCCCGGCGCCTTTGCTTGAGTTATTGCATGTTTGCGATTACAATGCCGGAGATGTTTGGGTATGTAGTGCGCTTCACCTAGGTAGAGGGTGAGATACTAACAGGTTATATGCTAAGGATCGAACCGTCCGGACAGTCACCTCTCAAACCTTACCTTCTTTTGGACCCCGAGGATGATAAGGGGGTGGATTTTGAGCTCCTAAGTGAGGCTGTCAAAAGGTTTGAAGAGGATGAGAACATCAAGCCAGCATTCATCGCGGCGGTAGAAGAAATGAGCAAGGATCTTGCGGCCATGACTATCAATGACGATTACAAGCCCTACGTAACAGTATGTTCTGTCATCCCACCTTCTACCTGAGTGTCTTGTCAACCTCATTTATAGGCCCTACGAAACCTTGTCCGCCACGCGGTTGTGGGTGCAGCGATCACTGAGTCATCCTTGTTCAATGAATCTCGGCAGGCTGCAACATTTGAGAAGGACACGTTACTCGGGCCCTGGTTCCGGCTATCGCCTCTGCAAGGTGCAGTGACTATGACCTATTTCTCGAGCCCCAAGACGAGGGACCAGGGCTATATCCTGAACGCACAGCGCTCACAGCGGATGATGCAGCAGATGCTGAGTTCGGATCTTTTCGACATAATAAACCATCTAATCCGTGCATCGAAGGATGCACGTGAGAGAGTTTTGGATTGGTTCGCCGCAGCTCTGAACATCAATCACAAGCGACGCGCTATGCAGGTTGATCCGAATACTGTGTCCTCGGATGGTTTCATGTTCAATCTCACGACGTGTCTGGACCAGCTTTGTGAACCTTTTATGGATGCCAACTTTACCAAGGTAGACCATTCTGAATGAATTACATGATATATCTCCTGCTGACTCGGCCATTAGATCGACAGGATTGATGCAGGATATTTGCATCGGAACCCACGAGTCGAGATGAAAGATGAGACCAAAATCAACGCCGATCAGCATGCGTCTGATGCATTCTATGCTAAGAAGGTTGATGGAACCTCTAATTTCATCACAGAGATCTTCTTCCTCACAGTCGCTGCTCACCACTATGGTAGCGAATCATTGACCTCAAAGTTGGATCAACTGGAGAAGGACCTCCGACACCTGGAGAACACAATCAACAAATTCGAGCAAGAGCGGCACAAGTGGAGCAACAACCCAATGCAACTCAGGGTCTTTGAGCAGGCCTTAAAGAAGTACAAGGACAAGTTGGATTTGGGTCTTGCTTTGAAGTACAGTCTTCAAGGTGTGTTGTTCGACGACCAATGGCAAGCCCGTTCCATGCTGTTTATGCGCTATGTTATTGTCTTCCTCCTGAGACTTGTGTCTGGCAAGAACTTCCCCAAAGAGCCCATCCAATTGCCTCTGCCCGCGGAGCAGCAAGAAGTTTGGAAGTGTCTTCCTGAGTACTTTGTGGACGACATTGTGAGCAATTTCAAGTTTATCATGTGGTGCATGCCTCAAATCATTACCGCAACGCAAGGTGACGAATTGGTAATGCTCTGTATAGCCTTTTTGGAAAGCACTAGCTATATCAAGAACCCCTATTTGAAGGCCGGTCTAGTCTCTATTCTTTTCCGAGGAACATGGCCTCGCCCTGGCGGTGCGCGGGGCGTGCTGGTGGACCTCCTGAACTCCATGCCCTTTGCCAACGAGTATTTGCTGCATGCTCTTATGAAGTTCTACATTGAAGCCGAGCACACGGGGACCCATACCCAATTCTTCGATAAGTTCAACATCCGTTTTGAGATCTTCCAGATCATCAAGTGCATTTGGCCCAATACGCTATACCGTGCCAAACTTTCTAACCAGGCCAAGCGGAATCTGGACTTCTTCGTGCGCTTTGTGAATTTACTCCTCAACGATGTGACTTTTGTGCTTGACGAGTCGTTTGGTGCCTTTATTACCATCCATAAAACTCAAACGGAATTGCGTAATGGGGCGGGCATGGATCCCACCGTGCGACAGCAAAAAGAGGAACAACTTGCCTCTGCTCAGCGCAATGCGAAGTCTTACATGCAATTGACCAATGAAACAGTCGCCATGCTTAAGCTCTTCACCGAAGCTCTGGCCGATTCATTTACCATGCCGGAAATTGTGCAAAGACTGGCAGACATGCTTGATTACAATCTTGATGCGATGGTGGGCCCCAAGAGCTCGAGTCTCCGTGTCGACAACCTGCAAGAGTACGGGTTCAATCCACGAGCCTTGTTGAGCGAGCTTGTCGACGTGTATCTGAACTTGATGAGCAAGGAGAATTTCATTGTGGCCGTTGCTCGGGATGGACGGTCCTACAAGCCGGCCAACTTCGAAAAGGCAGCGGAGATCCTGCGGAAGTGGTCACTCAAGTCTCCTGAGGAGCTCAGGCGGTGGGAGCAGCTACAACGCCGGGTGCGGGAAGCCAAGGAGGCCGACGAACAAGCAGAGGAGGACCTCGGAGAGGTCCCCGACGAGTTTTTAGGTATGTTCTGGGAGTAGTTGCTCTTAGGGTTCATGGCAGTTGCTAACAAATCTTTCAGATCCTCTTATGTATACACTGATGGAAGACCCTGTGATTCTTCCTGGGTCGAGAGTGTCTATCGATCGCTCCACCATCCGGTCTCATCTTCTGAGTGACCCTCATGATCCGTTCAACCGAGTCCCCCTCAAGATGGAGGATGTCACACCTGGTACGTATTCCGTGCCGTCGCTTTTGCAGCTCCATGTTACTAACTCGTCCGATGCAGATACTGAACTTAAAGCCAAGATCGAGGCATTCAAGGCAGAGCGAATGGCAGCGCGCAGAACACCAGCGACGCAAAGTGCATCTGAGACGATGGACACGTCTGCTGACTGATGGGATATCCCTTTGTTTATGAGTTGGCGGTTGTTGGAAACGATTCCACATCCACGATATTCCTAAAAATTGGCACGATACGAGCTTTGTTTTTATTGTTAATGGTTTGGATCGGAGTGGGTTATTCTTTTCTTGCTCCTTCACGACTTGTAGCTTCGCTAGATGTTGAGGCTTAGCATAGACGAACAGACTAAAACTTATGTTATATTGGGTTTTACCGTCAGGCCACAGGGGGATCTCGTTTTGAAATGAATTTATAGAAGTGGCCAGTAAATAAACTGGATCATCACTTGCATAATCGGTGCAGGGGATCCATGTTCAAGCCACCACCAGATGCCGCCCGTATAAAATCTCCCGTTGGATGAGTTCGACTATTTCGGTACCTCGCAGATAGGCGAGAGCTTACTAGTAGTAGTACTAGTACTAGTACTAGTAGTATACCAGGTATACCCCGGAAAGGCTCCACTTAAGATCTTCGCATCCTTTGGGTTTGATATGGAAATCTCAGATTGCAGATTTAAGAGGGAAAACATACAGTGGAAGTAAACATAGGGAGGGCCACGCTAATCCCTATAGAGAAGATCGACAGACTTTCTTTTTCAACAATCGAAACAAACATCCGAGTTTATTTACTGCCAACCCTGACATCTATATTGTGACCTCAACATCAGTCAGTCACCAATTTCTTCCTTTTCTTCCACTCCAACCCCCCCTTCATTCACCACGAATTAACAAATAAACAATGGGACCAACCATCTTAACCCTTAATTCCCTCCCGCCCCTCCAGGATCTCCTCCACCCGACCCCAGAAACATACTCCCAAATCCTCACCATCTGGCAATACTTCGCCGGCGTAAGTCCCCCAACAAAACAAATGAACAGGCACACCCAACTAACCCACACAACCCAGTTCACAATAGTCCTATGGCTAACCACCTGGTTCCCAATGGGTAAAACATCCCTAAAATCCTCCATCTTCAATGTCCCCGGCCGCCTCGCCTGGACCTCCATGGAACTCATAGCGCCCCTAAACCTCATCTACGTGATGAAAGCCCTCGTCGCAAAACTCAACACGGACCTCACGTCCCTACCGCTCCCGAATCAGATCATCGCCGCGCTGTATCTCATCCACTATGCCAATCGCGCCGTCATCTCCCCGCTGTTCGCGGCCCCGAGCATGTCCCCCATCCATGCTCTTATCGCCGTCAGCGGTCTAGCGTTCAACTGGATTAATTCGACTTGTCTTGCTGCGTGGCTGGTGGGGTACCATGTCCCTGTTACCGGGTATCGAACGGATGAGTTTGGTGGTCTGGGTGATGGTACCAGACCAGCGATCTCAGATTATCTCCCCTACATAGGATTCATCCTCTTTTTCGTCGGGATGACAGGGAACATCATCTCCGAACGAACATTCTTCCGACTCCGCCGCGAAGAAGCAAACAAACTGTACACTCAGAAAGACCATTCAAAGAATCCCGGGAACAAGTACTCCAAGGTCTACGTCATCCCGCCCGCAAAGGGCCTTTTTCGATTCATCCTCTACCCGCATTACGTCTTTGAATGGCTCGAGTGGACTGGTTTCATCCTCGTGGGTACGGCGGTGTATCCTGCGTCTGGTGCGGTTGGACCTGATATGAGACTTGTGCCGTGGTTGCGCCCTGCGGCTGCATTGGCGGAGAGGCTGCGGGTGCCGTTGCCGTTGCCGGCGGTCGTTTTTGTGGTGAATGTTGTGACTTCGATGGTGCCTCAGGCGAGGTTGGGGAAGAGGTGGTATTTGGGCCGGTTTGGGAAGGACAAGGTTGCTGGGAGGGGCGCGGTAGTGCCTTTTTTGGGATGGTTGTAGTTTAGATCTATGATTTGATTACTGCTGGTTCTTATACAGGACTGAATATACTACGTAATAGCTTCTTTAAAGTTGGGTGCAATCAGTTATCAGGTGGTGTGATAAAAGTAGAAAGAGAAGTAAAAATCCGAGCCGGATTCGTTATTGCAAGACTTACATATTCTTGTGTATATATATGGTTCATCAAAATCCGACAGATGAACATAGCCTTGTCCGTCTTTCCTTGTCATTCCTATCTATACTTTTCGTATATCCTACTTCCTGGTCAAGGGGAAACAGGGATGAAAAAGTATTGAAATTAATTAGCTGGAAGGACAATTAGATAGGGAGGTTAGACAAAGAAGCCTAACTTCATTCACCAGTGGTATCATAATATCTCTATCCCAATCATCGCCTGGTCATTGTACGTTTCGCTTTATCTACTATTTAGGTATCACATATGCAATTACGTCAAAATGGGATTGCATAGAAGCTTCGCATCAGCGTTGTGCCGAGCATATTGAGATTTTACCTGCCCAGATCTTCAACGATATCACGCTACTTGGTGACTACAAATGACAAACAGCATCTACAATACAAAAGAATCGGAGAAAAAAAAAGTCGATGTGAAGTCAAGCTTGGCTGAGACACCAGCTCGTATTAGATTTTGAGGTGAAAACCACCCATGTATGTATGATTATACACATTGTTGAAATATTTGGAAATCATCGGCGAAATCCAAGAGACAATCTCACTCATGCTACCTCTCGCAGAGAAGGAAGCATGAAGGATTAGAAACAATCATCACCCCAGAATCGGGGAACGCTGAACTTGAAATCATGTCAATATTTGGCTGACGCCGATGTTGAAATCGTGAATGTTGAAAACTCCGTTGACCCCCTGGATATCTCTAGAAACCCTGAACCCATTATGTTGAACTTTTGGTATCATCATCGTAACTCATCATAAAACGAAACGTATTCGTCTCTCCCGAAGCGACAGGTTGAGAATGTCGCCCCTTCATGGGTTGATAATTAAATAAGGTACACCATTTATTTGGTGTGCTTCTGGCGGTAGTACTTGGCCGCGTTGACCATGTTGGTCAGAGCAGCCTTAGTCTCGGGCCACTGACGGGTCTTGAGACCGCAGTCAGGGTTGACCCACAGCTGGTCAGGACGGAGGTACTGGAGCATCTCGTCGATGCGGTCCTTGATCTCCTGCTCGCTGGGAACACGAGGAGAGTGGATGTCGTAGACACCGGGTCCGATGTGACGGGGGTAGGCCTCGTCAATGAAGACCTTGAGCAGCTTGGCATCGGACTTGCTGTTCTCAATGCTCAGAACATCGGCATCCAGAGCGGCAATAGCGTGGAAGAAGTCCTGGAACTCAGAGTAGCAGAAGTGCGAGTGAATCTGAGTGCCATCGGAAACACCGGTGGTGGCCAGGCGGAAGGAGCGGACAGCCCACTTGAGGTAGTCCTCACGCTCCTTGCCGGAGCGGAGAGGAAGACCCTCACGGAGGGCGGGCTCGTCGACCTGGATGACCTTGATACCAGCAGCCTCAAGGTCAACGACTTCGTCGCGAAGGGCAAGAGCAAGCTGCTGAGCCTGGACGGACTGGTGGACATCGTCACGAGGGAAAGACCACCGGAGACAGGTGATGGGACCAGTGAGCATACCCTTCATGGGCTTCTTGGAGATGGAGACGGCGTACTTGGACTCCTTAACGGTCATGGGGGCAGGACGGGAGATGTCACCGACAACGATAGGAGGACGCACGCAACGAGATCCGTAACTCTGGACCCAGGCGTGGGTAGTGAAAACGTAACCGGTGAGACGCTCACCGAAGTACTGGACCATGTCGTTACGCTCAGGCTCACCGTGAACAAAGACATCCAGGTCGAGCTCTTCCTGGATCTTAACGACATCCTGGATCTCCTGCTCAATGAACTTCTCGTACTGCTCAGCGGTGATTTCACCCTTGGTGAACTTGTTACGCTGGATACGGATTTCTTTGGTCTGAGGGAAAGATCCAATGGTGGTGGTAGGGAAGAGAGGAAGGTTGATAGACTTGCCCTGCTCAGCAAGACGGACGGGGAAGGCAGACTTGCGGTTGTGCATCTCCTCGGTGACGGCAGCCTGGCGTTCCTTGACCTTGGGGTCGTTGGTGCGGCTGGACGAGGCACGGCTCTGGACAGACTTGGCATTGGCCTCGAGCTGCTCACGGACGGCAGCAGGGCCCTCGGTGACGGCCTTGGCGATCACAACGACTTCGGCAGTCTTCTCGACAGCGAAGCTGAACCAGTCACGCACCTCAGCGTCGAGGTTCTTCTCGCTTGCAAGAGTGTGGGGGACATGGAGGAGGGAGCTGGAAGTGGCGACGATCACACGGTCCTTGCCAAGCTTCTGAATAGCCAGCTCAACCTTCTCGATGGCGGTCTTGAAGTTGGTCTTCCAGATGTTACGGCCATCGACAACACCAGCAGAAAGAACCTGGTTGGGGCCAAGAGCGCCAACGACGGTGTCGAGCTGCTCAGGGTTGCGGACAAGGTCAATGTGGATACCGTAGAGGTTGTGAAGAGCAGGAAGGACATCAATGTTGTGAACAATGTCACCGAAGTAGGTGGCGAGGACGATGCGAGGGGCCTTGTCACCGAGAGCGCCGAGCTTCTCGTAGGCAGGCTTGAACGCATCCTTGGACTTGGCGGGAAGGTCAAAGACGAGAACAGGCTCATCAATCTGAACGTCCTCAACGCCAGCCTCCTTCAGCTTCTGGAGGAGCTCGACGTAGACGGCGACGAGGTCATCAACCTTGGAGATGGGGTCAATGGTCTGACCACGGTCAGCCTTGGCAAGAGTCAGGAACGAGACAGGTCCCAGGATGACGGGACGAGTGACGATGCCGGCCTCCTTGGCCTCAAGGAACTGAACAACAGGCTTGGGCTGCTCAGCAAGCTTGAAAGTCTGGTTGTCCTGAAGAGTAGGCTTGACGTAGTGGTAGTTGGAGTCAAACCACTTAACCATTTCCTGTACACCAGTATTAGACTTATTGACCAGAACAAGGCGGACCAGTATAACATACCAAGCTAGGAACATCGATGGCGGCCTGGCCATCCTTGGCAGGCTTCTGGAGACCACGACCCATGGCGAAGTACTCGTCAACGGGGTGGAGGTTGTACTTGCTGTATCTCTCGGGGATAACCTAATTGAGGGAAGTAACGTTAGGATCAAGGCATGATGATAGATAATTAATATTAGAAACGAGGGGAATAACCACTTACACCGAACATCTGAATGTGGTCGAGGACCTGGTCGTAGAAGGCGAAGTCATTGCTGGGGATGATGTCGACACCAGCATCCTTCTGGATCTTCCAGTGCGCCAGACGGAGTCTCTTTCCCTCGGCCAAGAGCTCATCACGAGAGATCTTCTCACCCCAGTACGCCTCAGTGGCCTTCTTCAGGTCACGAAGCTTTCCCATACGAGGGAAACCCAAGACGGAGCTATAGACAAGAGAGGTCAGCGTTACCCAAGCCAGAGAGTTTGTTGCCAATTCGAGAGAGGAGGGAATTGACATACGATTGAACCATCCTGATAGATATGTGAGTACGGATTAAGGGATAAAGGGTACGAGGGGAAAATGAGGTAGAGAAACAAGATAGAATTCTTGTCAAAAAGAAGAATGGATCAAAAGATACAAGAGACAATCACGGTCTCTTGCAGAGGGAAGAGGTCAAAAGGGGGGAAAGGGATGAAAGAGAATAGAAGAGAAAGAAAAAAGCAGGAGGGAGAGAAGAAGGAATAAATAAGAATGGGAGCTGGGGATGGGGATGGAGGGGAAAAGAGAGAAAGACAGCGTGGAAACGAAGATGACATGAAAAGATCAAGTAAATGGACCAATCGGGCGGAATATTGAATGGAGGGGCAACGTATCGTTACGCCGACTCGCCGACAATACCACTAAAGCTCGTTCTGATACAAGTTGGGGAAAGATCAGGATGGCGTGATTGCCCCCATTTCTCTCCCAGACCCGTAATTTTAAGTAATTTTAGGTCTCCGTCCAGACTGATCACCACAGAAGGTACCAACCAGAGTCTCCAGATTGGGTCAAGTTTTGCGATAAAGGGACTGGGCCTTATCTTTTTCCAGTTTAGCCCGCTCACGGACGCTCCGGGATCGGCCACTCTTGACTGGTTGGTACGATACAAGTACTATATATCCTGTATCATACTAAACTACGTGTGATTCATCCGATAAGGTACATACGGCATATACCTTTTTTTTTTCTTTTTTTGGCATTCCCAACAGTTTCAATTACTGGAAAAAGGGAGACAAGTAGGAGAGAGAGAGGAAACTCATATTCTGGCTCGATCTGAATTTATCCATATGAATTCCGAATACACTATACTCAAAAAAATACATCAACGCAGTTTGTTCATCTCCCAATGAGTACACTACGTACTACTCAAAACCCCACCGGGAGCATCATCGGTCTTTGACACATGGCCGAGGTGAGGTGAGATCAGAACCCCGAAAGACTCGCACAATACCCAAGTGAGATCTCTATCAGATAGTAAACTCTTGAATAATGCTCGTATGTTTGATCAGCTAATAAATTTTCAACCAGATGTGTATTCTAGAGCATCGACATGCCGCTACATAGATCGTGCCTCCCATAACCACATGTGATAGACCGCCATCTAAGAGGAGGAAACTAGGAGCGACTCTTATACTAGTAGTATCATCCGCCTCGGAGTGGGTGTGCGTTAATGAAAACAATATGAACTCGACGGTTATCCTTCGCTCTGGTGAAAAAGACTATATGTAGTCGGGGAATTGACGGGGAACTGTTAGCTCCGGCGGAAACCATTACGTATTGCAACGAAGCGCAAGAATACTCCGGACAATTGGTGTCCTTACTCGGAGGAATAGATGCCATGCTATCCAACAGCACACTGGAAGGTACTGTCATGGAAGTTTTCGCGACTTCCCAATTTCTGTTGGACTTTAGGAAACTAGTACTGTCGACTTCACCATGCGCACCTTCCTTGACAGGTTGGAGACCCAAAAGGGACGGAAGCATTCTGTGCTTCCCGGCGAGCTTCCTCAATCTAGCCAACGACGCATTCGAAGAACCACTGTCTTTACTAGTCGACAAACCTACGTAGCCATACAATGGGTCTACTCTCCTGTCCTTGGTTCAGATGGGGCCGGAAGCACCCAGCGGAACCAAACGACACGTCTTGCTATCAACTGGCCCGGGTAGAGTCTCCCACTCCATCGGAGGAACAAGTGGAAGGTGATGACATATCGATGCTTGACTGCCAATGCCGTGCATGTAAGCACTGACCGTGACAGGCGTACCTTCATCGACGGAAAGTGGGAGCAGTTGTGAACACCAAAGAGGCTCCTCTGGCCTAGCAGAGAGATTGCGCAGACGATTCTCCAGAGAAACCAACGCAGGGCCCAAAAGCACTGGCAAGAAGGCCAGAAGCTCATTTCTCCCATTCACACCCAAGCCAACAAATGCCAAACCGAGTCTAATCGCCTCAGATGGCTTTCCCAGCAGTCTGATGAGCGCCAGAGGTTATGATAGCGATGCACAATTTATGGATACCTCAAGGCATCTCAATAATGCGTCAGAGAGTCCGTACAATAGCCCTAGTATTTGGGGGAGTGTGTCACCTCTTGCACAGCCCTATTATGAGACAGAACTGGATGACCCAGGTGAAGAACTGGCGGGAGAGAGCAGTTTGGTGGTTGATGGTCCATTCTCAGACCAAAGTGACTTGGAAAGGCCCCAATTGCCATGGCATCCACGGGACTATCCACACTGGGGCCCGCTGCCACCTATCACTCATGGTACGGATCATGAACGTGCGCGTAAGAGGGTTGGAAGCCCCTATACTACAGGGTTCTTTGAAAATCCCGGCCGGTACTCTACAGCCAACCGTGGACGTCTCCTAGGTTATCCAGGACGCACGCCTATCTCTCCAATGCCGTGTACAACGTCTGTCGATTCGGTATATGGACCCTCTTCTCAACTCTCAATCAGAAAGAGGCGACAGCCGCCCCCGAGGGAGCTGAAATCTGAGAGTCATTCGATCCATCTGGGTAATATGGATATATCGAAAAGACTGGCGTCTCCCTCCATATCGCCTCGGGCCTTATCTGAAAAGCCATCATTTGACGGAATTGGGCACGACAAAACCACAGGGGTGAGGAGCGCATCTAATCAAGGCTACGATCGAACTAACGTAGACACAACACAAGCACCAACTGAGAGTGTGCAAGAAACGAACCTGGAAACATTGCGAGCAAAGGATTCGTCGTCATATTCCCGCAGGACTAGCTTCTCATCTGGTTACTCCAAATACCAGTTTGAAACAAAGGTTTTCCGTCTTCCAGACTCGGTGAGGGAAACAATGAAAAATCCTTACGCCGATATCACTAGCCTGAATCCGTCTTGTCAATCAGAAGAAACTGCCGGAGATAGTCCAAACATCCCAACGGCTGCGACTCCTTGTGATGCTGGCGGATGCGCTTCGCAAAGTAAATCTCCTAGACCATATGAAGTAGATCCATCGATTGCTCCTCCTAGAGCTGACCTTCAGAGTAACGCAGGCACGGCTGCTTTACCATCGCGCCAGATCAGCGTTGGATGGATGTCTGGGGGTCGTCGTCTTGGCTACGGGTACACGCTGGTACCAGCAGATGACAAAGAAGACAACCTATCCTCAGAAGACACCTGCTCATTAAAGACATGTGATCTGAACAGTGCATCTACAGTTGGGAAGGGCCATGGTAAAAGATCTGCAAGCACTGTTGGCAAGCCTTGTATAGAGCAGGATAATAAGACAGGATCGGGGAAAGGACTGTCAGTCTTCGAAATTACCAACATGATGCAACGTTTGAATCTCCGTCACTGGTCCGGTGCAACCACATCCTCCGGAGCGAATAACCTCTGCATTGGACCAAATAACACATCAGTAACATCAGTGCTATGGGGAAAGCTCGGATTCTCAAGGAAGAGCCAAAACGAACCCGATATACGTGTGGATCAGAAACCTCCTTGGAGTCACTTTTGTGGAGTTGGCTTAGACCAAGAATTGGACCGAACACTAACCCCGCCTAGAGATACGGACCCTCCAGTGAACGACGTAGACGAGCAGTTGTCCAAAGGGCGGACGGGGCTACATCGTGCTCGAAGTCTCTGGGCCAAAGGTCGCACTGTAACGGACAGAGCTCACGGCCTTGAGACAAAACTCACAACAAAGATACCGATATCTATCAAGCAGAATCCCGGGCTACGGAGGGAAAAGACACGAGTTATTAAACTCAAGAACCGGGGGCGTAAGCAGACCATCAACAATAGCCTTGACGAGGAGAACCCTATCTTCCCCGATCCTAAGCAACATGAACTCTTGGCAATCTCACGAGTGGAAGAGAGCCATAAACTCAGTACGGGCTATCATGACAGAAGGGACGATGTCTTGCAAGTAACCGAGCGGAACAGTTCGGACACTGACTTGGCTGATGCATATGAAGATTGTCTGGAGGTCCATTCTATTCCAGATTAGAGACACAAACACAAACAGCAGCACTGTCTGTCTTCTATGCTCAATGGATTGCAGAAATTGGGAAGAAAATCAAAAAGGCGATAGTAATAGATGATCTTGACCATGAGCCCTAGCCAGGGTGATTTTTTGAGGGTTGTGAAAACATGAGCTGACATGGCTGCAACTCAATTTCAAATTTGCCCGGGAACTCTGAGTGCCTTGTCACCTAGCAAAAGGTCATTGATATGAGACTAGCGATTAACAATCAATGAAATACTTTGAATGCATTAAAAGTTACCCAAAAGATCCCCCGGGGATATTCATGTAGTCGTACAAAGGTATATTGATACACACACAAAACGCCATTAGATCACACATGTAAAACTCACTTCTTCTGCCGCTTGGTACTTTTATCACTGGTATTGCTTAGGACACTGGCTGAACGCTTTTGCGAGGTGCTTTCTCGCGCTGTGGATTCACCAGTATTACCACTACCAGCTTCTACCTCCTGGTTTTCTGTACCACCTGCCGTCTCCGCTTGACCTTCTGTGGAAGGTAGAGCAGCAGAGGCAGCACCGGTAGACTCGGTAGCCACATCTGCTGTTGGAGCCGGGTTATCGTCTTGTTCTGTCTTTACTTCGGGTTTCTCTTTCTCCTTTGCCTCCTTCGCTTTGCGCTCTCTTTCCTGCTTAGCAGCTTCGAGTACGCGGATCTCACTCTCCACCTTTTCTGCCACTTTGCGGGCGTCAAGCAATAAGTTCACCGAGTGGATCAGCTTCTCGAACTCCTTGCATACCCGCTCCGTGGGCATGACCAGCCGAAGCGGCACTTCTAGCTCGGCGAGTGCAGCGGCCAGTTTCTGGGTCTGGACGTTGGACTTGGCCTGCGTCAGTTTCTGAGCACGATCACTGCGGAACTGTACGCCTGGAGCCAGACGGTCGTGATGCTGTACTCCGTATCTGGTCTCTTCAGACGCGGTGAGTGTTCTAATGTTCTGTTGAGCCTCTTTGTTTGCTGCCGCCACGGCTGCAGCTTTCTTGTTTGTAGGTGCTGCTGGTGCATTGCTTGGGGTTTCGCCACGGCTGTCACGGGCATTTGCATTCGGTGCTGGGGTCTGGGCTGCCGGGCTGGGTGCGGCACCCTCGGGTCCAAGTATGGAGCGTCGCTTCTTGCTCTTGTCGGCTTGGAGAAGGGTCTGAAGCAGCTGAGACAAGCCCTGGCTAGACTGGTACATAGTGGTGTTGCCCACACTAATGGGAACCTCAAGGCGGGAATACAGCTCTCTGCGCTCTGCGATGAAGTTTTGCTCGTTTGCGGTAATACGTTTCAGTTCTTCCAGCAGAACCCCTTCCTCACGCACTGCGTCAGCCGTACGTTGTAACTGCAAAGCGGCAAGTTCCTTCCGTGCCCGCTCGCGCTCGGGTTCGAATTTCATCATCTTCTCGTGCAAATCGAATTCGGCCTCGGACATTTCCGACGGAGGGTGTTCTAGGGCAAGCATAGACGCAGCAACAAAGTAGTACCGTGCTTTCATATGCTCCATGGTTCGGACTTGATTAGCTGGTACAAGCGCACTGCTGTTTGTTTCTGCATCGACGGGATGTGGCTGGAAGTCGTAACGGTCGGCAATAACCACCCATCGTAGATCGTACTCCTCGACTAAGTCCATCAAATAATCTGTCTCCTGGCGCGACCAGTCATCGCTCTTCAGATGTCGGTTGTACTCTTCGTCTGTGTATCGCCTCGGCACTCGAGCTTTAACGTTATATTTCGCAAAGAGGTATTCCTGGTCCGGAGTTTGCGGGGCCCCTTCATCCTGTTTCTGTTCTTCGCCTTCTGTCTCTGGTCCCTCCAGCGCCGGTTTTGCGGTATCGCCTTGTCGCTGCCAGTGATGCAGAACGAGTCCATCCGATCGAGCTTCGTTGGTGAAGGGAGCCATGCGCCTAGTAGGAAAAGCCATTGTCAGGACGCATCCCCACACTGTAAATCAGATAGAACATACCAAGGACGAACTCTCAGCTTGCTCATCCATTTCGGGCGACCTTTGTATCGGTTCTCGTTGATGGCGATCGGAGGTGCTCTTTCACCTAGCAAGGCGTAAAGTTCACGAGTGATACCCTCTGAGAATTATAATATTAGAAACTAGACAAGACCGGAGCGTAGTTGTTGTGGGGGGGGAACACCAACCGGGCCTCTTCTCGACGACCTTCTGTTTCTTATGCGGTCGGGGTTGGCCCTCCGCGGGCAAATCCAACATGTCGCGAACATCGGCGGCGGCCATGGCAGATTACCACCACTCTTGGAGCTCTTGAAGATCACGAATTAAGATTTTGTTGATATTGGTTGATAACTGGAGCAAACTATCGAGGAACAGAAATGAAGGAGAGGAAAGAACAAGAAGGATATGAAAGGAAGTAGTGAAGTAACGAGGGAAGAGTATGAGAAGGAGAGTGAATGAATGGATGAATTAAATGAATGGAGAATTCAATTCGCGCCAAGACTTCCGTCCGTTGCTGCCACATTGAGCATCAACATTCGGCCACCTCTTTCTTCACTGTTTCACCTCTCCTCCCCTTGATCTCCCCAGAATTCCAGAACTCCTGCCATTCGGATCTCCTTCATGATGGCGTCGACATCCTCGACCTCATGGCTATCCTCCTTCTTGGCCTTCTGCGCCATCCTGTGCCTCTCGGTGCCTGTTAACGCCCTCTACTTCTATATCGATGGACGTCAACCCAAATGCTTCTTCGAGGAGCTTCCCAAGGACACATTAGTTGTCGGTACGTCACCAACCAATTGGTTTCGTGTGGACTTGCTTCGACGGTGTCTTAAATTTTCTAATATCCACGGGCAGGAACCTACTCCACTCAGGTCATCAACCAACAGTCGAACACGTACTCCGTTGATCCCAGCCTGAAGATGCTCATTACTGTCGACGAGACCTTCGACAACGACCACCGGGTTGTCTCCAAGCGCGATGGCCACTCTGGTCGCTTCACCTTCTCCGCCGCTGATGCCGGCCAGCACAGGATTTGCGTGACCGCCGAGACGAGTGCCGCGACCGGTGGCTGGCTGTCGGGTGCCCCCGCGGGCGCTGTCAAGGTGACTCTGGACATGGCCATCGGAGAGACCAGCAAGATCGAGACGGAAGACAAGGGCAAGATCCAGGACATCGTCCAGAAGGTGAAGGATCTCAACGGTCGGTTGCAAGATATCCGGAGGGAGCAGGTGTTCCAGCGGGTATGTCTCTTACGCAATTCCATTGTCTCCAACTGTGTACCTGAAGTATATGATACTAACCCTGGTTGTTTTCCCTCAATCAATCTAGGAACGTGAAGCCGAATTCCGTGACCAGTCTGAAGCTACCAACTCCCGTGTTGTCCGGTGGACCCTGATTCAAGTGGCTGTCCTGTCCGCTGCCTGCGCCTGGCAACTGTCTCACCTCCGCTCGTTCTTCATCAAGCAGAAGCTGACATAAGGGACAAGGGTATGGAGAAAGGGATAAGAGGGAAAAGAAGATGCAGTTGTTGTCCGGCGTACCTTGTATATGGGGTTACATTTGAGTTCATTTCACCTTGATCGTCTATCTCTTTGGTTCATCCGAAACAAATCAATGGAACTTTATGACAATTTTGGATGTATCTGTGGGCTGGATGGTCGTTCTCAGTTTCTGGCCGTAGGCTCAGTTTTGTTGCTGGGATGACTTGTTTAATGTGGGACATGAAGACTGGAATATGCCTATTATGCCTGCCTTTCTAGTATTATATGATGCGAATGAGTTCGATTGATAGATATGGATGTAATGACCTGTTCTATGTTTATCTCTGTCCAATGTATGTTCATCAAGCGAGTATGATAGAGCATAAGTGATTTATTTAATATGGAACCAACCCAATTGCCATTGTCATTGGACTGTTGTGTATGTGTCTATGTGCCTCTTATGCTTCTTTTATTTAGTGGGTTTTTTTTTCTTTTCTTTTCTGGTTTCCCTGGTCTCTTTGGCTCTCCAAGTCATGATCATTATTGTTGACGGTATATCGTTCGTTAAGTACATCAGACCAGCACTTGGTGTAAAAAAAACACCCCTCTCAATAACGTCTGTATACGCATTCAGAACCCCAAAAATGATGTGGTATAAAGCGGGAATTTCAAATGAACTAAGAGATTAGTAAATATAAGAAAATGGCGGTCAATATTAATCGACCCAACTATTTCATGCCTTCATTGAGTTATTGGTTTGTTTTGCTGTATCATCACCGCAGCAGAAACTCATGATGAACCGTTCCAAGTCGGTCAACTTGTAGGGTTTGGTCATATAACCTTTCATGCCAACTTTCGACGCACGTCCCAGGGCATCGTCAGTGACATCTGCACTGACAGCAAGGACCGTCGGGGGTGTGGCCCGGACATGCTTTGCCGTATGGGAATCCGTGGAACGCTGGCTGGTCCCAGGATTAGGAGGAATTTGGCCGTGGTATTGGTCCACTAATTGCAGGATCCTTGAGGTAGCCTCGTAACCATCCATTTCTGGCATCCAGAGGTCCATTAGAATGACATCCACTGGCTTGAGCTTCTTACGGTACTTTGGCGGTGGCTTGAGGATTGAGCGATCTTCTGGGCCGGCACTCTGGTTTGCGACTACGTGAGAGCCATTCGTGGCCTCCTCGGGGCGCTGTGACGCCAGAACATCCTGCATAATCCGCACAGCCTCTCTACCATTGCACGCCTCATAAACATCCCGGTAGCCAAGTCTTTTGAGCATGTTCACCAACACCCGCCGGTTGATCTTGTTATCCTCCGCTACCAGGAACGTCAGCGGATACTTCTCCCCCAGTTTGCTATCATAAGCATCTCCATTTATGGAGCCCCCAAATGACTTGATATCGGGTACAGAACGGGAGTGTGTAGGTGTTCGCGAAGAAGCCTCATCCGTGAGACTGGGAGACGGTTGTTGGATAGGGGTCCGCATTGCGGGCGGTAATAATGTATCCGGAGTTGTGCTGCTCGTTTGGCTGAGTCTTGAAGGATCACTGAGCTGAGGAGGGGTTAGAAGCTTCGTCGCAGGTGCAATTGGTCTGGTGCATGGTTCAGGTTGAGTGATAGGAATTCTAATCTCAAACTCTGTACCACGGTCAGGACCCGAGGTAGCAGAACGAACACAGACCAAATCGCCGCCCATTTTCCTAGCCAAACCTTTCGCTACAAGAAGCCCCAGTCCCAAACCATCTTTGCTTCGGGTCGTAGATGTATCCTCCCTAGCGAATGGTTTGAAGAGATTTGGCAGAAAAGCCTCTGGAATACCTGAGCCAGTATCCCGAACACTGATCAAGACATCGCCGACTTTGCGGCCTAGAGTAGCAGAGACAGTAATCACACCGCTATTTGTGAATTTAACCGCATTCAGAAAAACACATGATATCAACTTCGCGAGATCGCGATCATCCACAAATAGGGTATCTGGCAGCGCAGTGTCTACCGACCAGTTTATCGTTTTAGAAAACACCTCCCCATTAGACGACCGCGAGCGAAGCTCAATTCTTTCCCCCAATTCGGTTCCATTTGTCACCGCAAAATCAGGCCGGCCACCAACATGAAGCGATTCGTTGATAACCAAACGGAGCAAATCACGGAGTTTTGTGACTCGCAGCGCAGGGCTCTTAAGGTTGATATTGATGCCTTCCAGCAGAAGATGTGGCGCTGAACGTCGTACTGCTAATGATGGACGGGGGTCCACCATGTTGGCCATTACAGCTTCAATCTGATGTGCTGGAGTGGCCTGAATAATTTTGTCACTTTCAAGCACCGCGATCTTGACATCTTCACTTCGAGGAGATAGTTCTTTCGTTGCTGTAACACGCGGCATCTTTTGCTTCGGCGTCGATCCCACGGTGAATTCTGGCGGATTGCTTCGCCGCCGTTTGTAAGGATTGATTCCAACGTTGGTGCCATCAGCAAAGATGTTCGGCCGATTTTCGCACGTTGGGATTGGTGACTGAACAGGCCCGCCGAATAGATCGTTATCACGTTCTACTTGGGGTGTTTTAGGAACTTGCATGTTCATATCATAGGCATGGACAACATTATCAGCGGCTTCAACAGCCCGTCTTGCACTATCTGTATGGGGTTAGCTTTGAGTAGTGGCATAACGAGCAGTCATGACAAACCTTGAACCATTTCAATGCTTTCTTTGAGAGATTGAAAAACATAACCTGCCCTTGGAGACGGTTTGCCTTGAATGGCTTCCCGTACAGTAGCGTGCATGACGTCCAGCATTCCGACGATCCCCTGCATCGGCGTCCGCAACTCATGAGACAGGCTCCGAGCAAAGGGCTTCAAGGGCTGAGATGAGAAATCAGGATGTCCGTATAATGCGTTTAAATACCCATCATCAATGATTTTATGACCCTTGGGTGGATTCTTGATATCTTTGGAAGGCCGGTCGGTCTTTGTCGCATCCTCTCGGATCCGATGGACAATCAGATCTTCCAGCGAATACAGAACCATTTCCAACAAAGACCACGAGAGATTACGCTTCTGCAATCCTGGCTCCGACCACATCAAGCCGAAGTGGGCGAGGCACTGGGTTTCTGAGAAGAGCGGAATTGCCAGGTAGCCCTCTGCCGCGAACGGGAGCTGGTCTTGGTCAAATGACATGACGGATCCTAACTTCTCAGGAATCAAGCAAGGCTTCCCATGGTCCATATGAGACAAAGGGTTGCCACCAGCAAAGTACCGGTGTCTATGCATTCCCACGTTTTGATGTCCATCATTGTAATAAAAGGCTGTACCAAACAGGCGGGGTTTATGTTCCCCCATATCACCGACGATCTCATCATCTCGAACTCTCCGGGCTACGAAACCATATTGAGCGTTGCAGATCGAGGTAATATGTTCCATCAGTCGGCTCCAGAAGGACTCCAAGTCCAGGCCTCGGAGTTCTTGCTTTAATTTCATCAGTCGTTCGGTCGCCATACTTTGATGACCGCCGAGATGTGTGCGATTTAGTGGGTCGGCTTGCGGGTCATCGTTGAGCAAGGTTGAAGCTGAGGTATCTCCAGAAAGGCATTCAGACTTGCATGGGAGAAACGGTTTCGATCGGCCGGCCGATACGAAAGTCTTTGACCATTCGGATTCAACTGAATCTGACATGGTGTGGGACAGCTTTCACGCTTCGTCAAAGTCGCTAATATTGCGAGTCCCGAAAGCGAAGCTTTATTAGGGTATAGGAGGGCGCCAAAATAACGTTGGGGTTTTAAAATTAGTTGCCCGATCACGAGGAGAATCTTTGGGCAGGACAAAACGCATGGCTTTCGATCTGGAAACGGGCGCAGAGGACTTGGTTAGTGATCAACCTTCGTCATGGGCACGATGGAGGGTTTTCGAAATATCAAAGATCGAATCGCTCTTGATGTTAGACAGGTTTGTCGAGTACATACACCACTTTGGCAAATGTTGGTAAGGTGTAACTCCGGTCGAGCTACACCATATGGTCGGCGCTCTGCACTGGGATGGCGCTCTTAGAAGAATTTGTGCGACAAATTATCCTGGCGATATAGATCTGTCGGACTTAAACGACTGCGAAAAAAAGGACGAAAACGAAGAGAGTGAAAGCGAAAGCGAAAGCACGGAGTAAATGTTTGTCGTTCAAGCAGTAGGTAAACTAAATCGAAACAAATCGACGACGGGATTATAATCTGCCCCTTTAGTCCTTCCCCTTCTGATAGCGTTCTAATAGCTGTTGGAGGTTATTCTGCTTGGTCGATGGATGGCACTGTTTCCTCTCTCTGAGGGCACTGGCCAATTGCTGGGGCAGAGGTGGTCGGCAGAAATCACCCAAAAAACCTTGACCACGCAAGCGGAGAGAAATCCAGTTCTCAATATAATAGCCGGGGGTGAGGGACCATCCGACGATAGAATAGATATACTTTGACAGTCCCACCCACAGGCCAAGATGAGGAAGAAGTGGGAGGAATGGAGAGAAAAGGGTAAAGTCGGTCAGGTGCAGGAGGAGGGGGGAATTGAAAGAAACAGAAATCGTCTCCATTTCGTATGGGACCAATTTGGGACCGATCGCCCGGTCTAGACGCGGGGAGGCTTAAATCCACACGGCGAGTGACAATGATTCATTTGGAGTCTAGAATGTCCCTTTGGGAGGAGTTACAAGCCTATAGTGGTTTCTATATGTTCTGCCTGCTTGTGTAATCATCCTTTTCTTTTCCTTTTTCTAAAAAGGTCTGTTTCTTCAGGGAACCTGAAATAAGAAATAAATAGCGGCCGCATGGCGCATTTTGATTGACATGGGTATGTATCGTTTGCTGGTACGGAAATATATTTATAGAACATCAACTTAACCCTCACGCATATTGATTCCAATGAGCGTAGTTCCATAGTTTGCCGGGTTACCAGGCTATCCACCTGGAAAGAAAACAGTACAACGGAGAAACAAATTATCATTATAATACGTGGTATAACCCTAAAGAATCGACCACCACACCAAATGCTCCATCATCCATGGATGATGCTTCACATGGACCGAGGTTGTGATACTGTCGTATGTACGTTCATTACATGACATCGTCGACCGACCGACATAGATGCCTTCTCAACTCTCAGTAACAAAGTGATTGCAAACTCTGGACAAGAACACAATGGCTAGACCCTTCGAAATCTCCGTTCCAGATGCTCAACTTCATCATCTTCAGCAGAAGTTAGCAACGGCAACTTTCCCGGATGAACTGGACAATGCGGACTGGGACATGGGGGTGCCTCTGGGTGAGATGAGAAGGCTGGTAACCTACTGGCGCGACGGCTTCAACTGGCGCCAAAAGGAACAAGGACTGAACGAGAGCTTGAATCAGTTCCTCGTTCCTATAACCGTCAACGGATTCGGAGGCTTGAATATTCATTGCCTGCACCACACCAACCAAAATCCAAACGCTGTTCCTTTGCTATTCATACACGGCTGTAGGCCTGGCTGATACCTGATCCCAATAAAGTCATCGCGGAGCTGACCGGAGTCTTGTAGGGCCTGGAAGCTTTTTGGAAGCAACGAAGCTTATTCCATTGCTGACCCAAGGAGACGAGAATCACCCAGCATTCCATTTGGTCGCTCCCTCATTACCGAACTTTGGCTTCTCATCTGGAGTAAACAAGGTTTGAAGATATACCGAAGTTATAAGTGCATTTGCAAGAGTAATCTAATGTCCTGTAGAAAGGGTTTGGCCTGGTTCAATATGCGGAAGCAATGCACAATGTGATGCTGGCTTTGGGCTACAAAGATTACGGTCTGCTGTATCGCTCCCCCACCAGGCCGATTCAATACTAATCTCTCTATAGTTGTACAAGGCGGTGATTGGGGCAGTATCATCGCTCGTGTCATGGCCAACCGCTACTCTGACCACATCAAGGCCGTTCACCTGAACTTTCTACCGGTGGCTCCGCCTTATCCATGGCGGAGTCCTTTAGTCTTTCTTCGATCCCTCCTCACCATTCCCTTCTCATCAGGTGACAAGGCACACTTGTCCGCTACTTCGGACTATCTAACGCAAGGGAATGCTTACATGCGTCAGCAAGAGACTCGTCCGCAAACGTTAGGCTACGCTCTTCATGACAGCCCTGTGGCGTTGCTCGCTTGGATCTACGACAAACTACACTCATGGACTGATAGCTACCCGTGGACGGATGATGAGATTCTCACTTGGGTGAGCATCTACTGCTTTTCGGTAGCGGGGCCCGCGGCATCCGTCCGGATCTACTACGAGGCGGCACGAAACGACTCTTCGTCCGCTGTACCTGGAATGTCCACGGTCGATGCTATCTCGAAACCCATTCCTGGTAACGTCAAACTTGCAGTGGCTCAATTCAAGAAAGAGCTGATCCGAGTGCCTATGTCGTGGACCGGCCTGGCCGGTTCTGTCGTTAGAGCTAAGCAATATGACTGTGGTGGCCATTTTGCAGCGTGGGAGGTGCCAGAGCTCCTGGCAACCGACCTGAGAAATTTCCTGGGAAGGAATGGGCAGGCGTACGGAGCTGTATCTGGGAAGGATGGGTACTGACCATCCACTTGTCGAATGCAGATTGAATGGAGCCCTAATAGGGGTTAGGTTGTAGATGATAGAGGTTCAGACATAACGCAACAGAACTAGGAGGGTGTTTCGGTATGCAGAGATTTAACTTCTAATTCCCTGTATTCTCGTCCTCCATATGTCCTCACTGTGCTTCGCCTCACCTTAATCGATAATATGTAACGTTAAGTGGAGACCTTAGACGCCGAAAGCTGTTCTCAACCAGGAAATATTGCAATCGTGGCAATGGAGCATGAAATTAAAGACCTGAATAACATAACGAAAAAGCGCCAACATAACTATTCTAATCTTGTCTTCCCTTGAGTAGCCGCTTAGTCACCTTATCTTTCTCTATGATGTACACCTGGGCACCCCAACCGGAGAGTGCGTCTCTGTCAACAGCACTGAGGAGAGCCTGGGAAATGGTTTCGAACAAGTCCTCGGGGGCCTATACCGTCAGTATCACCTCTAATCAAAATCAGAATCCCACACACGCAAGACATACCAGATCCGGCTCCCATAAACTCTCACAGGTACCAAACAGCTGGTCACTAGCTGTCCCGCTGACAATGAAATCCTTTGCAAAGTCGATACATCCGATACTATCAAAGCCACAGATAAATGGCTTGCCAGTTGTGCTGTTTATGCCCGCAACGACGGGACTGACGAAGAAAGGTCCAAATCTCCTCTCGTACAGTGATGAACTGACCAGGTTGGCCAAGGTCTGGGGTGCAATGTTCCGTTCCTCACGCAGGCGGTACATGTTAACCTTGTAGCGGAAGAGATCTGAGACGGTCGAGACGTCGGTCGCCAGGCCAGTCAGGCCGAGGAAGGTCGATGGGCTGTAGTTGAAGATCTTGGGGAAGTTATTGGAGACGGTCAGGGCCTGCATGCCGAGTCGGAGATCGCAGGCAATTGCAACACAGTCCTTGCCTACCATGGCGACGCAGGCACCACCATCTGCAGAGAGAAAGATTAATATGTTAAACTCGAGTCAGACGGGAGACGAGGAAGATGACATACTGATATCGAAGGGCGAACTCTAGAGGTATATTGTCAGCTTGCTCAATCAGGGAAAGAAGGGTGGTACAGAAGACATACCATGATTAATTTGATAGAGTAAATAAAAACAAAATCGAAATTAGAGAAGTGAAAGGATTCGATGAGTGAGAAGCAAGAGGATGTGGAGGGCCGAGGGTTGGGGTGAAGCGTGAGGTGGTGAAAGAGAGGACTGATGAATGGTTGAGTTGAAGCTCACTGCTGCCAGCACGCGTGGAGCCGCCGAGCTTTCTGCCGATGACGATGCGCCCGCTGCCTACTGATCTTCCCGCATTTACTACACCTTGTCTATTACCCTAATCTCCGAACATCAAACTCCTTCGGTGTACTTCTATTCTTTTCTCTCGCCTTGATCTACTTGCTGTTTAAACCTTTATTTCAAGTATAAAACAGACAAGAAAACTGGAAAGCGACGACGCTCACATTCGCCCTCAACTCTGACACCAACCCGGCAATATTAAAATAAACATACTTAACTATGAGCGCTCATGTCGTAGTCCTCGACTCGACAGCTCGAAGGGCTACAATTAAGACAACACCAGGAAAATATCTGACTGATGTTTTACAAGAGGCTTGTGTAAAACTAGGCGTAGATGCTAGTCAATATGGACTGAAGTAAGCATTTGCTTCCATCACCCAATACGAAGCTTTCAGTCAAAGGGACTAACTCCGTTCCAAGATACAAAGGTAAACAGGTCGACCTGTCGCTATCTTTCCGTCTCTCCGGGCTCATTTCTGGCGCAAAGCTGGAGCTGGTCCAACTCTCACGGTCGCCATCCGTTGTCACTGTCGCACTTCAGCTACCGGAATCAGAAGCCCGTGGGGCGCCCAACGGCCGTCTCTTGGACAAATTCCCAAGCACAACGTCATTATGGTTCATATTGCGTAAATTTGAAGCTGGAGTTGCTGGAAATGCATCGATTCGGAACCTTACAGCGCGAGGGGCTCCCGTTATTGGAAACGGAGATAATGGATCAGGGCGCTTGTTCTACGAGACGCCGGTGATCCAAATTTTGGAACGGGAGCTGTCCACATTCACCGATTTACAGAAGTCGCTAGCCCAACTAGGGTTCAACAGCGGAAACGTCTTATTGAGGCTGAGCTTTCGTCGGACAGAGGACCCATTAGAAGTTGCTATGAGCAAGATCCAAGAATACTTCAAGTCATCTGACGACACGACCCCCCAGTCACAGGAGTCGTCTACTCTAGCAGACCAGAAGCAGACAGTAGATGGACCCAGCCAACAAGAACATGAGCCGCCAAAATCTACATCAGATGCATCGCCCCCTGCACCTGTTTCCCCTGAAAAACCACAAAATCAAATCCCTCCACCTGCTTCTGCTGAACCTTCCGAACCTGCAACGACTGTTTCCTCTCGACAAGTAGCGGTTTTCGCCCCTCCGTCTAGCGATACGCCACAGTCTGCAAAGACCGCCTATAATGAAAGTGACTACGTTCCCTCGGTAGATCATGCGCAGGCGCACCAACGTCGGCTCAACGCGGCATCCCAGAACAAACGCCTCCTATCTGATGCAGAGATTGCCGCTAAAGCCGCAGCAGAAGAGGAAAAGCTTGCAGCTGTCAAGGAGGTGGACGTCAAAGTCCGACTGCCGGACCAGAGTCAGATTGTGGCAAAATTCGGGCAACAAGATACGGGCAAATCACTCTACAGTTTTGTAAGGAATTGCTTGGCGGGACCTTTCGCTGGAGAAAAATTTATCATCACAACTTTCCCCGGTGGTGGCCAGAGTGGAAAGAAACTACATAATGTGGTCCCGGACTCCGATCAAACTCTACTGATCAAGGACCTCGGTATGGTAGGCCGGACCCTTGTCAATTTCTCTTGGGACGCAACTGCTTCCCAAGCTGCTCGGCAAAGCCGAAGAGACCTCCTGAGACCAGAGCTACGGACACAAGCGAAAGAACTTAAGGTTGAACAACCAGCGGATGTCATGGATACCTCTGAGGATACGGCGCAGCCGAAATCTGGGTCTGATCGTCAAAGTGAGAAGTCAAGCGGGCGCAAACCAGGAAGCCTACCCAAGTGGTTGAAACTGCCCGGGAAGAAATAGATAAGAGATATGCTGGTACATGCCGTAAGTGTTACCGTCATGTTACATCTTTCAACTTATAATTATGAGTAATGTGATAATGTCCTGATGTCCTGTAGTCAAACGTAAATTAGGACGCATAGACAGCGTCACCATCGAGTTCTGGAAAGAAATATAAATCATGTTCGGCTACATCCTTGAACAGCAATCTACAGGATAATCCAGCCAGATACTACTAGCGGCATCACACACAGTGACCGATCGGTGGTCGTTAGGCCAGAGATAGACCTACACAAGCTGGTCTAAAGAATATGCCGAAGAAGATTGAAGGTGAAAGAAACCAAGTCCCAGTGGTATTGCATTAGAATCAGAGATCCATTTATGTTTTTTTGTCCAACTGTCCACGCCTATGGAATCATATCCCTTGCCCCCATTCCTATATCCCAGGAGAGATAGAAGCAAAGAAGGTAGGTCGGGTTGTCATTTCCCCCCTCCCAGTATGGACAGAACCTCCCCCACACTCCATGTGATCGGCCACCAAGACTCACTTCATCGTTTCGTTATCTCATTCTTTTCTTTGGCTAATAGGAGAAAGCTTTATTGGATTGAATGGGAACGAATTTAGTGACCAGTAACACGACGGGACTCGGCGATGACGCGCTGCATGTCCTCAACCTTTCTCTTGCCACGGCCGAAGGTACCGAGCTGTAATTGAACGTTAGCCTTTTTGCTCTGGAAGATAATTTGAAGATTGCGCCGGTTCCCATCCGCTCTGGACCCCAGTATAATTTCGATAGTAAACCATAATCGACCCCAGGATCAACCGATGATAACTTCCGAGACTATCCGACCAAAACCAGAGCGGCCCCAGCGATATCTGCCGAATTGAAAGCTTGATAACGGAATCGAACGTACCCTCTTCTTGGCGAGCTTACGAGCACGCTTGTCCTGAGTGTTTCTCAGGAGTTCGATGATACGACGCTCATAGGGGGCAAGACCGACAACCTCACGAGCGATGTCACGAACGAAGGCAGTGCGGCGAGAGGACTGGCCCTTGGTGCGGCTGACACGGGTCTTGGGGGTGTTGAGGGGGGTGGTTTTCTATAACGAAGGATACCCGTTAGTCTTGTTTTCTTGTCTTCCTCCGCATGTTGTCGGTCTTTCTCAGATGTCGAGTGGTTGCTGGATGCTGTATTCTCCCGAATCACGTAAAAATTTGCCATGTCGCTTGATCTTCCCGATTTTCCTCTCTTTTCCTGTCTCGCACTTCGGACTTGTAATATCGAACTTTCCCCCCGCTTCCCAGCAATATCCAGCCATTCAACATCCACTCGACAACTGAGACCCGTTCAAAATCAAATATAGCACGGATAGGGAAACCCACATGGCCCTTGTTCAGACCGACCACAATTCCGGAGCGTTCCTGGGCCATCTCGACGGTTGGACTGGTTTGGCGACGTGGTTGGTGAGGGAGTGTCGAAGTCGATGGGCGTCTCGGTGCGGATAGAATCGCGATGGACTTTGCACGGTTTTGGTTGGCTCAGACGGCAGTGCGTAGCGAGTGTTAGGGCTTTGCTTAGGGCTTTTTACTGGTCTGGGTTAGCGTCCTCTTTCGCCCGGCTCTATGAACGGGTGTCGGTGCCTGAGGTGTTATCACCATCCTTATCAGGCTCCGATAAGGGTTACATCCTCTCAGTTCTCTATAGGTAGTTACTTGATCGTCTTGATTAATCCATGGTCCATTTCGCTATTTTCACATTAATTCTCTACGTAGCTATTGTCTCTGATCAGTTTTCTCTGGCCCTGATTCCACATCCACCTCGACGGTCTTCAATATCCCTCGATTTGAGCTGTCTCCCTCCTTGGAATGGTCCTCTCGGCCCTTTTCTACCGGGCTGGCTTCGACACTAGTATAGCAAGTCGTTTCATATGTCTTCCCGCTGCGATTGCCACGGCTTAGCATCTCCAAGTTATTTCCCGGAAGTAAATCCGTAAGGCTAATATTCTGTCGGTGTTGAACTGGAAAAGGCTTTGCATCTACTGTTTTCTTTGAAGTCGTAATACTAGAGCCGGTACCAGTCATGACTGGCTCCGAGAAGAAGCATCTTGTTTTCCGGAGGAAGTGTTGCAGGAAAGTAGGTAATGCCGGCAAACAACTTGCTATGATTCCTGAAGTAATTTCGGCGGCACTATTATCGATATTAGTGATGAGTAGGGGATGTAGCCTCAATTTACACTTACGTCCATAAGAATTCTGGAAACCAGACAAATGTGTTGTCAGTAGCGGTGCTATTTGGGATACTGACTACAAGGCGCATGACACTCGATATGCAGCCGCTGTTTGCTCATAAGCACTCGCCCTGTCAGTCATTTGAAGTGAGTTCAATGATGGGAAGAGGGTCTTACAAAATACCCGCAACGAAGACGACAGATGTACATATCTTCTTCTTGAAGGTCATTTGCAGGCGCCATACACAGACAATTGGCAGCAAGAGAATCAGACAATCGGACACTACGTTGAAGATCGAAGCAGCTAGGATGGGACTGTTGATATTGATGCAGTGCCCTGGCACATGCTCATCCCAGATCTTGGATCGCGGTGTGCATTCGAAGATCTTGAGAATTGTGTCGGCAAAGTAGAACAGGAAGTTGAGCCAAATGAGTAGCTGAATCAATAAGTAGGTGATACCTTTGAAAGATGGTGCGAATACCCGGAGAAATAGAAGGAGTATGGATAATTTGGTGATGAATATGATCGGCCCATATATGATTTGGCATGTATTTGCTAGCTAATGGTTATCAATACGCTGGGTCCTTATTGTTGTAAGATGACTACTTACCTTCAAGAACTCACGGAGATCTGATGGAGATACGTCCCACCGGTGGAGGCCACTGCCATGCTTGCCTGTCTCAAAAGTCATCACAGCATAGACTATTAATCCTAACTACGTCGCCTATAAGTAGGTGATTCTCCGAGAGCAAGAGTTCGTAGATATCGTATTGAGACGCATACCCAGGCAAAGAAACAAGTAACTACAGGTAACAGTTAGTGAATACCAATTTATCTGAAACCTTGCCTTGGTATACATACAGTCTTCCCAACCTGGAGCTCTGGTGATTAATAGCTTTGTGTACATGCGCATACCGACACAAAAGGTACTGATTGAGAGGCACAATACCTCTGTAATGACATCCCACCGTTGCGGCGAATGTTTGTGATCATATGTAGGGTTCATATCTGAGTTTGGGCTTTCATGAATAATAAACCGAGTTAATTATGACAGCAAGTTACGGGCCTAAATTAGACATTTAGACCTGTCGCCTGTGCCCCAAGGACGAAAGAAAGAAGAGGAAAGGAAAGGGAAAAGAAGAGAACCCGGACATGGATATGAAGTCAGTCACACATGTTGATCAAATATTTGTGCCGAGTTTTAGCAGTGTAGATAATTGGACGTCGGCACAGTAAGAGTAGAAGCAGCCGTGATAGTGTGGGGGACATTATCTGACCTGGAAGCAAGGAGACTACCGCCGCTTACTTGCAGCAACCCTGACTCAATGAAATGTCCTCTTCAATGGAGTCATGCAGTAAGATGTCACCGTTGGCAAGGGGGCTTTGCTTATGTTTCTTGGAAATCGCCAAACCGCAGGAGAGGAATGCTCCTATTGGTAGTAGTGGTACAACCCAGTAAGAAACCCGTGCCGTTGAACAGCTGGAGAGTATGTGTGAATGCCATGGTAGTAGTGGGACAAGCACCAGGCTGACTGGGGAAGGCGTGGCGAGGAACCAAGGGATAGAGAACGTAGTACTTGTTGGTACCCTTGCAGAAGGGGATCAACATTCCACACCTCAGCCTCGTGCCAGGAAAAGGATCCCCTCGTATTCATTCCATTCTACTGGCTATGTGTCCTACCTTGTAGCGGTAGTAATTGCATCTTTTTGGATGCCTCTAGACTTCTCGTCCCGTAAAGACGGTGTGAATGGATATACCACCCATCTATGTAGGAGTTTCTATAAATATGTAAGTATAATATAGTTGATATTGCAGTGTACACCGTCATTCGGTAACGTAGACATCATACACAGTCAATGACCCAACACAATCATATCCTGGCCTACTGTCACAGCGACACGCGTAGCAGACCATCGAGCCCTTCTTCCCAGCTTTCCATTAACTCGCCGCAGAACATCTCCAGCGCAGCCATATCGAATGTCGTATCCAATTCTGCCCGAAGTTGCGTACCATCCTCGCCATCGCCAGAGCCGCCCACCACTAGGTCAATCAAAGATCCGAGAACTCCCGGCTCAGAGATAGCTGATTTTAGCGCACGAGCATTTGCCCGAATGCTTTCGTAGACTTGACGCGTGGATTCGGCTAATCTTTGTATACGATCCTTGGGGAGTTTCGCAGCCTTGGAGGTTTTCTTCGATGCAATGGATGTTATGAGCGAGAGCGCCTTGAGCGACTCAACGATCAGGTACAAGTCGTGGAAGGACCTCCAGGTTGGGGCAGATGATTCATGCCGCTGCAAGGAAACTGCACTTTTGGATACAAGCAGGGAGATCTTTTGACCGTTCAAGTCAAGATCTTTTGTCTTGGAACGCAACCATTCTTCCACCTGGGTTAAGCAGCTGTCGACCTCTTCAGAGGCGACGGACTTCGAGCCATTCAAGAATGAGACCACCTTGAGAAGGCTCAGATTGATCTTGACGCTCTCAATCTCTGATGAGGTCATCTCAGTAGTTGCTTCCGACCCTACGATATCTTCGAGACTGGGCGGATTGGGTTCAACAGACACTGGCTTCTGAAGAGCCATGCCTTTGAGGGTGCTAAATAACTGATCTGTTACCCTCGCAGAAGTCACCCATTGTTCCTGTTCATTATTAGCCTTGCCCTGCGGCCACAACACTGGTTAGGGACAAACGTACCCGAGGAAGTGGTCCCAGGCGCATCCGTTCCTCGAAAGTTGGCTGGTTGGTGGGTTCACAGTTCATGAATGCATCGAATACACGCTGGTCTGTCAAGGGAGATGAATCCCTTGCTGTAGAGTAATTGTGAGCGGACAGTTCATTGTATGAAGTTTTCTTGCACCTACCGACTTCGTCATATCGACCCATCGGATCTCCTCCAGCCAGTCTTTGCATCCGCCTGACGTCCAATGCCCACATCCTGCGACAGACACTATACTTTAAGCGCCTCTGAAGCTCTATGGTGCCTTCTATATTTACGTAACTACCCAAATCCAATCCATTCGACCGGTGCCTGACTGTCGTGACCTCGGCCGTTCGATAAAAATTCAAGGCCTGAACAAAAGCAGACTGTGGGTCGAAGTCCTTGTATTCTGCACCCTCAATTGGAGGCGCCGAGTGTGGATGGATCGTTGCTAGGCGGGTGAAGAGGTTGTGGGCAACCGTTTCGAACTGCATTTGCTTGACAGAGAGCTTGCTGAAGGCCTTGAGAGCGAGTGATCCGGCGCCGAGGCGCAAGTAGATACGCACAAGGAGCAACAACGCTTGATAATTATGAGGAGAATCAAACAAAAGACGCTCCAGAATAGCAGCGGCGCGGATGAGGATGGTGTCTGGGATTTGATCCTGGCTACCAGAAATCCATGTTCCGCTGAAGCGTATCAAGCTCATGGCAGCTAGCAAACACAAATCATCACTAGGTTGACTTTCAATCGTGGATGGGGCTGAGCTCCGTTCTGGACGATCTGCTTCACGATAGATGTGGAGGCAGCGCGAGATGAAGTCCTCGACTTGTGATTTAGAGACGTTGGCCGCGTTACTTGACAGTATGAAGCAGTATTCAAGTTTAAGAGCATTGATCGTCGTCACACCCTTGAAAGGGTCGTTATTCACCTTCATGAGTGTGTTAGCCTGGAAACGAAAAGCACGGACATTGTCTGGAACGTACATTTTCCTCTCGACATTTGGAGGCATACTCCACGAATTTGGACACAGCTTCCTTGTCTAGTGCTGTCAAGTAAAGCTGCAGGTCGCTAAAGCAGTAAAGCTTGTTCTTGTTACTATCAAAATATTTCTGGCAAGTAGACACTAGATCCTCCGTCTTCAAAGTGCCGGCGACAACACCCGAATGAATCAAGTCTAGGCGAGCTAGTTGTGCATTGCGAGATTTGGGCACGGCATCAAGGAAATTGTCAATAAACTTTAGGGTTTCGGTAGTGGCTCTTCGAAGATGGTTAGCATGCACATTTCGGGTGCTGCCTCTTCCTCATTCTTCTTCTAATGATGGAGTGACTTACTCTTGTGTATTGATGTTCCGGGTTGAAATAACAAGTAGTTTCCAAACTGCCCAGTCATCACGCTCTTGGAGAGCCTTCTTCTCAGCTTCATTACTAGGGATTGCAAGTAACTCTTTCGCGTAAGATAAGCCTTGTGTCCACATCTCCGCCTTTTCCAAGCTGGAGAGCTTCACCCCAATGAAGGACCAGTCATTCTGAATGACTCGCGAGCTTAGTCCAAGATTCTCGCTGTCAAGGATTTTTACAATTTCATCATGACGTCCTTGAGACTCGAAGATTTTAACAAGTAGCAATAGCTCCTCTGGGCCTTGTATGGCTCTAGGAGGGCTCAGCAACTCTTTCTATCGTAGATGTAAGCATCACAACAACCAGTTGCAAAGACTAGGATCAAGATCACATAGGACATACTGGGTCAGAAGGAACACTGTCAGCAGCTTTGGAAACCATGCGATAAGCCAGAGTCCCAAAAAGTTTACGGTCAGTTTCCGAACTGGCTTGATCGGTGGCGACCAGATGACTGAGGAAAATAGCCCAAAGATAGTATTTCCGTGTCTTGGGGAAATTATTTTGGAGAGTCATAGCGGCCTGCCATCCATTCTCAAAGAATTAGATTCGATTTAGTGCGACACCCGGGACTCAATAGGTTACCGACCTTTTGTGCTGACTTCCAGTCGTCACCTTCAAACGCATATGTAAACCATCTCATCTGTAGATCCAAATCTTGTGGTTTCGCCTTCGAAGCTCTTTCCCACAGAGTCCTCATAGTCTCCGCCTGGTCGCCCATTCGTTTCAGGGTCTGATAAAGAATGTCGAGAGTATCGAGATCGGTAGCTGGTGGCTCGGCTTTGCACAAATCAAGGGTCTCCGCTATACCACGTTGGCGGTGGGTTTCGTCCACATGACGATATAGTATATGAGCTTTCCATGCCTATGCGGGGCGTTTGCAATTTAATTAGCAACATGTACTGACGTGGTCGCTCTGGGTGATTGCAACCTCAAGGGCATACGCAGCACCAGGGATATTTAGACGATAGGGTCCAGAATGTATTATTATAAATGGCCTCACAGGGGACTAACCTTCAAAAATTTTGTATCTTCTCCCTTCTTCATGCGCTTGTCAATCAGCTGCAGGGCCTGCTTCAGATTCTGCCCGTCAATGGCATCTTGAATCTGTTTGTTTCGCCGGTAGAAAACGGCGTCATTGGTGGACATGGCGAGCGAGAGAAGAACAGATCTAACTCTATATCAACCCTGATAGCGGTGGGATGTGGATTCCTATTTTGCAACAAGGGATCGGCGTTCGTATGCTGCGCAACCAAGCACAGCACACGATGTGCGGGGAAGATAGGACGGCGGGATAATGAGGGGAAGAAATTCTTAGGAACAAACAGTTGAAAATAGTTTGGCCCCCGGCAGGCATGAACTGGAAGGCGGTGATCAATAATATAGTGGGTGCCAATGCTGAGTGTATAAATTACTTATTATCTACCACCTTAAGCGCTGCATTTATCCAAAGGAAGAAAGAAAGAGGAAAAATATAATAATAATTGATTAAATAAAATAAGAAAAAAATTAAATTAAATTGAATGGAAAATGAGAAACAAAATGATGTGCAAATGAAGTTAGTGCTGTGGGCAGCAACCTGAGTTTGCCCTCAACATACTTCACGGATTTAGAAGGCTATATACACCAACCTTAACGTTGATAACATAAGATCCTAACATGTGTTGTTAAAGACTTGCAAGAAGTGATCGCTTAAGCATTTATATGGTACAAATATAGAGCGGAAAGACCCTTCTTTCTAGAATCGGTAACATACAACGTAGTGAATAGGATACAGACTTGAGGACGTGCGCCAAAAAGCCCTTGTCACGACAGTCGGAACTTTCATGCCCCCCTTCTGCTGGGCAGAAGTAAGTGGGAAAAAAGAATAGATAAACGTCCACGTTAAGAAGGTAAGCTGTATCAATAGGTGAAGAAGCTTATGTGCCAACGAATAGTATGTTTTTGCTCGAAACATGCAATTGCCCGGTCTCTTACCAGTATCTTTTATCAGGACAGCCTGGCTCTGAGATGTGCAGTGAGATGCTGATCTAGACCAAAAGGAAACCCTATTAGTTACCGGGAATATTGATCGTCTGGCATCCCGGTGACTCTATGATACAGATATTGTGAAGATTAACTTCAAGGAAACGTGCACCATTTGCTAATATAGCTCTGGGAGGACTAGCCAGAAAGCTTTTTCTGTGTCAACTGCAATATTGTCAGCTAAGTAGGACTAAATCAGAGTTCTACTGAGATGGCAGGACTAGGTTATCGAGCCATCGAGGGTTGGATGTAGATAGGACATATCAACGCAAATTAGTTTGAGAGATACATAGATACGTACCCATTGTTTTTTGCAGTCACGGTAAGCCCTGCCACATATTCAAGTCAGCTATAGGATAAAGTAAAAATGTGGTGGTAAACATGTGAATGATTCAGGCTACTAGCTCGCCGATAGGAGGCCAAGAGACCCTCTAGATCCATATCACTGGACTCTACCGGCATAGAAGGGTTAAATACTCACTGAAAGTAATCGTGGCACATTTCCCTGTCGAAATTGTTCCGCTTCATACATTTCAAACTCCGATCAGCGAAATCTTGGCATGGATCATAGTACTCGCTTGCACTCTTGCTGGAATATGGAGCATGCCGTTAGCAAGTTTGTGGAGAATAGATAAAAAAAAGTGGTTGAGAAAAAAAAAGTTCAAATAGATCAGAAAGGAAAGTCTAAGCACCAAAAATCAAGCATCAGGATTTATGACACGTGCTGATTCAAGAGAATATGAGCGGGTTGACTTCAAAAGTTCATGAAACAGGACCACCGTTGAAAGCCATAATTATGACGATAATAATAATGATGATGCAAAGATTTTGACATAAGATACATCGGTAGGATGTACTTCGGGCGTTGATGATGTAGGAGACAGCTGGGCAACCTACTTAGTGAATCTCCGCTCCGTGTTTGACCAGGAGTTAGGATGACCTTGTCCGGACGACTCTGGTTGTTGGTCTGATGTGGAAGACATGATTGTGAGACCAAAAGTAGTCAATTGTCTGTGATGGATATCGGCGACAGCGTTTGGATAGTCTGGGTGATAACGTCGGGAACCTCTGGGAGTATGTAGGTTTGTTCCTAGAGAAGTTTGGCTCCACAGTTGAAGGTCTTGGCACAGGGATCTTTTTAGTCATGCTATCCATTTCAAGTAATTCCAAAATACGGAGTACGTACGGAGTATACTTCTTTTACTTGTACAAAGACAACCGATCATATTCAAAACCCTGCTACTGAAATATACTAGAATAACTATACTGACTGTAATTGATTTGTGGTATGATACGTACTATGGACGATATTGAGCGCCGGTTGTACCCTAGATGTTTCAATCTCTGATTCGTTTGTTATCGGATGATGTGTCTATCAACTGAGAGCTTTCTAATCAAGATATAGCTAGCTAACCTAGCGGAGCAGGCTACGGAGACAAGACCAAGAGGCGGACAAAACAAAGACATGATTATGGCTGAAGCGCTGGGCTTGCATGATATGGCACCATTACGCGCATCTAATATTCTTAGCGCTAAGACTGAGTATGATCTCACGTTGTCGGTGACAAGAACCACCCCGAAAAAACTAGAAAGTGGAGGAAGTGCAGTGGCTTAGAAGACGATGTGTTATTGAATTGGTAATCAACGTTGATGTTGTCGCGCTGAGTTTGTGCCAGCGGTTATTGTGGGGGATGAGGAAGACCCATCATGTTCCCATAGACAACGGAGTACTTACAAGGGCTCTGGATCGCTTATTTGATTCCTTTTGTAATTATTTAATTATTGTTCATTCTTCTCCCCCCATCTCCTCTTTCATTCAAGGTGCCGTGGGTATACTAGTATTTGATACGTTCGAACTATAGTTTACGGAGTTTCACCCTCGGAGTAGCGAGGAGTTAGCGGAGAAAAAGAGAAAACGATTTAATTCCTCGACTGTCCCTTCGGTACTCCGTTGCGCTCTACCGATGGTATGAGGGGGAGTGGTAACAGCAGTCTTATGCTGCAATCTTCTGGTGACTATATAAGCGCGTAACACGTAGCTAGAGGTAACGGGATGGACGATGTTGGAGGGTTTGTTGGCTGTGAGGAGTGAAGTGAAGAACGATATGATTGATCGGCTTCAATTTACTAGTGGGGGACTAAAGTAAACTTTAGTTTCATTCCGGTGGGGAATTCGATCGGACTTTAGACCCAGCGTCTCGAGTGTTTGTTCGGTTTGCGCAAAAGCTTCCGAAAAGAAAAGAAAAAAGGTAAGGCATGCACTCCTGCAGACCAATCGTGATGGCTTCTTGTTTTCCTTCTTCGTTTCGCTTTGCTTTAATTCCCAGTTTACTGTAAATAAACACTCAAACGACTTCAGAGGAGCCGTTCTTACATCCGTCTCTTATCGCCCACCTCATCTTATCATTCTCAGTTCAGAAGTGAACTCGAAGTCCCCCCCGTCATGCCAGCTACACCCTCCCTCATTTAAAGAACGAGTCCATATATCTCGCCACTACTTGTCGTGACACGCCTCTCTCTCCCAATACACCAGCCAGTTCTTCTCCACGAGAAACCTGCCGATCGATTCTAAAAAAAAAAGGAGAACAAAGCTTTTGGGCTGCCCCTCCTGATCGTTTCCGACAATTTTGCGCAAATGTCCAAGTTAACTCTCGGCGGAGCCGCGTCTGAAAAGGGTTCCAACAACACAAACGCGGCTCTTGGAGATGATGTCCCGGGGGTGAGCCATAATAGTAAATATTCTGAAGGAAATGGCACTAAATTGCTTCTTATCCAGCTTTCCGAAACATTACAGGGACATGTCGATGATATCCGCTCACTCTTACAATGTGGCATTTGCATAAGGCCACTGTACGAACCCTTCACCCTTGCCTGTGGACACACATTCTGCTATAGTGTTTGTGGCCCTCGTGTGTATGACCCTCTTGGTAGAGTGCTAACCCTTTGAACTTTAGTGTTTAACGTCATGGTTTGCTGGCGGGAGGAAGAATAAAACATGCCCCGATTGCCGAGCTCCGGTCAAAACACCACCTGCCCCTGCATACCTGGTAAATAATTTGAAAGCCCATATAACCCTTATTGAATGCCCCTTGTGTCTAATGCGCTATAGGTCCGTGCGGTCGTCCAACTATTTACGAGTCGTGCAGAGCTCTTAGAAAAAGGGGAGACGACGGCCGAGCACACGCGCCATCAGCGCGAGGAAGCTGAAAAGTTAGAGAACGATAAGAAGAACACACATCCCAAAGAAGGCGGATTATTCCGGGGTACATTTAACAAAAAAACACCAACTGCGCAGCCCATCGTTGACCTGGAGGACAATGTCGTTCGCTGCCCGCGCTGTTCATGGGAGCTGGAAGAAGACTCGAATTGCGCACAATGTGGATATCGACAAGATGAAGAGTCGGTGACAGATACATCAGATTTAACCGATTCAACCGGTTCACTTTCAACCGATTCGGAGGAGAATTCTGAGATGACAGATTACATGGATGACGAACTCGAAGATGGATTCGGCGAATTAGATGATGTCGATTGGAACGGTTTCTATGATGGGGTTCCTATTGAGGGGAGAGCTGAAGATCTTCCCCATCATCTATACAGCATCATTCGCCATTATCATCACCACTCTCCCCCGCCTCACTCACACCGCCCTGTCTTTGCGCGTAATAGCCGCTACGATGAAGCGTCTTCAACTGCTCATCAAACCGAAGAATCGACTGACGACTACTCGGACGACACAGACATGGACTCGTTTATTGACGACGATGAACATAACGAGCAGGATCATGACTCAGACTCGGACAGATCTACGGTAGTCGGGGGTCCTGAAATCCGATACTCGCCTGATCGATATAATGTCCGGTTGAGCTCAGAGGTAACAATGTCTCAAGCCGACGACCGTACCGATGATTCTTTGAGTGGCTTCGAGATCCCAGATAGTGAAGAGGATGAAGATGATGAAGATGATGAAGATGATGAAGATGATGAAGATGATGAAGATGATGAAGATGATGAGCCTATCCGGCCCCCTGTAACGGGGAATCGGCGCCGTCAGTTTCCAGCTCCTAGTGGGGCTTCAGGCTTCTCTGTTTTCGCGAGTCGAATTCGGCAAGCTCCGAACGTGAACCCCTACGCGATGCGCCGGCAGGCATCGCGTAGTCAAAGTACAAACACAGCAGGAACTTCCGTTTCGAATGCAATCACACTGGACGATGATTCTGATGAGGGCCCAGTTCGACCATTCCGAAGGAATTGTCGGCGTGTCGCTCGTTGACATTTTTTAACCTTACATCAGATACGATTTGACGATAGTCCCGGATCAATTTAAGGCGGATTTTATAGGAATCGTTGCCTACAGCTTTTTCAAGGGAAGATAAGACTCGGAGTAGGGCAGAGAACGGAACAGGCTGCATTAATGCGGCCACACCAGGGCGTGTGTTGCAGAGTTGGACATCCGTGTACTGGACTTTATTAAATTAAGGATATCTCTGGTCAGGATCCTCGATCACGCCCGACCAAGCCTAGCTGTTATAATTACACTTGAAGGGTTTGAAATATTAGGTCCCAAAAGGTATATGAGACTGGTACTGGCAAGGAGAAGACTTTTCGCTCAACCATCCACTATTTGGCTCCAAAGAAGATTTTTTTTTTTTAAAACAAAAGACCACACACATTCTATACCCCAGCTACTTTCTGCGTGATTCCTTTCTGGCTACCTTGTGCATTGGTTAATCAGTCTTTTTTCCTTCTTATCTTAGCGGGCTTCTTTTCCTGTGCCAACTTTAGCATGTATGTATCAACATCACTACTAGTCTGCGCTTTAGGCATTATTACTAGTACATCATGGGACCAAACATGATGTGATTTTCTATTAAGACAAATATGCCTCTCAGGGCCTACTTTAGTAGCTTCACGCTAACTGTGGCTGATAGCTTACTCAAAATATTATACTATGGATCTCCGAATATCTTATTGTTCACTTTGCATCTCAGGGCACGCTTTACGCAAGTGTCGGGATTATTATTATTATTAGTATTATTATTATTATTTTTATCTTTTCATTTCCTTTATTTTATCATATATTTATTTATTTTCAATTTTTCCTTTTAAAGATCGACTATCGGTGATATACTGGATCCTTTAACGGTGCTTAATTTTCGAAGCATAACCTGTTCAAAATTATTGCAGTACGCCTATATACAATCATCCGCGCGTATCAGGCCCAACGCCCTTCAGCCAAAGGGACAGCTTCCAATGCAGAGAACTTTTTTCTTCCTCTAAGAGATATGTAAAAACCACCGTCCCGGGAATAGAATACAATGTAGAGAAAAAAAGTGGATACATACGCCATGTGACAATAACCTCATCCTGTTTCATGATAACGCCTCACTTCGATTGAGGGTTACCGTTTATGAAAGGGACTTCGAATACCACAGCACCATTACGGCCATCGGGTGTAGATCCCTCGTGGTAATTGTTCGCGAAGCCTTTCCAGCGGCCAAAGCGATGTTCCTTGCCCACTGCTGCGACAATACAGAGACCTCGGGGCTCTGGTTCGGTGGACTTGGATTTGGGCTTGGATTGACCGGGCTTGCTGGTCTCTGCACGGCGTTCAAAAACTGCGATATCGTTGATGACGCCCTTGACAAGTGGTTCGGCCTCTTCTTTAATCTCCTCCAATTTTTGCTCTCGAGACCCGTTGACGGCCATCTGGTCTGAGTCGACTGAATTGTCGAAGGCTAGGGACTGTTTCAGTTGTTGAGATGGGGTATCCGGTTCCGATGAGGCTCCGCCAATGGGGCCCAGTGGGATGATCGTTTTCTTGTCTTCCGAGATTTTCCATGCGCGAATCCATCCATCCCAGCTGCCGCTAAGCACGATGTCGGTGCCTGGGAGCGTTGCCAGCGCAGTGATCCAGCGAGGGTTGCGCCGCATGTGACGGGCATTTGAAGCGGCTATCTTGGGGTCGACTTCTGAAGATAGCTCATCGAGCGGAGGTAGAGGGTCTAGACCGTGGGCGAGGGTTATTGTGTGAAGGGGTTTCTTTTTGTGGATGGACCAAAGGGAGATCGCGCCAGAATCTGAGCCGGTAACAAAGTGATTTGGGGGCAAAGGTGCCACACAGTCAATGTTGTTTTCTTGGTAGGAATGCTTGGAAGATCCTCCACGGAAGATCAGTTGAGATTCGTCTACGACCTTCCACAACCTGGCGGTGCGATCGCGGGCTCCGACACTGACACACTGATCGATTGCCATTGCAGCGAGAGAAGAAATATGGTCTTGATGGCCGAACAATGTCTCGACATATGCATGACCTGCGGTGCTCAAGGACCATGTTTTGATGGTCCGATCGAACGAACCAGAGAATAGTTGCTCGCCGGAGCTCATGGTAGAGATATGACGAGCAAAGGCAAGCCCACTGACTGAATCGCGGTGCTGTGTAAACGTCTTCAAGGGGGTCAATGTCTCCGCATCCCAGATTATCAATTTCCGATCCTCTCCGCCAGTGGCAACAAACTTTCCAGAGGGCGATACGGCCACAGACAAGATATTCTTGATGTGGCCATGCTCCTCATCACTTTCCGCAATCTTTTGCAAGCCCCGCGTAAACCTCACCTGCTTAGGTTTCTTCCGTTGTGGTCTTGCAGGGCGTTTCGATGAGCTATTCTGTCCATTTGCTGAAGGATCTGTGGTTGCGTGACTGGGGGTAGCAAGCTCCCATTTGATTAACGTTTTATCTTTCGACACCGTATAAACATAGGGTGCATGAACGGCAATGGAAGTCGTCGACTGGGTATCTGCCCGGAAGAATGAGTGCGAGGCTGCGGATAAAGACAGGTCTGAGGCTATCTGTCGATAAGTGCGTCCTTTGAACTCGTCCTGCGCTAGAAATCAGCTGTTGGCTGATCTCACGGGTAGCGAAAACTGATGGCACATACCACATCCTCCTTTAACCTCTCAGCAATTAAATCTCGATCAATCTCTGCTGCGTCGAAACCATATTCGTCTACTTCTTCCCGAACATTATCCAGATATCTCTCAGCAAGCTTTAACCTCCGGTCTGCGGCCGTCTCTCCTTCGTCGGATTCCGAATCACTGTCCTCTCCTGAAATTCCAGATACAATGCTCTCAGCATCATCCTCATCCAGGTCACTGCCCGAGATTGATTGCTCCCGTTCCTTAGTCCTTCTGCTACCCTTGGCGCCTAAATCTCCATCTGCATCAACACCTCGTTTCTTCGACGCGGGGGCTCCGGCACGGTCTTCCCTCTTGCGCTTCCGCTGGGAAGCGGGTAGTGTGAAAAAGGACGACATAGCCTGGTATAACTAGCTGGAGTTCCGCGCAACAAGACCTCTGGCGCTATGCACAATCGATTGGGACGGGTGGAAGCGACAGGGCTGTTCGGAACTCTTTTTGATGCGCAACTTACTTTCACTTTTTTTCTGCCGGTGGCCCGTGCAGGTGGAAAGCGCAACAACGTAACGCCTAATTGCTTACTCAGCCGGGCAGCTCTCCGCCTCAGGCTCGCAAGCACAGCTCCAGGCAATCAAGCTCCGCGCGGCGTGTAATGCTTGATTGATTCATCATCTTGAATCTCTTACTTTCCTTCCATCTTCCTCCCTTCTTGCACTTTTCCTTACCTCTATATCTGCTCGACATACGCTTGAAGCTTGAAAATGTATGCGAATCTCCGTATATTGATGAGAATTCCCTCCGCTGATTGAAGCTTCTAGGGAGGTTCTACTGGGTATCACCGGCAAGGACTTTGTCCTGGTGGCAGCGTCCAAAGCCGCCATGAGGGGTCCAACTATTCTTAAAGCCGAAGATGATAAGACACGACAGCTCAACAAACACAGTCTGATGGCTTTCTCTGGAGAGGCAGGAGATACCGGTTCGTGAGATTACAGATGTGGAGATGGAGGGGTGTAAGCATGGCGCAGCTAACTTATTCCCAATACAGTACAATTTGCGGAGTATATTCAAGCGAACATTCAACTATATACGATGCGGAATGATACCGAACTCGGACCGAATGCCGTTGCCAACTTTGTCCGGGGAGAACTGGCGCGCAGTCTGCGATCTCGGAGTCCATACACGGTCAATCTGTTGCTCGCTGGTGTCGATGGAATTACCCAGAAGCCTCACCTGTACTGGATAGACTATCTGGCTTCTTTGGCACCAGTGCCATATGCTGCTCATGGTTATGCCCAGTAAGTTTTGAAGACCAGCTCTTTACTGCCAGATCGGCCGCTGTGGAGGAGCACGGAACTGAGATGCTTCAGATACTATTGTCTCTCAACACTCGATAAACACCACCATCCTGATATTTCCCTCGAAGAAGGCTTAAAGCTTCTAGAGATGTGCACAGACGAGCTAAAGCGTAGATTGCCGATTGACTACAAGGGGGTACGTTGCAAGAGGAGATTCCTATATAAGTGGTACAATATTGGCTAACTGGCTTTCTCCAGGTTTTGGTAAAGGTCGTGACCAAAGATGGCGTGAGAGAAGTAGAATTTGATAATGACAAGATCGTCAAGAGTGCTTAATGCGGTGTTGTATATCATACCATTTGTGTCTTTTGTTTTCGGTTTATGGGACTTGGTTTTCAGACGATCGGTTGCATGGCAGGGTATTTTTCATGACTTTGACCAAAATTTAGTCTCGCCCACAATTTACTATAGGTAGAGACTAAGAGAAATGACCCTTTGGACGTTTGCTTCTTCGGTCGTAGTCACAATGCTCCACACAGGTTTGCTCACTGTATCATGTATGACGCTGTATGTACCAGATGTTTGCTATGTTTGCACTCCGCGGCCTCATCGCGCCTTCGCAGCTTTCAGTCCCGCGGAGCCAGAATCTTCGTTCTCTAATTCACCTTTACACAGAGCCATGATGTCCAAGAGACAAGCTGAGTTGTCGCTGGAGGGAGATACTGCCGCAGGCTCTCCCGCCATTAAAAAGGCGCGTGTGGAGGACGATTTCGAGGAAGGTGATCCGCGCCATGGAGCCCTTCCATTACGACGGGCGGGCGGCCAAGAGAGAGAGGAGGACGAGCGTAAAGGGAATGATATTCTAGCTGCTGCAGACCAGGAGCGAGAAGAACTGGAAGAAGCGGCGGTAGATATTAGTGCTGAGTCCGATTTCGATGACGCCGACGACGACAGGCCTGTGATTGCGGCTCCCAAACGCCAGAGTGCACCTATGGAGGGCTACAGCGATCTTTATCTTGATACGATTAATCGCGAAATCCTCGACTTTGACTTCGAAAAACTGTGCTCGGTTACCCTTTCGAATATCAATGTATATGCGTGTCTCGTCTGCGGCAAATACTTTCAAGGCAGGGGCCCGAAGTCACATGCCTACTTTCATGCGCTTGAAGTTGGCCACCATGTTTTCATCAATATGGGAACTAAGAAGGTGTATGTCCTTCCGGAGGGCTATGAAGTGAAGAATAAGAGTTTGGATGACATCAAGTACGTGGTGGACCCGCACTATAGCAAGGAAGAGGTCTCCAAGCTGGACAAAGAGGTCCACGATGCGTTCGATCTCGCTGGAAATCGTTATAGACCAGGTATGCTTATAACCATGAAATACTTCCCGTTAGAGTGTTACTAAACCCATTACATAGGTTTTGTTGGTATGAACAACATCAAAGCCAACGACTACCTGAACGTAGTTGTGCAACTTTTGGCGCACGTTTTCCCAATTCGCAACTACTTTCTGCTACATGAGTTCCCAACACCCGGCACGCCCCAATTAGCTCTACGTTTCAGCACGCTGGTGCGAAAACTATGGAATCCAAAGGCCTTTCGATCCCACGTGTCACCGCACGAGTTGCTACAGGAGATTGCTCTTCGTTCATCAAAGCGCTTTACACTGACCCAGCAGTCTGACCCGGTAGAGTTTCTGTCTTGGTTCCTAAACAACTTGCATCTTTCTCTTGGAGGGTCTAAGAAGCCATCCAAGACACCCACCAGTGTGGTCCAGGCCGCTTTCCAAGGTCACTTGAGGATTGAAAGCCAAGCAATCACCGCTCACTCAGATACCCAAAACGCTCGCCTAGTTTTTACGGAATCGGGCGACATTAAAAGCCAAACCACCCCATTTCTTATCCTCACGCTAGATTTGCCTCCTACTCCTCTCTTCCAATCCGCCAATCGGGAATCCATCATTCCCCATGTTCCTCTGACAACACTCCTAAACAAATACAACGGCATCACTGCTTCAGAGAAGCTGGCTCATCGAGTCCGCCACCGTCTCCTTCATCCTCTTCCACCTTACCTATTATTCCATATCAAGCGATTCAGCAAAAACAGATTTGTATCTGAACGTAACCCGACAATTGTCACCTTCCCGTCACCCCGCTCTCTGGACATGTCGCCCTACGTAGAACCGAACCCGGACATTTGGCCTCCGGGCGAACCCATTCTCTACGACCTCGTCGCCAACATTATACTGGACCCGACTGTAGCTGTTCCTGGTGCCACCGACGAGGCAGCCGCAGATAAGGGTGTTAATGCAGCATCTGGGGCATCATCGACTGGCGCTGGTGCGGGCAGCGAGAAGGTGTCCTGGATGGTCCAGCTTCACGACAAGGCTATGTCTGCAGAGAATAATCGACAACATAGCGAACGCGCTGGTGAACAACAAGGGCCGGAGTGGCTTGAGATCCAAGATCTGTTCGTCAAGAAGGCGGAAACTGAAACCCTATTCACCCGGGAAGGATATCTTATGGTCTGGGAACGGCGAAAGGTCCCGGGTATGAACAATCGGAAGGGGAAGAACTCAACAAAATAAATGCTAAGACAGCATAATCCACTTCAAATATATTCCAACGCCAACAGAGTCGGTACTAGGTACTAGTGTCAGTTCTTAATATGTGATATGTATGTATGCTAGTTCGTTCCCAGCTCGGTGTCATAGTACCATTTGTATAATTAAGGTAATGGCGATGGTAAGAAAGAAAAAGGTATCTTTGGATAATTTGTCTTTTCCACAATATATGGAATGAAGTAATGTAAAAATAAAATCCGGTAGGGCCTTTCAGCTTTGCAATCATAGACTTCAGTATTACGTTCTGTTATAATTTTACATGATTCAACTGACCGAACTAATACGAAGAGGTGGGTATCTATAATGGGAATTTCAACAAATTACTCATAGTGTCCCCCATCCGCAGAATCTTCTACCGATCCTAATTGCTGTGCCTGAAATCACTCCCCACACAGCAGCGTTTACAGCAGCGTGCATTCCCACCATAAGAGCCAATTTACCCATGTATGCAAGCGTATCAGACCGAGAGCCGCCACCACCCCAAGCGCCTAAGGCGCGGACATTAGCAGCGGAGGATGCAGTAGATGACAGATAGGATGAAGCAAGAGAGCGAAGGTAAAGAGATTCGAGAGGAATGAAAAGTACGGTTGTAATCATAGATGCGAGGTGAGAGGCAAGAGAATCAACAGGATGAGACGATAGAATTGTTATCCGGTGGGCAGTCGAAGCATCTGTGTGCTCCGAAGGACCTTCGCGCGCATCTTGATCGGAGATACGGGGGTATATCCCTGAATCGAAATCATTCTCCCCAGTTGGCTCCGCTTCGGAAGGATGATTACGAGTGTCTTCCTGCCTGGGTGGCTCTTCCACACTTTCTGGCAAGATGTTGGCAAGGCTTGACGAGGGTCCTTCAACAGGAGATTCAGCGGTAAAATCACCTGTTTCTCCCGCGTGTTGCTGATCTTGAGACACTAGTCCTAGCACATCTTCCCCATTTTCAGGAGATGCACCTGGCGTCATGTTTGAGAGACCATCACTGTCCACGGCATCCGAATGGACAATCGTTGAGAGGCTTTGATTTTGATGGGTCAGAATTGTGTCCAGGAGCTCCGTTATAGAGCGACGATGACCTGTCTCGCCATTAGATGTCGGAAAGTCAATGTCATTACCAGGCCGAGGACGCAACTGGCCCTGATTATGGGCATTACGGTTGCCCAAGAGTTCCAGCTGCATAGTGATGATATCAGAGTTCTGATGAATTAGAGAAGCACGAACGTGAGGAGAAGATGGTGAAGACGTTTCGGGTGATGATTGTCGAGAGAAAAGGGTGTTCGAGCGCGAGTTCCGCTGGTCTTCGTGAGCATCGTTTTCACCATGCGCCTCGTTATTTCCGGGAGGTGAACCATCGGTAGCGGGAGTAATATTACTTGTACGACCTAGTGGAACCATCTCTGAAAGACCCCCAGTACTCATCTGTGCTGGCGACTGATGAATCGGATCTTCTTCATTCGATAGCACACGGTCACCGCTGAAGTCAAATCCGGAATCGGGTAATGGGGCAGTAACAGGTGTACTGGGTTGACCAGAGCGTGCGGCCTCATGAGCCTGAACCACCTCCTCTGGAGCTGGAGGTACTGCTTGTTGTAAGCGGCGAGTTCGGTTTTGTCGTTCGTTTTGCAGTTGTTCAACGCTCATAGGGAGAGATTCAAGCCACTCTCGCCTGCGGCGGGACTCCGCAGCTTGCTCGGGAGCTGCTGAGGTTCGCTGCATCTTAAAGCCAAACCACGATAGCACCCAACCCTGAAGAAACTTTAATTCGCACATGAGATCTTCAAGTAAAGAAAGGTTGTTGCGACGGTTCTCTTCTTCTGATCTACGCCCAAGGGTCGGGGCCATCCAATCGATGAGGTCATTCTCGAAGGCCACTTTGATGGACAGTTCATCTGCAAGGGTTGGCTTTGGTAGTCGTCGGCGAATTAACCGGTAAAGCCTTATTTCTATGACTGGGCGAAGATATACGTAAAGGTAGACGAGAAGTGGAGGGGCTTTCAGGAAGCTCAAACAGAAATCGCCCAGGCACTGCAAAGTGAAGGCTGTAGGTAATGGTGGAAATAACACAGTAGTAAGTTCTCCAAAAGGCGCCAGAAACCGGATTCCTGGGAAGCTATACGGGTGAACGAGGTGAAGCGATTGTAAGAGTGAATACACATAAGATTGTATAGCTAGGACAAGCAATGTCCCCCGAGACCTATACAACTATTAGTTTCTTTTAGACACCATCCGAAGCCTCTGGAACCCACTTACGCAGAATGCAGAATTGTGAAAGATGATCGCACAAGTTTCGAAAGTACGTCATTGCCAGGAAATCTGTCTTGCAATGAGGAAATTAAGCGCTCCAGAGGATGGTGTCGGCAAATTGATAAGCACGTCGAAAGAGCCCATGCTGGAATCCCCGCAAAGTAAAACCCCAATATGCCATATGAAGCACGTTCATGGGCTATAATACCCATCAGGGGAATATGAGTGTAACTTCTGAATGTCTGCAGAAGAAGACATGGATCAACTCTCTGGATAATGTAAATCTCACATCTCACCAGATTAAACTTACCTGTATCCGGCCTGTAAGTGATGATGTCCACCACGAGCCTAAGAATACCGAAATTTGATCTAGAGTAGCCATAACCAGTCCATAATCATTCTCGGCAGCTATCATATCGATTTTCTCCTGCTCACTGAGGCCACTCGCATTGCCGTCCTCACTAACAACGATACCCATCGTTGAGAGGATGTCATTCTTAGCTCTCCGGAGCTCTCTCCCGAATGACTTGGACTCAGGATTGATGGGATGTCCCCTCTCATCATAGTGTTGAGCATACCCATCCGCATACCTAGGAGATACCCTCTGTTGGGTTGGGTTGCCCAGGTCCGCCGTTGGATCTACAGGGTGTTCAGGAGCTTCATATGGAGAACGGCCCTGGACATTAACGGTCAACCATCAGGAGCTTAAAAATTATAAACACACAATAAGATAGCAGAATATGGTATGATCATGTGGCACTATAGAGAGGTATGGCGATGATACAAGCAGACAGTGCTTTATGTTTGACACCCTAACAGTACATAATTTTGTAAATGTCACGCGCAGAGGTCTGAGGACCGGTATTTGATAGAAGCAATGAACAGAAGCGTTTTTGATGAAGTTATATAGAGCTAACACAAGCCAAGAGGATAGCAACGGATAGAGAACTGGGAGCCTACCAAAGCCAATCTGTTTAAGTACGCCTGTCGCCCCATGACGTATAATAATAAGCAGACTTTTTATATACCTTTCTAGATCATTTTCTGGAAGGAACGGAGAATAAGATATTGATATTCAAGATGATGTTATCGGATGGATATTCATGTTATTCACGTGGGCGCCTGTGGCGCCTGTGGCGCCTAAAGCACGGCCCCGCTGTGATCGGCCTTTGTTGAGACAAACAAGACAAACGCCTCAAAAAAAGAACAAAAGTTTCGGAGTGACAGTACTTTCGACTACATTGAAGCGATTCAACCCACCTATACTATACGGTTTATCTTGGATATATGATGTCGCGATAAATCGAACGGCGACACTATTTCAGAGATCCGCGCGCGAAAATGTCTAAAGCTGTCGTTAAGACGACCTTCGAGGCGTCTCGGACTTTGCGTCCCATATACACCGGAGGAAGTACTGCGCTAGATGCCAGTGGACGTTTGCTTGTAACTTGTGTGGGCGAGGATGCTCTCATTGTAGATCTTGAGACTGGCGATCAGCTCGCAAGCTTGGAAGGCGTGGGTCTTGCCCCTATATGTTCATGTGCGGTATTGTCGCAAGTTTCTAACAAGAACTATAGGATGGAGAGATTATCACCAGCTTGGCTAGTGAGTTGCCCATTCTCCATTCTAGCGCTCTTCCTGTTACATTTCAATACATTCAGGTGGAGCATATCTAACCATATATAGTCACGCCATCTGCCTCACATGTGGTCGTTTGCTCGCGGTCAATGTCTATGCGCATTTACTCGTTGTCTCCCTTCGAAGATTCTTCACGGGCCCTCGACGCGAAGCTTGTTAGAAGCCTCAAATCCCATACTGCACCCGTTGTCACAACCGCTATCGATCAGACTGGCACACTTCTGGCAACCGGTGCTTCTGACGGCTCAATTAAGGTCTGGGACATTCGAGGTGGTTATGTTACGCACACTTTCCATGGACATGCTGGTGTCATATCTGCTTTGTGCTTCTTCCAGGTGCCATTTCTGGATAGCGAAAACAAGTCCGCTTCGAAGAAAAGGAAATCTAAGAGCAAGTCGGATGATTCTGATGATGAAGACATGGAAGATGTCGCCCCTGTCGCGTCGGTTGGAGGATTTCGACTTGCCTCGGGCAGTGAGGAGGGCAAAGTACGGGTCTGGGATTTGAACAAGCGGAAATCTATAGCATCGCTTGATTCTCATGTCTCGGTTGTACGGAGTTTATCGTACTCGCCTGCAGAGAATGCATTGCTCTCAGCTGGCCGAGACAAGACAGTCATCGTATGGGATGTCCGCACCTTTAAAACTCGCAGAATCATTCCTGTCCTTGAGAGCGTGGAAGCGGCTGCCTTTGTTGCTGACAGTGGCCTCGCTCTAGTAGGAGGGGAAAATGGAGTGCTGCGTGTCTGGGATTGTAACCGGGGAGGAGAGGTAACCCAAGAGCAAGAAGCTGCTGCCGAGTTTGAGGCCATCGTGGCAATCCAGTACACTCCCGGGATGCCATTCGCAATGACAGTGCATGCTGATCAAACCTTGAGACTTCATTCACTTGAATCTTTGTCGGATTTCAAGCCTGGATCTTCGCTTGATCCCCTGCAAGTCATAAGGCGTATATCAGGTAACGACGACGACATTATTGACCTTGCATATGTCGGCCCAGATCGATCAATGCTGGCACTGGCTACCAACACTGAGAGTATTCGACTGGTTTCGGTGGGACGATCCGTAGACAGGCCGTCTGATAAAGACGAGGATTATTTTGGCGCAGATATCGCTCATCTTGAAGGCCACGACGACATCATCATATGCATTGATGTGGACTGGTCTGGCCATTGGCTGGCGACGGGCGCGAAAGATAACACAGCTCGTCTATGGCGTCTTGATCCCAAGACGTCCACCTATATCTGCTTTGCTGCTATGACAGGTCACGCCGAGTCTCTGGGTGCCATCAGTTTCCCTCGCGTCCCACCACCGGCAAACACACCTGCGCGAAATGACCCTCTGAACCATCCTCCACAATTCTTACTCACTGGTTCTCAAGATCGCACTATTAAACGATGGGATACAGGCAAGCTGGCTCCGCTCAGCTCTTCAAAACCGCATACCCCGAAGGCGGTCTTCACCCGCAAAGCTCACGACAAAGACATTAATGCTTTGGATGTCAATCCGACATCGACTCTATTTGCATCTGCCTCCCAAGATCGTACTGTTAAGATCTGGTCCGTCGAAGAAGGATCTGTTGTTGGTATCCTCCGCGGACACAAGAGAGGTGTCTGGTCGGCGCGATTCTCTCCGCACGGCACCCCCGTCATTAGCTCCAGCGCACAGAGCAGTACAAACAGGGGTCTCATAGTTACTGGATCTGGCGATAAAACTGTCAAATTATGGAGTTTATCGGACTATAGCTGTCTCCTTACATTTGAGGGCCACACGAACAGCGTGCTCAAGGTGCTTTGGCTTCCTCCCTCAGATTTGTCAACCAAGAAAGATGACGGTGATGAAGATGATGATGATGAAGGGGCGCCCGCACAAAGCAATGCCACACAGGCGCGTCCTCTCGTGGCGTCTGCAGCAGCAGATGGTCTAGTCAAAATTTGGTCCCCATACACAGGAGAAGTCGAGGCCACTCTCGATAACCACACAGACAGAGTCTGGGCACTAGCGAGCCCGACACCCTCCGGTTCCCGTGCTGATACTCTCTCTTCCAGCACACAAAGTATCTCATCCCAATACGCCATTGCCTCTGGCTCTGCGGACTCCACCGTCACATTCTGGACTGATACTACATCCGCGACTTACATCGCCACCGTTAATGCGAATGCTGTCCGTATTGAACAGGACCAGAAATTGGAAAATTACATAAGGGCTGGAGCGTACCGTGAAGCCATCACACTAGCCCTCCAACTCAACCATCCCGGAAGGCTGCTCTCTCTGTTCACAGCTGCAGTAGATGCTGCTGACGACCCGTCCTTGACCGATGCCGAAAGGAGCGAGCGTGCTAACAGCCTAACGGGCAACCCTTCGATTGATGAGGTTCTGCAGACTCTCGACTCCAATAACCTTCGTACTCTTCTTCTTCGGTTACGTGATTGGAACACGAATGCTCGCACTTCCCGTGTTGCGCAACGCATCCTTTTTGCATTATTCAGGTCATATCCCGCCTCAACATTCATCGAGCTCGCGACAGCAAGTATGGCAAATCGAAACAGTGACAATCGCACTGCAGCCGGTATGAAGGATATTCTGCAAGCCTTGTCCGCATATACAGAAAGGCATTACCGTCGAGTCGAAGAGCTTACAGACGAAAGCTACCTTGTGGAATGGGTTCTGGGAGAAATGGACGGGGGTGTAGGCCTTGGAGGCTTGGGCATCTCTGGCACTCGGGATGTTATTGACAGTGCTACAGATGACGTACCTGAGCATGAGAAGGACACTATCATGCTAGGAGCATGAAGATTAAACTCCCGCGAATGAGTATATGTACAGATAGAGAAAATGATTTGTGTGTTTGGAATATTGTGATATGTCGGCGCATTCTCTTGGAGCACTGTTGCATTTAGATCTGATACGTTATTGGAGGAAAGTGTATTTAAAAGTTTTCTCACGGGCGACCTCTTGTTGCCGGTAATTGATACTTCCTAACAATTATTTCAGGGTATGTAATCTTGTATACCATCTTTTAGGTTCAGTTGCTACTCCCTTCCCTCTACATTAACTAGGCACAAGGATGCTACATCATACCATGATCATTGGTACTTGGCATCGGAGACGAACCATTGGGATAGAATTTCATATCACTCTACGCCGCAATGCCAGTGGTGGTGATATCAAGCAAGGTATCCAGTACATTTGTATCTTAACATGTCTATAAATGAGGGTATCGACAGGATCACAGACCACGAGTATCACCTGTCATCATGCCTCCGTCTCCGGTAAGAATCACGGTCACTGTCTCGATCCCGGTCACGATCTCGGCCATGTCTGCTTGATGTATTGGACGAGTGTCTGCTAGAGCTATAGCGATCACCATCCCGGTACCTACGGCTCCTTTCTCTATCTTTCTCCCGCTCACGGCTGCGATCGCGCTCGCGGCGACGTTCGCGGTCACGATCTCTATCGCGATAGGACCGGTCCTCCCTACTGTTGCCATCGTCATCGTCATATCTTCGTCGTCTCGAATGACTCCTGTCTCTCTGGGAGGACCCCGTTTTCCGCCTGTCATAACGATCATCATCGTCTCGTTCGTAATCACGGCGCCGGTAATCCCTATCCCGGTCTTTGTCACGTTCACTCCTTTCAAGATTGCGATCCCTTCGTTCCTTCCATTCATCGTCATCTCTTTTTGACTTCGCCTCTTTCTGCAAAACTGCAAGTTCCTCCTCCGTTATGGACTCGCCCGTCTTCTTATTCCGCATCATAACCGGCATATAAACACCCTCTGTGTTGGTCTCGCCTTCTTTGCCGTTTTTCCTAGCTCCTTTGCGCATTGCAGCCTTTCCCCAGGCACCAAGCTCTGCCTCTGCCCCCTTGCCTCCCGATGCGTCCTTCGCCCCGATACCCAGAAAGCCCGGCCGACGCTCAGGAATCCGAGGTTTATCAAGAACAGCGGAGGAGCCGTATTTCCCCTTTCCAACAGCCTGGCCTTCTTTCCAGCCCATTCCTCGAAGTAAAGCGGCACCAAACTCTTCTACAGGTATCGCATTATACTGATCCAGTGTCGCTGACTCGGGCCGAGAAGCAATATCAGCCTGGAATGAGGTGGTCTCATCGTAGCGTCCCCCACTCCCATCTTCCTCGTCCACCGGTCTAGACTCAATGACAAGGTCCGACCGTCCCTCCGTCTCGCCTTTACTCTCACGGATAAGCGCACGAAGCGCAATTTCATCTTGTGTAAGCGGCTTCTGCTTTTCCTCATTAACAGGCTCTGCATCTTCCATCGGCTTATCGCTCGCTTCATCCTCAGCATGCTGCTCCGTACTCCGCTGCTGCGCAAAACTGAGACCGTAAGCCATGCTCGGGCTATCCGTCTCTGTATTCTCCCCAGCGACCTCGCCTCTCTTAGCAGCTTCCTGTATCGCTTGGACCTCCTTCGGGAGCAGGTTCTTTCCCTTAGGTTTCTGGCTGACGCCGGGCCGATTCCGCCAATTATTGTTGCTCGCGACCGGTATAACTAGCTCGCGCTTTTCATCCTTTTTATCTGCAGATACGGCGGTTCCTGTTTCTGTATCGAATTCTGTGACAGCTTCGTGCACTGGCGCTCTTTCTTCGTCGGATTCATCCTCGTCATGGAGATGATGAGGTCGGCGCGCAAGCGTTCGGCTGGGGGCGTCGGTCCCCCGAGTAGATCCTTGGAGGTTGAATGAGGTTTTCTTGGTCTGTCCTTTTGAAGCTGATGATCCTCCGCCCAGCGATAGTGAGAAAGGCTTCGACGAGCCTTGCGACCGCTCGTGGCTGTCTCGCGGCGGGTGTGAAGACATTGCTTTGAGTCCTGATTTTGATCGCAACAATCAAGTAAAATGACACAAACCCATACCAAATAAGGCGCAAATCGTGACTTGAATCTTCAGCGACGAAGATTATTTAATGTTTCAGCTTGGACCGTGGAGAGGTCGCATTTATGAAGAAAAGCGGTATGGGTGGCGATGCCACTTTTTAAGCGCGCGCTTAGCTTTGAAGCTCCCGTTTCAGAGATCAGGTGCTCTATGAACGGATTTTCTATGGATGGAAGATATCGTGGAAGTGAGATAAAGCTAGTCGTACACTCATAGTCATTGATGTCTTTTCTAGATATTGTATTTCACCCATGCCAACCAACTGTCCAAGTACGTATGTGTACTTTCGTATCCGTCTTATCAATACATGTAGTACAAAATGGGGAGGGGGGAAACAGGGTACGAAGCAGAATCGTGGCTTGGATATGGTTCCAGCCAATCGTGAATCGTATGCCAATGCATGATACCAAAGTCAATGCTAGAATCTAGGAGGTGTGTAAGAGTTTGGGGGAACGTGACGCGGGGCTTGGAAGTCAAAGGTGGTTAAAAGGCAGGAGTGATGAAACAGAGGCGAAATGAAGGGGTATGGAAGGTAGCATAATATTGCACGCGGTTGTTAGAAAGGCTAAAAGGTAGAGACATAGGCCGGAGGATATGGGGAATCAATAAAGAGATAGAGGTCAGAAATATTTACAAACGAAGATTAAAGGGACAAGTGTAGTAGATCAGATCAGCTTATCACCAGTGCTTCTGAAGCCTAAGGAGCTTAGCTGCTAGCGGTTTGAGCTTGTGGAGGGTTTGGGCTCTTGTTCGAAGTTGGTATGGGACCACCCTGGGCACTGCCACTACGTTGAGTCTGCGGTGTTGCGCTGCGACTCGGTTGAGGGACAGCCCCATTCATGGCCGGCGAGTTTCCAACACCCACTCGATTCTGTTGAGCAGTTTGAGGAACCCGCATCATAGGCGAGTACCCTTGCGTTTGAGGCATCTGTATCCCGGGGCCACCATTCATGCCGTTCTGAGGAGATTGAAAGTTTCCATCTTGCGACATCGGATAATTGGCCTGGGCGGCTCCAATATTCCCAGCAGCTGCATTTATGGCCACCTGAGACATTCTCTGCTGCTGGTACTGATGCAATCGTTCGGTGGCCAACTTATTCACCTGCTCTGCGGGCATGCCCGGATGCGTTCTCTGAATTTGATTTTGCAAGCTGCTAATGGTCGGTACAACTCCACTCGACAACAGATTGGGCTGTCCCATGCGGGGTGATGGGGTAGAGACTCCTTGAGGAGTAGCGTTGTGAAAAGATGGGCTTTGCATGCCACCCCCAGCCTGGAGAGCTGTCATCATGGCGGGATTGTTCGGTGTCCCATTAACATTGGGTACATTCATATTCGGGGAATGAGAACCCTGGCCCACAAACTGCTGCTGATTGTGAAACTGCTGCTGGGGTTGCTGTGGTTGAGGTTGCGGGTTTTGCTGTTGCTGCCTAGATTGTAAAAGCCGTTGTTGCTCTTGGAGACGGTTGGCTTCCCGAATGACCCGAGTGTTGTCTGGGGTGGTTTGCATTGGCATTCCAGGTCGGGTGGTAGTTGTCTGTTGCATTCCGGACTGTGGCATCATTTTCATGGCCATGGGATTAGGGGGCATGGGGCTATTCACAGGTCCGCTACCAGGCATTGCTTGCATATGGGGCCGTCCCTGGTTGGCACCAACGCCAGGCGGTATTCCATTCGGTATTCCATTCGGTAGCCCGTTAGGCATCCCATTTGGAGTATTGGTGGGCATAGAGGGAGTTCCAGGGTTTTGAGGCATAGCATTTGGAGTTCGACCAGGAGCATTCATCATTGGCTGCTGGTTAGGCATTTGCCCAGCACGCTGAGCCGCCAAGTTCGCCTTTTAAAATCCTGTTAGCAATAAACCCGCATTTCGTGCATGGGTTTAAAAACTTACCCTCTGTGTGGCTATCATCTGCTGCCGGTATTGTTCCTGCCTCTCCTGCAGTTTTAGCTCTCGCTCGTACTTGAGTCGACTAAATTCGGCAGGCGTCGAAATAGGGGGCTTTGGCTGGTTTGCTTCGTTGACTTTTCTCAATGATGCTAGTTGAGAAGCTGAGAAAGCGTTAGTATGGCGCATATTAGATTGTCAACCTCATGATTCCATACCGTGTTGTTGCTTTTGAAGCATTGTCTCCCGCTTCTTAGCCAACTTGCGCATGGCATCGAGCAAAGCCAAATGCTTCGAGGACCGTCTCCGGTCAACCCGGACAGGCTGCGTGGTTCGCCTACGGACTGGGGGTAATGACTGTGGGTTGTTATTGCCTTGCTGCTGTTGTTGCTGTTGCTGCTGTTGCTGGGCTGCTTGCTGCTGCGCTAGAACAGTACGCTGTGCTGTCTCCAGCCTTTGATGGTAAGCCCTGAAGTATTGTGTCTTCGACATATCGGCAGGTAGCCCCTCCAGACCAATCCAGCGTTCAAAGCATTCCCAAGGAGTTCGCCTCTCCGCTCCAGAGGTGAATTGTGACGAAGGAGTTAAACAGCTGGAAATCAAAGACCAGTTGTAAGAGTACTCCTTTACAAGACGGCGCAGTTCATCATCCTCTGCGTATGTCCACTGAGATGACTGACGGGACTCAAAGAAGCCAACAGAAGGCATAGGGTATTCAGTTGGAGGCCTAAAGGTATGTCCCGGGTGAATACGATCACGTATGTGTTTGTTCTCAGGTCGGAAGAGGGCAACATTTGTCTGCTCTGGAGGCAGGTCCAACATCCCTTGCTCTGGATCGGATTGGTACTGCGAATAATCATAACGACTACGTTTTCGTGGCGGTCCATCGTCAAGGAATGCTATCTTCCCAGAAGCATACTTTGAGACTGGTAGAATCTCAGTCTTCCACACAGCATCCGGAGGTTCTTTGAATGTCGGTAGATTGGTTTCTGGGGTAATCCCAACTGGAGAGTAGACTGGCAGTTCATCCAGAAGCTTTTGAGCTGCCGGCGTCATATCTAGCGAGAATGTGAATTCATCTGAACTAAGGGAGAATATTGCTGCAGGAGCAACCGTATCATGTAAATCATGACGCGGTTCGTCATTATAGCCTTCGCTAACTGAGTCTTCTTCTGTTGAAGGTACTAGGTCTGGAGTCGGGTGAGACATTCCCAGCATTTCATCTCCGATCTCCTCTGGCGGCGACATCATGTTAGTGTCAGGTTCGACCTTCTTCTCTAATTTGACTGGAGTCCTAGCATGCACACGAAGCAACGACCTGTGTTCTGGCTGGCTGTTGACATACTCGGCGCACCAATCTGCGCAACTTTTTGCCGCTGCGATCTTCCATTTCCTTTCTTCGCGAAAATCAGTGCGCATCCATTTTATGTGATCCAGAAGAACATCCCAGTGCGTCCCTTGACGCGGAGGCTCTAATGAGCGCTTCATTTGGCGCAATGGCCACCGGTTTGCATTTTGAAGCTGATAGATGCGGCGAAGGGTGCGACAATCCATCTGTTCTTGATATTCAAGGTGATGATTTGCGGTGGTTAAGGTTTTATGAGCAGAGGCAAGGAGAGTACTGAGGCTTGTCCCTCGAGGGGGGCTATAAGCCTTACTCTGGAACAAGGTGAAGAGATAATCCCTTTCCTCATTCAACTTCGCTAGGTCACCTGTATGCTGGCGGACAAGATCCATGGAGTCGGCTTGGTCTTGCAATTGTTGCTGCTGCTGCTGTTTTGGAAAAACAACTGTAGAGAGCTTGCTCCTCTCTCTTTCCCGTGCCTTCCTGTCCTTGAAGCTTAGTCTTGCTGCCGAGTCACTGGAAGCCTTGGATACAGCTCGTGTCGTCTCTGCGGGTTTCTCGGTAGCAGAAGTTTTATCGGGTTGGGCCACTGCCGGTTTTGGGGCTTCGCCTAGGATTTCAGAAACAGATTTATGCCGAATAGCGCCGGAAGAGACTCTGGTTGTCATTCTTTCGGGCTGTACTGGCCCAGAAACAGTTTGCGTGCCCTTTTTCGGTGCCGAAGTTGCTGGAGTCAGTGCTTTAGGTTCTACCGCATTCGAAGGTTGGACCTGTTCAACTTGATATGACGCAGGTACCTCGTTATCCTCTGTGGATTCGACCACTCCATCAGGCCTTTTTGATACCGGCACTAGGGGTATATCTACCGAAACTTTTTCCTCTTTCAGCGAATCTTGAACACCTGTCGGTGCCGCAACGCTCTCCTGGAGCACTTCATTCGTCGAAGGCTCATCGGTACCACTATCCCCGATGGTTTTCTTTGCGGCCAGCGAGCTTTGGCGGAGCGATTGCGCCTCTTCTAGTCGAAGCTGCTCATCTGGCGTGGATGGGACCAGGATTGGAGCTACTTGTGTAGGTTCCTCAGGCTTAGGGCTCGGTGCAATCTTATCGGTGGGCCTAGTTCCCTCCTCGGCAGGGCTCGTCTCTGGTGATACAGCAACCGGGACAGGAGTATTGTTGGAATAAGGACCGGCAGAAGACACGGGAGAAAGAGGTTGTTCATTGCGATGAGCCACTCGACTGAGCACGAGAGACGGTCGTTCATCAGGTTTCTTTTGGCCAGACGACACTTCAGCGGGCCCGGAAGGAACCCCAGCAGTTGGTGTCGGCTTGGCCAGGCTCGGTGAGACACTAACTTCTGTAGAATCATGGCCTTGGTTGCTCTTGGGCGTTCCTGGCACCACAGAGATTATTTTTTGCTCAGGGGCTGGCGATTCGGTTAGTGCAGCGACTGGGGTGGATGCATCGAGACCTGGCAGGCCTTCGGGAGTGACGCCAGGCGCAGGCTGAGTAGGGACTTGGGCTTCTTGTTGCTGCTGCTGTTGTAGTACGGTGCCAGGAGGTTTCTGTTCCGGTAGCGGCCGGGGCGATGATGTTTGTTTACCGACATCAGAAGCAGCCTGAGAAACACTAGCTTCTACACCCGCCGGAGGACTGATAGGAATGGCATTGGAAGCTTTCGATGGTTCTGGACGTGACTGCACAGCTTCCTGGTACTTGCGCGATAGAATCTCTGCATAATTAGGTAAGGGTGGAAGAGTAGCTTCATCAAAATAGCGACCTCTTCAGAAGTCGATCAGCAATTGCGACCAATTGAAGTATATAGTATTACATGTGATCGAGCACACTGATGTGAGAAAAGAAAGAAAGATTATAAATAAAATACAATAAAGAAAACCCACATAAGAATCGAAAGACAATATTAAAGGGAAAATAAACAAATAAATAATTAAAAGATATTTGGAGGGAATAGTGGTTGTAAGACTTACTTGGAAAGATCGTTGGCGTCGAGGAACGCCTGTTCTTTCTGATGGTATAGCGAGTCCGCGGACGGGTTCTCAGTCGCGCCCGCGAAGCCTACGGTCGCAAAGTAGAGCTCGCTCAGTTTGCGCTTCCGCGACAACAAACAACGTCTGAAAATTAAAAGTGAGCGATAATTCGATATCGCATGAGCCAGTAGAATAGAATGGATCGCTGGGAGATAATAATTACTTACGCGATCTCATCGTTCTTAGACCGAAGGAGCTCTTCGCGGAGCATCGAGTCTATTTCGGGAACACAGCATCCGATTAACGCGCTAAATTAAAAAGGAGTGGGTTGAGCGAAGTCATCCAGGTGGAAAAAATCGCTCAGAAATGATGGAAAGGACGTGGTTGTGTTGTTATGGGATGCAGAGTATCAAGACGCGCAAAGATTAGACTTGAAGGGATTTTTGGGGGTGTTAGTAGTGATGAGACTTTTGCACGGATAGTATGGAGGGAGTTTTTGGTTGGTTGGTTGGGGGAGCAGAGAGGGAGTGTAAGTAAAGTGAGCGTGTGGTTCCGGGAACAGGACAGCGCGCGCAAAAGTGATCACTGGTAAGTACTAGTAGTAGGTATGGTATTGTTATCGAGCGAAAAAGAAGGGGCCCAAGTCCTTCCCCCAAGTCTGGTATGCTACCCAGTTTGAAAGAAAACACATTCGCTGTAGCCTGAGGCATGCCTCGTCTCCCCTTGCCTTCAACTAGCCGACTTATGTTGACCTTTTGCTGTAACAAAAAAAATAAAAATAAAATAAAATGAAATGAAAGTAGTAACAATGATGAAAGTACTGAAATGAAAATAAGAAAACATCATAAATCTCTTATTTTTCTACTCTTTCTCTTCCCTCTATTTCCCCCTTTGCCCTTTGGAATTTCCTTCCCTAAGGCACCCTACGGGCATTCACCCATCATTGCCGCATTTAGTATCTCGGCACCTCAGGCATGATCCTCCTAGTTTACATACCGCCTAATGCATCCGATAATGTCTGGCAGAAAAAAAGTTGCCCGCTTTTTTTGTACGGCTTGCATATCTACATCTTGAAAAAATCATTTGTCATTGGTGAAACATCAACCAACAATCATCTTTAGGATTCCAGATCATGGCCAAGCGCAAGAGAGAAGAAGCAACCAAGGATGCTCAAGTCTCGAGCCAACAACCATCAAAGGTTGTCAAATCAACTATCAGTCATGAGACTCGCTCATCCTCTGTTGATTTACCGGCCGTCACTGTGCAAATAATCACTGGATCATATGAACGGGTGCTGCATGGTTTCACTGCTGCCATTCCCCCGTCTTGTTTCTCATCCAGTGATGAGAAGGAGCCTTCCGCTCAATCATCCGCAGTACAGTTCGTTGATACCTTCTTGTTTGAGGCTCATGCATCCGCTATCCGCTGCCTCGCCTTGTCTCCTCGACCAAATGCAGATTCGACCGAGGAATCACCAAAAGTCATTCTGGCGAGCGGCGCAACAGATGAGACTATCAAACTTTATTCTTTGTCGGCCGCGCCTCTTGAGGTAAATGAGCAGTATCCCTCTATCCCGACTCTCGCGGGTAACAAAATCCTCGAGAATCCGAAGAATCGAGAACTGGGCACATTGCTACACCACTCTTCGAGTATATCTGCTCTGCATTTCCCATCGCGTTCGAAGCTTTTGGCTGCTTCAGAGGACAATACTATCTCCGTCACCCGGACTCGCGACTTTGCCGTTGTATCTACCATTAAAGCTCCCCGCCCGAAAGTTCAAGGGAGACCCAGCGGAGACACAGCTCCTCCGGGAGGATCGCCGTCTGGTGTCAATGACTTCGCCGTGCATCCTAGTATGAAACTGATGCTTAGCGTGGGGAAGGGTGAGAAATGTATGAGGCTTTGGAACCTGGTTACCGGTAAGAAGGCTGGTGTGTTGAACTTCAGTAGAGAGATTCTACAGGCAGTTAAAGAAGGCAAGTGGAGTACTGGTGAGGGAAGGAAGATTGTCTGGGACACTAAGGGCGAGGAATTTGCCGTTGCATTTGAGTGGGGAGCTGTTGTCTTCGGAATTGTGAGTGATTTTTCTACCTTTCGGTCTATGATGCAAGAGTCTAACCACGTTCACAGGACTCGACCCCAATCTGCAGGATATTCCCGAACCCCCGGAGCAAGATCCATCAAATGAAGTATATCAACAAAGACCCATCTGCTGAGGATGGTGACGAACTACTCGCTGTCTCAACAGAAGATGGCAGAGTTATCTTCTACTCCACCAAAAAAGTTCAAAAGCCACAGGAGGATGATGATTCGCCTATCCCTTACGCCGAAGCCGTTGCTGAACTTGGTGGCAAAGCGTCTGGTTTCTCGGGGAGAGTGAAAGATTTCGATGTCCTAAGCCTGAAAGATGAAACAGCAGGCCCCCAAGACGGTTTTTTGGTGATCACGGGCAATAGCGAAGGCGTTATACGCGTATGGTATGTACCTGGAGAAGACCTCACTGGCAAGGGAAAGAGTGGAAAGACCAGTAAAACCAAAGACGAGAAAGCTTCAAAAACCCCTCAGGTGGGTAAATTTTTGAATGCTTATGAAACCGGAAACCGGATTACCTGTCTTAAGGGCTTTGTGATGCTGCCTTCGGAGGACCCCTCGAGCCTTCTTGATTCCGAGGAGGAATTCGAAGGCTTAGACAGTGACGAGGAAGAAGAGTCTGAGAGTGAAGAAAGCGATGCCTAACCATTTGGATGTCAGTTGATTATTCCAGTTTGTCATGTATACCCTACGATTTGTTGTTAGACTAGAAGAATGTAAAAGAAAACCAAATGCTTGTCAGAAACGATTGTCTAGCACCTCCAACCGCGCTTTTATCTTTTTCTTCTCCTTGACTATAAACACAGTCCTCTACGTAGGTCTCTCGGGACTCGGGAGATGGTGAAGTGGTGTCATCCACCACGGGCTGGAAAGAAGAATAGACAAAGTGAATGATAGAATTAAAGCGGAGGATCCACTCAATGAAACTGAAGTAATAAATAAAAATCAATTGCAGAGGTTCCCCAATCAGTTCTATAAAATTCACTCGCTCATTCGATCTCAATTTGAAAATTGAGTCAACTGGCGAGGCGGTGACTCAGAGCGAGAAAAAAAAAAAGGCCCAAGGGAACGCCTTTCACCGCCCTACAACGCACTCACTCCACTGCACAAAAGAAACAAACCCCACTGAGTGGCCGACCCAAACTGCTATCATATCGCCTCTGTTCCCGCAAAGCTGCAATTTTCATCCATCACCACGCTCTCGACCCTCGCCGGTTTTCTACTCACCCCACATTACCCTTTTTCTCCTTCCTCCGAACTGCTACTGTATTTGGGTCTAACATAGCAATCATGGCTGCCAACGGCGATTTTTCCGATGATGAATCCCAGCCGGGATCCCCCATGCTGAATGCGAACGGTCATGATGATATTGAAGAACAAGAGCCCCTCGACCAAGAGGAGAAGCCTCTAAAGTCTGCGATGAAGAGCGTGCCCCCTGTTTCTCAGCCCAAGCGGCCAGAGTTGCCCGAACAGCCAGACCCCGCTACCCTTGACCTGTCGACCCTGACCCCTCTGTCGCCCGAAATCATTGCGCGCCAGGCCACTATTAACATTGGTACCATCGGACACGTCGCTCACGGAAAGTCAACGGTGGTCAAGGCTATCTCAGAGGTTCAGACTGTTCGTTTCAAGAACGAGTTGGAGCGAAACATTACAATTAAGCTGGGTTACGCCAACGCCAAGATCTACAAGTGCGACAACCCCGAATGCCCTCGCCCAACATGCTTCAAGAGTTTCAAGAGTGAGAAGGAAATTGACCCTCCATGTGAGAGAGATGGGTGCACAGGTCGTTATAGGCTGTTGAGACATGTCTCGTAGGTGGCTCCCTCTACTATACTGCTATTCAGCGCCGTTTGCTAACGTTTTTGCCCCCCTCAGCTTCGTCGACTGCCCCGGTCACGATATTCTGATGAGTACCATGTTGTCAGGTGCCGCCGTCATGGACGCAGCTCTTCTTCTGATTGCCGGAAACGAAACTTGCCCCCAGCCCCAAACGTCGGAACATTTGGCAGCTATCGAGATTATGAAGCTTAGCCATATTATCATTTTGCAAAATAAGGTTGACCTAATGAGGGAAGAAGGAGCTCTTCAGCATTATCAGTCAATTTTGAAGTTCATCCGTGGTACTGTTGCTGATGGCTCTCCTATTATCCCCATCTCCGCTCAGCTGAAGTACAACATTGATGCTGTCAACGAATACCTCGTTTCCCACATCCCTGTCCCTGTCCGTGATTTCACCGCTTCGCCACACATGATTGTCATCCGTTCATTCGATGTGAACAAGCCTGGTGCCGAGATTGATGAGCTGAAGGGTGGTGTTGCTGGTGGTTCCATTCTGACTGGTGTGCTTAAGCTTAACGACGAGGTGGAAATCCGTCCCGGTCTCGTGACCAAGGACGAGAACGGCAAGATTCAGTGCCGCCCCATCTTCTCGCGGGTTGTTTCTCTCTTCGCTGAGCACAACGACCTGAAGTTCGCTGTTCCTGGTGGTCTGATCGGTGTCGGTACCCGTGTGGACCCTACTCTGTGCCGTGCTGATCGTCTTGTCGGTTTCGTCTTGGGCCATCGCGGACGTCTGCCCGCCATTTACACCGAACTGGAGGTCAACTACTTCTTGCTGCGCCGGTTGTTGGGTGTCAAGACCGCCGATGGCAAGCAGGCCAAGGTTGCTAAGCTGAGCAAGAACGAGGTTCTGATGGTCAACATCGGTTCTACGGCCACCGGTGCTAAGGTCGTGGGCGTCAAGGCCGATGCCGCCAAGCTGAGCTTGACCAGCCCTGCTTGTACTGAAATTGGCGAGAAGATTGCCATTTCTCGCAGAATCGACAAGCACTGGCGTCTGATCGGGTGGGCAAACATTGTTGCGTAAGTAATCTTCCTGTTCCATCATACGTCTTTCCTGGATGATAGAGATCTAACTGTGTGATAGTGGTAACACCCTCGAACCCATTCTGAACTAAGCGAGCTATCATGTGCGTGTTTATGTAGCTTGACCTGATTGAGCCAGCTGGAAGGGGAATGGGGAAAATCTAAACTTCTGGTTCCTCTGTTCCTCAGATAACAGGCCTTGAAGGGTTCAAGCTTCATGGGGAATCTGCCACAGGAATGAAGGCATCTGGTTTTACCCATGAATAGAGAACGCGGGAGGACCAATCGCCGTCCATGCTTCTTGGTAGGAGTGTCAAGGGGAAGAACACTTGGGATTTTCCGCGTTCGCGGCCTATGCAAAGGATCCCAAGAACCAAGAGCCCATTTAGTCCAACAGGGGATGGATAGATTTGGGGGATAAGTTGTTACGGATGGAGTAGAATACTACTTCTTTGACGTGTGTTATGACGCTGTTCAGTGGAAAAATTTTTCTATGTTCATTTTTATTACTTATTTCTTATTCTTTCTACTTGCATGAACCTATGTAGGGGCTACTTATAGGGAGATGACGAATGCAATGAAAAAGTAAAGCATTGGGTAGATGATTAAATGTCGGGACGATGTGAAGGCCTTGTCATATACTTGCTCTGGTTATAATCGGTATATTTCATGGTTAATTTCATAATAGACACTATATCCATATTTCTACCTATGTAGCATTGGATTGGGAGATATTTTCCCCTAAAGGGAATACTAGGGATAGTACCAGAACAGCCCTATATAGCCATGATGGCAGGCTACGGAGTCTCTTACTCTCATTCGATCCCGTCTTCTCGTTGATCAATCAAAGTAATAAATTCAAATTCGTAGTTTTAGACGTAAACACGCTGGGGGTATAGCATTTGATATACTAACTCTGGCCTCGGTGGTCTCTTCATCTATACCAGCCCTCCTATGCTAAATCTAGTAGCAGTAATTTATTGATTGAACTCGGTATTGTTGATCATTGTATTCACAGGCAACTACATTAGGTAAATGACATACATAGTTACTGTACTTACAATGAATACATTCTTGGTTCCACCGTATTAAAACTGTGTAATGAACTAGTAACAACAACAGGTGACTAAGGCACTCCATTCTCCCGCAATACTTCAAAGCGCAACTTGGTTGGAATGTTCCTATCAACCTGACAAACAACACAGCACAGCACTTCCTTGACATTGAGGCAAAGCTGTCGTTGGGTTCGCTTCAACATGTATATACTCGAGGTAAGTGCATTGTCTTCAAATGCCCTTGAAGAAACCCCACGCCTTTGCGGTGACACCTGTCCAGTTATGATAAAGAGCTATAGCTGATCTGGCTTACCGTGGCGATTATAGCAATTGGCGCGTCTCCTCGACCGCCCGTTCTTCCCATGGAAGAATGTCCTTGTGGGATTCTCTTTGGGACAATTTGTCCTAGAAGGTCTTCTGTCTCTCCGTCAATATAAGGTCCTGCAGCGCACAAAGCCTCCACAGGTTTTGGAGAATGAGGTGTCTCAGAAGGTCTTCGATCAAAGTCAAGTAAGTATGCTCATCATCCATCAGGCCGAGCGTCACACCTAACAGCATCTCCAGTCTTACGGTCGCGCGAAAGCGAAGTTCGGCTTCGTTGCTGGTCTCTACGGTCAAATTCAGAATCTTGCGTTTATCTACGGTGATATCCTCCCCAAACTGTGGGGGGCTAGCGGTCTCTTGTTGGCACAGTACTTCCCTTCTCGGTTCCAGGGCGAAATCACACAAACTCTCGTGTTTCTGTTTGGATTCAACCTGATTAGCACTATTCTGTCACTGCCAATCTCGTACTACAACACTTTTGTTCTGGAAGAGAAATTCGGCTTCAATAAGCAGACTCTCAAGCTCTGGGTTACGGATATGCTGAAGGGTCAGATGCTCGGTATTGTGCTTGGAACGCCTATCATTAGCGCGGTGCTCAAGATCGTCCAGAAGACCGGTAACTCGTTCTTCTACTACCTGTGGCTTTTTGGTATCTTCGTCCAGGTCTTTGCCATTACCATTTACCCGATTGTGATCCTGCCATTGTTCAACAAGCTATCGCCTTTGGAACCTGGTGACCTAAAGACCGGCGTTGAGAACCTCGCCAAGAAGCTGAACTTCCCTCTCCAGGAACTTCACGTCATCGATGGTAGCAAACGGAGTGCTCACAGCAACGCCTATTTCTATGGACTGCCATGGAAAAAGCATATTGTTATTTACGATACTTTGATTGAGAAGAGTGAGTCCGAAGAGGTGGTTGCTGTTCTGAGCCATGAATTGGGCCATTGGAGTCTCAGCCACACCACCAAGCTGTTCGGTATCGCTCAGGTATGTTGGCCTGCTTGATGATCGTGCGGGACAAGTCCGACTGACTGCTATAGTTCCACATGTTCTACATCTTTGCACTTTTCTCGGTCTTTGTCAACAACAAGTCGTTGTACCAATCTTTCGGTTTCATTAACGAACAGCCCATTATGATTGGATTCCTTCTGTTTTCGGATGCTCTGGCGCCAATGGATGCCGTTGTCAAGCTTCTAATGAACATCCTCAGTCGCAAGTTCGAATTCCAGGCTGGTATGTTTCCCTGCTTCTGCTGTGGTAAGGTTACTGTGCCATGACCAAGGGCTAACAATCACCCCAGATGCGTTTGCTGTGAAGCTTGGCTATTCCGAGAAGCTCGCCTCGTCTCTCCTCAAGCTCCAGATCCAAAACTTGAGCACCATGGATGCTGACTGGATGTATGCCAGCTATCACTACTCTCACCCGATCCTTTCGGAGCGACTCAAGGCGCTCGGCTGGAAGGGTGGAAAGGTCACTGATTATAAGGCGGAGGATGATGAGAAGCCAGTTAAAGCTGCTGACCGCGAGCTCTGAGCTATTCTGATGCTGCTATCTTTATTCGCGTTCTCGGTTAGTGTTCAGACTTTTGGATATTTTCGGTTATTCGGTCCTGTGGGATGGGGTTGGTGTTTTTTTTGTAGAAGTGTGGGAATCCATCATTCAGAAAAAAATAAAAGTCATAAAACAAAGGAAACTCCTCTAGTACGCCAAATACAAGATGCATAGCTTTTGATACCCAACCGAACAGAATCAAGCCCATAGCAGAATGATGCCAACAAAATCTTCCAATCATAGACCCATAACAGCCTCTTTTTTTAATACTTTTTCTTTTTCTCACTGGGTTGCTTTCCCTTTGCCTTCGGATTTACTCTTCGGCTTGGGTCTCAGCCTTTGCTTTAGCCCTCTTCTCCGCCAATCTCCTCTCCTTCTTCTTCCGCTTCCTTTCCTCCTTATCAAGAACACCGGCATCCTGTCCCACATCGTCTACGTCCATCGGCCCCTGCGCATCATTCTCGTCCTGCACCGCATCGCCATTCTCGCCCTCCTGGAACTTTTTCGCATCCTCCCAATCCCCATTCGTCCCCACTTGCTGCTGTTGCTGCGCATCTCCCTCTTCCAGCTTGGCGAGAGCCAAATCGCGTCCTAAAACCTCGCCCGCCAGGCCAGCCTTCACGCGCTTCAAGTTGTGTATCGTAAGATTAGGCGCAGCAGCTGTGGTGCGCGAAACGGGGCCATGCTCGCTGATTCCGGCGTTGGGTTGATATGCGGGGTCTGTAGCGGCGAGGTCGATGTAGGCAGCGAGAAAGTCATGCGCCGCTGATTGGGAGATGGACTTCGAGTTGAGAATGAACGTTGGGGGGAGGGGCGAGGGGCCTGTAGCCATTGTGACGGTTTTGAATGTTTCGATTTATGATATAGCGTATTATAATTGCTCCCCTTATGGTGGTATACTGTGCGCAATTGGAAACAGCCCGTCTAGTATGTAGTAAATTGGCAAACGAAATAAATATAGAAAGATGGTTCGTGCACTCGCAAATGTCAAGACCGAGAGCTTAAGGTGTATATCAAAATCGAAGAAGACCCAAAAAAGAAAAAAAGTTCTAGGATGGGAAAGGTGGTCCGTGCTCTCTCCGCCGGAGGTTCAATTTTCGTTCCGCCCATCAATCGATCTCCAAGCGGCCTCTACCCTCCCAACCCCCAGCAGCCAATCCCTCTCCGGATCCCACGCCATCTGCCTCCGCCTACTTCTTCTGAATCTGAATCTACGCGGTCCCTTCTCGGTGCTCACGGCTCACTCAGTCTACGACAATGCTTTGCTTCCGGTGCAGGGCCATGCCCTCCGCCCTAAGGACGTACTCGTCCCCGATGTCCATGTCGAGGTAGGTAACAAGCATAGGGCTACCATAACACACGATCACCCAAACCACGTCCCATACACCTGGTCTCCGGAACAGGCCCGCTGTACTAACAGCTCTATACCAGATACCTCACCCCCAAAACCACAACGACAACACCTTTCAGCACTCTCTCCTCACCACTCCGACCCATGACCAACTTCACCACCACCATCCGTCCCCAACTCCCGACCCTAAGCAATACACAACTCCCCTCCGCGGCCACGCCATCCGCCCAACAGACCCGCTCTTTCTCCGCCAGTGCCTCCCTGGCCGGTAAGCGCGCGACCTACAATCCCTCGCGACGGGTGCAGAAACGGCGTCACGGATTCTTGGCCCGGGTGCGGTCGCGTGGAGGACGGATGATCATTTTGCGGAGGAGGGCGAAGGGCCGCAAGTCGTTGAGTTGGTAGATGGCTTAAGGGCGACATTTTGGTTCTTGTGTGCTGGACGGAAGGGAAACTGCGTTGATTGTCCAGTGGATGATATACCGTCGGACAACATGCGGCATTTGTATGATGGGCTTGTTGGGCTATTTGGTTTTGCTCCTTTTGTTCGTCATTTGAGGGCTTGAGGCTTTCTTTGATTCGTTGTCGGGGAAAAGGCTTTTAATGCCTTGGATATAACGGGACGCGATGGTCCTTCTGTACCATATACAATACATAGATCTTTTTATGTGCAATGTGTTGGGCTTTTCTCTCTACTCGGGGCCCTTTTAAATATATAATGGCGGATTTCTCTTTGTAGTATGGGACCATGATTGTAGTACGTAAATATAGGCAGCATAAAACGAAAACAAACATTAGATTGAGTTTCCTAATCCATGGCCTTTTCTATTGCTGCAGCAGTTGCCTGTCTTCATCTACTGATCGCTTATTTCATGCCAAATCTCGATGTATACCATTCCAATCATCGTAAAATATATCTACCCGATTCGTTATTGAAAAGCATCACTCGTCGTCTTCGTCGTCTTCGTCATCTTCCGATCCAGTCTCATACTCGTCATCATCTTCGTCGTCGTCGGATTCCTCGTCCTCGTCATCACCGACCTTCAAGCCGTAATCGTCCTCGAAGTCCTTGAGCGGCTGCACCTCGGGAGTGAAGCCGGACGACTGGAGACCTTCTTTGATAGTCTGAACGAACTGGTTAGCATTGAGCGCTTTATACAGTAGGGTAGTCAGTTGTGATCATACCTCTTCAAGCACAGTAGCGCAGGTAATAACGATGTTAGCCGTCTTGGGATCAAACAGGGGAAGAATGATGTCCCGGAGAGCGCCCTTGATATCATCAACGCTGATGTTCCGAACCTGCCGAAGCATCTTCTCCTTGTAGTCGCTGGGCAAGCTGCGCACGACCTGGCGGGTAAAGCTGCCCTGGGCTGCGCCAGCAATGGTCGCCTGCTCGTTGGCATAGCTAACCACGATGCTGCTGATTGATCCCTCCAGCATCAGAGGGTCGAACGGGATAGCACCGGATAGATGGTCCTTGACAATCTGCTTGCTCGACTCGAAAGCCTTGTGAGCGTTAGGAGACCGGTACACGTCAAAGTTGACAAAACCAGTGTCGACGTTGTAAGCAAAGTTGGTGCCATATGCCAGACCAGTGCCACGAACTGCAACCCAGAGAGGACCCTCAACTGCGTTCATGTAGGCAATTGCAACCAATAGTGCAGGAAGCCTGGGGTCGTTGTACGAATCAAGGCCTCGAGCGGTTGCATATGCGAACGACGAGTCAATAGTGGGCATAGGAACCACGTAGGACTCTCCACCCAAATTTTGACCGGCCTCACTCAGCAAGGCCCTTCTTGCTGTAATGGGCTGGAGGGTAGAAATCGCACCAAGTCGCTCGACAAATGGCTCCCAGGCAGAGACAGGACTCTTGAGCTTCTCAAGGTCAGCAATGACTAGCACTCGCATGTTTTCAAACTGGAAGAGTGCCTTTCGGATTTCTTCCATGCGGGAGACCACGAGTTCTGGTTCCTCAGCCAACTGTTTCTTGATCCTCTTGAGATAGCGTGCCTTCACCAGGGTGCTTCGGGCGCGGACGATGGACTCAGCTGCGTAGTGGACCATGACATGCACCGCTGCGAGCATGTCATCGCCGCTACGCTTTGAATCAGGCACGTCGGAGAGAAGGCGGCTGGTAATTGCTCGCAGTCGCTCCACGTCGAAAATTGAGTTCCATGACAACTCCTGAAGCCATGCAATCGCCGTGTTATATTTCTCCAGCTCGACTTGGAAGGAGATACGCAGCATTTCTGAGTTGCCTAGACTTCTGGCATTTTCCATCGCATATCCAACTGTGTCCCTCTCCAGCTCAACAACCACCTGTTCGAAGTTGATGGTTTTTCCATCACGCTGAACTGGGAGGTTAAAGAAAGCTTCGGTGTAGATAGAAAGAAGGGGGCGAAGTTGAACCGGAACAGACTGAGCTGAGATAAGGAGGGAAAGCTGGACGAAATTACTCGGAATATGCTCAAAGTGGATAAACAGAGGCATTTCCGAGCCATCAGCGTCTATGAGCTTCTGCGCAGTATGGTCAGGGCGTCCCGCCTTCAAAGCAGCACCAGATCTGGCCGTGGTGGTTTCCACAAAATGGATTGATTCAATCCCAGGGATGCTGAATCTCTCCAGCATATCCTTGGGAATCTCCTTGTCGTTCTCTGCCTTTGCTTTCTCAAGCTTCTCAGCGAGCTGCTTCAGGCCTGCTTCACCAAGACGCTTCTTCTGTGCTGTCACTCTGGCTTCTTCCTCTTTTTTCAGTGTCTCAGACATCTTCATGGATGGCACGCCCAAAATAGTGACATGGGGAGCATCCGAAATCCACCTCTTAATGAAACTCCGCCATTCATTCTCACTCCACTTCTCTAGTACATCATACTCTTTCAATGTCGCGACATCTAGGAGAGTCGAACCATCCCTTTTTCCAAAGAGAAAATCCGAGATAACGTACTCAGCGAGAGAGGAAGCGGAGCTTTCTGTAGAAAATTTCCAGGTCCGCCTTTGCCGGTCAATGCATTCTTTCAGATAGTTCATGTCGAGCTCTTTCTCCATCGCATCCTTCAGAACTTCAAAGAAGCGCTGTTCCACCTGAGCTAGTTTATCGGTTTCCACACTGGTCAGGGTGAACCGAATCTCAAAAGAGGGGTGGTCTTCAGTGGTATAGTAGACTGCACTTGCCAGCTGTTCCTTTTCGACGAGGATGTTGTCTAAAAGCGAAGCGGATGATCCAGCAAGGTACAGAAGTGTAACATTGAGGGCCCCGGCTTTGAAGTGTGAGCATAGTTGTGAGATGAAAGAAAGGGTTTACTGCTTACTTTGAACGGGATCAGTAGAATCCGGTCCCAGAAATCTGATCTCGATCTCTCCAAACGATTCATCCTCTTCCGGAAACTCTACCTTCTCCACAATAGACTTTTCCAATGACGGGGCCTGCTTGGAGTCCACCCATGGTCGCTTGAACGGAGCATCTGGACTGGGAATAACATCCAGAATGGTATCTTCAAACTTGTCCAGAGTCTCAAGCATATTGGCATGGTCGACCTCGCCGGTGATGATCAGGCAAAGGTTTTTCGGCTGATACATCTCTCGGTGAAATTCTCTGATTCTCTCTGCCGTGAGAACACGGAGCTGCTCCATCATACCACCAGTCTCATAACGGAAGCCCACACCTGGTGGGTAAATCAAACGACGAGCACTCAAGTCTATCAGTTCTGCAGCGTTATTCTGCACACCCTGCATTTCTGAGTACACAACACCTGCATCGTTTCCAGTTCCGTCGATGTGATGTACTTCTGTGTAGCAGCCTTCGTCTGTCAAGGTTGGGGCAATTACATGCTCGAGGTATACGGGCAAAATCTGGGCAAATCCTTCCCAGCCCGCTGTGTCAAGCGTGTACGCCGTATGGTCTGTGGCAGTCCAGGCATTGGTACTCGAATAAACCCGCGTAGCGAGCTTATCAAGAAATCCCTTGTACCTGTAATTGCGAGAACCCATGAAGCACAGATGCTCCAACGTATGGGGAGCTCCCGAATCATCATGGATTTCTGTGGCAAGGACAAAGTATCCTGTTACCTTAGGGCCTTTCTGGTCGATGACCACGACCCGCATGCCAGTTCTCTCAGACTCATACTGGACAAATTCGCTTGGCGAGTAGTCCGGTTTGAATTTCTGTAGTAACTTGAAATGGCTTTTCTGACTCGGGGACATTTTGCTAAGCGACCCTGAGAACCTCTGAAGATGAACCTTAAACCCAGAATTTGCGATCGTTGTTTGTAACAATGATCTGTACAGGGGTCAGTAAGCGATACTATATAGCAACGCTAGACCACAGGATAAAGCACAAATTTCACTACTAAATCAAAGTAAACTAAAATACAAACAGGACATTGAAGAAGCAGACTAAGTTGAACAGTATTCAAAAAAAGAAAAACATGCTGAAACAAATTTGTTGACATAATACCCCCAATGGGTAACAGTGTCTTTTTATGCCACTTGATAGAAGAGGGGCTGTTTCTTTTTCCCCTTTTTTTTTTTTTTTTTCTCCCTCTTCCCAAAAATGGTGAGTTGACGATAAGAACTTACATGGATCGAATAGGTTTTGCCCAAGACAGGCCTCGTAAGAAGAATCGAGACAGCACGATGAACTCTGCTTAACAGCTGACATTAATGTTCCAAGGACGTCGTTGGCCGCAGTTGGGTTTCGGTCCCCTCGAACTGTGACGGCGAGAGAGTGGAGTTTGGGTCCCGTTGTTTTGGAGGATCACCACGCCAACAAATGCTCAATTACACATGTAGAGATACTGAGGACATGACCTCTGCATAGGCCAACGAGGATTACAAGGAATGTACAGAAACGAAACAGTTAAATTGAACAACAGAATTAAGAAATTAACAACTCATAGTCCACCAAAATCCCTCCAATTGAATGCTCGTGAATTGGGACCAAGGCGGTGAAAGCGATGAAGTCACATGGAGCTGACAGCTCGTTTCCTCTTCTCCTCTGTTTGTTGCTGCCAACCATTCCAGGCAATTCAGTTCTAAGGTGTTTTCCGATCTGCCGATAGTGAGTAACGGATCGGGTTACTCGCGTTGGTTCTGTCTGCAGAGGGGCTTTATCATTCGTTGAGGAACGACAGAGCTGGTCACAATCAAACAGGTTTACTATGGCCCACAAGGCATCGGAGCAGGAGATAAGCCAGTCAGTGCTTGGTTTTGTAACGGAAGGCATCTACCCAACATCTGAGAATGTCATTGTCGCGGAGTTTCCAGTATCTGCTCTCGCAAAAGAGTTAGAGCTTATATCAAAGGCAAGGGAGGAAGTGGAGGTGAGTAGCACCAACTGGGAACCACGCGCTGCTCCCAACGCTATTGCCCCTGCGACTAATCCACGATATACTTATGCTTCATGTCAACTAGGCGGAGATCACTGCACTGAGCCGAGACAATGACTTCGATGCCGATGGGTGGATTTCGCAAGCAAAACAGCTTCATGTTGACATTGAGCGATCTCGTGTCACTGCGAGGGAGATTGTCGCGCAGCATGAAAATACAAACCCTTTACAATTGAAGGTTGAAGATGCCGCTGCCAAGTTCCAATTGGTTGAAACCGAAATCGCATTCAACCAAGCTGTAACGTACACACTTGAAGAGGTACAACGACTATGTCAGCGACTCGATGCTGGGCGGGACATCCTCGGAGAGGGTCAAGTCATGGACGCAATCAAAACATTAGAAGCGACCGAGCAAGCCATTAAAAAAGACAATCTCTTTTCAAACACAACTGTCATGCATGTATTATTAGGAAATGTCAGCGAACTGCGGAGGGAAATTGCGGAGTACCTCCGTGGTCGCTGGAGGAAGCAGTTGAACGTTGACAGAAAGGCGAGTGTTTTGACACTTTTGAATGACAATGGTAAGCAATTCTCCCAGACCTGGATCTGGAAACTTTTATTGAACAAAACAGGGTATCCATTGGAAGAAACTATCGCGGCTCTGGTCCACCTTGATATGCTCGCGTTGTGCAAAAATAAGTTCGAGAAGGACTTAATTGCCACCCTTTTCGAGCCTATTCTACTGCCCGGAATTGAAGGACAAAGCCGTGGCGTCCAGGTCGGAGAGGCATCAATTCGAGTAGAATCCCAACCATCGAAGGCATCAGTGCCTGAGGTTTTGGACCGCCTCGCCACAGTCTTGGGCTTCCTACGCCAACACCTTCCAGCAACAATCTCGGACTCATTTTCGAGTTCCCTCATCCCAACACTCTCGTCGAAGGTCATCTCCTACTGGCTGTCTTCTGCCATACCCACAGAGCTTGAAGGTCTGAGTATGTTCGAAAATATCTTGAACCATGTTTTAAAGTTCACAAATACGATCGAAACATTCGGGTGGCGGGGGTATGAGGAACTTGTTTCTTGGGTCAATCAGGCCCCTCGTTTATGGCTCACTAGGCGTCGAGTGGATTCACTGGACCAAGTTCGCAAAGTCCTGGCCGTGAGCCAAGGTACCACGAAGCAGGTAGAACGTGTCGAAAAAGAGGAGGTTTCTGGTAAGGATGAGGTTCTACTGGAGAATACGACTGATGATTGGGATGCTGGCTGGGATGACGACAACGAACATGAGACCACAGCGAAGCATTCTGGAAATAAAGAAGACGAAGAGGATGTCAGCGCATGGGGTCTGGATGATGATACCGAAGAGAACACAACTGAAACAAAACCTGATTTACCTGCTGAAGATGACGCTGCCGATGCGTGGGGCTGGGGAGACGAAGATGAGGAAGAGCAACTCGATGGCGCACAGGTTAAAAGTACAAATGTGGGCAAATCTGTCAACGGGAAAGATTCATCACATCATACCTCTCCACGGGAGGTCACACTGAAAGAGCAGTACACCGTAACCGACATACCCGATTCTATCCTCAAAATCATTCAGCAGCAAATCGAAGACTCTGAAGCTATATCCCAGCCAACGTAAGTTGATGTTGACGTGGATACCCGCACATGTACTGACTCTGTTCCAGACATTCCCACTCCCGCGTTGTTTCCTCTGGTGCAGGCTTACTTGCGCTTCCGACCTTGATACTCGCCATGTTCAAGGCCACGGCGTCATCGTTCTACGGTCTTAAACTCAACTCAGGGCAAATGTACCTATACAATGACAGCTTGTATCTTGCTGACAAAGTGCGCAATCTTTCAGAGGAACATCAGCTCTCCAGGCTCCATGCTGATATCGATGCGCTCGAGAAGTGCGGCAAATTCGCTTACAGCAAAGAGATGCAAACGCAGCGCACCATTGTCACAGACCTGCTGGACGGTGCACAAGGCTTTAGCCAATGTTCTGAGCAACCATTCCTGGGAGAATGTGAAAATGCCGTCAGTGCAACTGTTGACAGAATCCATGACGTCTACAAGGAATGGCAACCAATCCTGTCACATTCCGCACTACTTCAGTCTGTTGGTTCTCTGGTTTCGACAGTTATCAACAAGATCATCATCGAGATTGAAGAATTAGGTGATATATCGGAGGCTCAGTCCCAACAGCTTGTAATATTCTGCAACCAAGTCTCTAAGCTGGAAGATCTGTTCATGCCAGAGACAGCGGATGATCATGCACGTGTACCGATGACCGCTGTCTACGTGCGACACTGGCTGAAATTCCAGTATCTTATCAACATATTGGAAAGTTCGTTGGCCGACATTAAGTTCCTCTGGCAAGAAGGCGAACTACGTTTAGAATTCTCGGCTGATGAAGTGGTTGATCTTATCAAGGCTCTTTTCGCTGAGTCTGACTACAGGCGGAAGGCAATTGCAGAGATTCGACGAGTCTCGAGATGATAGGAAAGAGGCTCAAATGTATCGTATATAATAGAGGAGTATAATATGACAGGCAATTCGACCATAGTAACTACAGATTATAGGGCTAGGGCAAAGAACAGTATTGTGTATAGTACATAGTTCTTGTAGGCTGACTGCGGGGAATCTCCGCGCTTTGCGCAATTGGCCGCACCGGTCGCCGTATTTTTTCCTCAGTTTGCGCAGGTTTTGCCCACTGCGAACCGATTCGATTTTCGACAACGCCACTTCAGAATCTCCAGTTCCATTTGTGCTTTTACGGTCCCAAAATGAGCGAGGGCACAAATCCCACTTCGGCTGCGGCCTCTGCGCAGAGGCAGGTTCGTGTGCAGCTCACTAGCAAACAAGAAGACATTGCACTACCTGAGAATACCGGCCCGATTCTCGTTCCCACAGGTGAGGTTATCTTACGCCGGTCCTTGCATCTTCCTGGTGTCTGTTTTTCCTGCAGAGATCTAATTATGTAGGTCTTCGAAGATATGCACTCTCGACGTTGGTGAACAATCTCCTTGGCAATGATAAGCCAATTCCATTCGAATTTTTGATCAACGGGTCTTTCCTCCGAACTTCGATCGATGAATACCTGACTGCCAATGGTATCTCTGCGGAAACTACTCTAGAAATCGAATATGTGAGAGCCTTGATTCCACCTCTGCATATTGCATCGTTTGAGCATGACGACTGGGTAAGCTCGGTTGATGTGCTTTCCACGACCTCGCCCGCCGCTTCTTTGGCCTCTGCAACAATTGCTGCGGGTCAAGAAAGGATCCTCTCTGGCAGCTATGATGGTCTGCTTCGAGTGTGGAATATGTCGTCTCAGATAGTTGCAACCTCTCCATCTGCCGCTGATGGTGGTCATACCGCCTCTATCAAAGCCGCCAAGTTCATTTCCCCAAATTCGATTGTTTCCGCAGGTCTCGACCGAACAGTGCGTCTGTGGAAGTATTCTGAGGATGGGGATGGTTTCTCGGGCAATATAGTGCCTCAGCTCGAGTTGTATGGGCATGAGGGTCCTATCAACTCATTGTCTGTACATGCGCCTTCGAATCGCATACTTTCCGCCTCGTCAGACCACAGCATAGGCTTCTGGTCAACCAAGAAATCAGATGCACCAGCCGCTCCAGAGGATCTATTGCCATCTGCTGCCTTGAGGAGCTCCAAGAGGAGAAAGCTGAATTCGTCTGTGACCACCCCGCAACGTGGATCCCTGGCACTCTTGTCTTCCCACACTGCGCCTGTGTCGGCTGCGATCTTCGACTCTAATGATTCTACTGTCGGTTATTCAGCTTCTTGGGACCATTCTCTGCGTACATGGGATCTTGTGACTGCTACACTTGTGGATACTCGGACAACAGCTCACTCACTGCTCTCACTTGAGCACCTCCCTGAACACCACCTGCTCGCCGCAGGAACATCCGCTCGCCATATCACCCTAATCGACCCTCGGGTGTCAGCAACTACAATTGCGGCCATGACTCTGCGAGGCCACACAAACGCAGTTGTCTCGTTGGCTCGTGATCCTAAGAGTTCCTATGGTCTCATTAGTGGAAGTCATGATGGTACATGTCGGATTTGGGATATCCGGGCCACGAAGACAGACAAGGATGGTGTGGTTGGGGAGAGTGTATATTCCATTTCCCGCAAGAGTCTGGAAGAACAAGGTAAATCTGAGGCCAAGCGTGTCGGTGGAGAGGGCGTCAAAGTTTTTGGTGTGGCCTGGGATGGAACAGTAGGCATTGTCAGTGCCGGTGAGGACAAGAGGATCCAGATCAATCGGGGCGAAGGCGTCTTATCTTCTGCGTAGAATAAGTTGCACATATGGGCCTGGCGTTTTGCTATAGGATGAAAAGTTGAGATTCTCTAATTATTTTTTTTTCTTTTGCTACTATACAACTCGATGTCCTTTCAGATGCTTATAAATCCTGCGAGACACAAAGACGGGATACAGCATTCTTTTGGCTGCATATTCCTTCTCTAGATATAGTACATCTCATGAGTTTTTGAACTGTATCCGATACTCAATTACAAGAAATTAAAGATAAACGCCATGCCATGCCCCCCACATAAAGATCGCGAGGTCCAACAAAGTACAAATAGTCGGTGTAGTGAGCTCAGAGCCTTCTTTCCATACGATTGAGCTTGACAGCAGTTTTGATCTATACAGACAAGCATTAGCCCCTGCACAACCTGAGAAACAGGAGAACAAATATGGGAGCAAAACCAACCTGAGTTCTCGTCCTCTGTCCACGAACTGGGAGTCCCAATGCATGTCGTCTACCCCGGTATGTACCCGTCTCCTTCAAGCGTTTGATATCATCCAGGTATTGTCTGCGAAGGTCGTTCTCGATTTTCATCTCGGACAAAGCAGCCGTGATGTCGAGGACCTGCTTGTTTGCCAGTTCGCCGACTTTGCATGTGGGGTGGATGTGGAAGCGGGCTAGAAGGCGTGAAGAGGCATTGTTGCCAATACCGAAAAAGGACTGGAGCGATTTCTGTTGAGAGTGTTAGATTCGGTAAGGATACTATAGTGCATTGGTTGGCTAGAGTGCTTGCCTTGACGAGGTTCCGCTCAGGGAAGTTCACGCCCAGGATGAAGACCTAAGTGAACCATTAGCCGTGAGCCCTGAACTCTTGAAAATGAGATAGAAGATAGCGTACCATCTTGCCTGACTGGATGAACCTGGTCTGCTAGAAATGGGACAAACTGCACTCCGCTAATGTCCCTCCGGCGCAATGATTGACCTCCGGAGCGTGGAAGAAATCACGTCGCAACAACATTCCTCCGGTTTAGCTTTCGTAAATTTCAATACACCCCCTGTAAGATTTAAGTTTCTGGGGCGACCTTACACCACCCTCGAGGGGAAAATTACACATATCCAAGCTCAAATTACAAACTTTGCCTCCATTGGGGATAACGGCGTCTTGGCATCTCCGCAATTGAAAGCTGGCCCTTCAGTCCCGCGATTCTTCCTTCCACTCCAATTGTACTCTTCCAAGTCATTGTTGAGGATCTCCAGGAAACGGAGACAGTCTAAGTTACCATGAACTTCAGAAACCTCTTCTTATCGTTTTTCTTCCTTCTGGCGGTTGGACTGGCTCTAGTCCACGCCGAAGAAGCTAATCAGCCCCGTGGCCCGAAGATCACCTCTAAGGTACATACTCTGTCCACGTCGCTATTGATAATTGTTGCTTCTCTCAATGTATGCTCATTGACTAACTTTGTATAGGTGTACTTCGATATTGAGCACAGTGATAAGCCTTTGGGCAGAGTGGTGCTCGGATTGTACGGCAAGACCGTTCCCAAGGTAATGATCCTTACTGCCTACATACCTTGTCTAGGATTATGCTAATAAAAGTTTCTTGGACAGACCGCCGAGAACTTCCGGTATGATTATCTTGATATTGTATCTGGATATTTTGTGTACTAATATTAAACGCTTAAGGGCTCTCGCTACCGGCGAGAAGGGTTTTGGTTATGAGGGCTCTACCTTCCACCGTGTCATTAAGGAGTTCATGATCCAGGGTGGTGACTTCACCCGCGGTGACGGTAAGCTTCCCCTTTTCGAACCTGAAGAGTATAGCACAGGCTGACGTTTGGCATCAAGGCACTGGCGGAAAGTCCATCTATGGCGAGAAGTTCAAGGATGAGAACTTCAAGATTAGGCACACCAAGAAGGGACTCCTAAGCATGGCCAACGCCGGCAAGGATACCAACGGCTCCCAGTTCTTCATCACTACTGTTCCTACTCCGTATGTATCTCCTGCATTAATATTACGGCTTTACGAAGAGACTCGCAGAGAAAGCATGCTGACAAGCGGTATAGATGGCTCGATGGCCGCCACGTTGTTTTCGGTGAGGTCCTTGAAGGTTATGAGGTGGTTGAAGCCATCGAAAACGTTCCCAAGGCTCCTGGCGACAAGCCCCAACAGGTGGTCAAGATCGTCAAGAGTGGAGAGCTGGAGTCTGAGGACAAAGGTAGCCACAAGGAGCTGTAGACCTTCTCCGGGTCAATGTTTGATTCTTGGAAGAGTTTGAAAAGTGCTGATAGTTCTTGACCTCTAAAGAAGACATCGTTATTGAGGAGCCATCAGAAACTCCAGCACCATCTTCACCAGCACCAGCACCCGCATCAGCAAGCGCTTATGCTTCCTCTTATTCTCTTTCCGGATTTGTAGTATTCCTTGTTGCCGTTGCCCTTATAGTGATCTCTGTTCGGAAGGTCTGCAAGGCACGGTGCCAGTGCAAAGCAAATGATGAGAAAAGCATTGTTTAAAGACATGCAGGATGACGATTTCCAAAAGTTGCCGCGGACAAACCATCCAATTAGAATCAAGTTCACCGATACATTATGACCGTAGAGGGTACCTAAAACTAGTCTCCATACTTACTAGCACGTATCTCCCGTAGCGTCTAACGCGCTTTGCGTGTCTACTCAGGCTTTTCCCATAGAAGCGGTCAGTAACAATTCAAACTACTACTTGGTCGTGGCAAACCTTGTCAGGTGACTAGTTACTGCCAGGAGTGGCAAATGTCAGATTCTGCTTCTCCTATGATGCATGTGGGCAGTTTTCAAATGCAGAATGCCTATCTGGATATATATCATTATTTTATTATTATTATTATGATTATTGTTATTTCTTTCTTACAGCTGGGTTGTGTTGAGTGTAGAATCTTGGTGTAGAGAATGGTATAGACATATCCGAATGGAATTTTGATCTCTTTGTTGTTTCATTTGTGTCTATCTCTAAAAATGAAAGATGAAAGGAAGGGTAGAAAAGACTTGGTCTTTGTTCAAATGAATTCTACGGAGTTTGCACTCATGGAGACCCCGTACTTTTAGGCACAGACATGCGATCATTGACGATGATCGTTGCATCTGATCGCTTTCAATAGGTACTAGTAAGTAATGTACCGATTCAACAAGTGGTTTTCATTGAAACCCCTCAGATTGGCCCGAAGAAAGTCACTAGTACTTTTTTAGGACCCCTCCAGTATCCATTACTATCCAGTAATCAGTAGGTATCCAAATGGTAGTATGATACAAGAATACTATCGAGGTAGATGATTCGAAGATCTTGACAGATTTTACTTGATTGTTATCTAATTGATTTGTGATGGAGTTCTTCTATAATTACCGAAGTGTTACAGGGGAGAAACAGGAGGAGCCAAATTTTAAAGATCCAAGATACTCTGTACTTGGGGAGGTACTACAGGATACGGTCGGTTGGTTCTATTGAAAAAACTGCAAAACCCTTTTTCACCGTGACGGCAAACATTGAAAAAGGCAAAAAAAAAAAAGAAAAAAGGACTCGGCCCAGCCCATAGTTACCTATTGGCGCCGCAACTTACCTTTTTTTTTTTTTCCTATTTGCCTTCGCTTCTGAACTTTTTTCTCTTTTTTTAATTTAATTTAAATTTTTTTTTTTTTTGTTTTTTTTGCCCTTGCCTTTGAAATCCACGCTGGATGTGCCAATAGAAAAATCCCCCAAAGACAGTTTTTTTTTTTGGAACCGCATGCAAAATACCCAGAGCGAGTAGGTACCAGTACAGTCCGTGGTAAGTACACACAGGTTGGTGGTCATTGAGCGTGACTGCAAACACTAAATTAAGTCAGGCTTTGCCTCACTTCCTCTCCTTCTCCCACAAAACCTAATCTCTTCCTCTTCCTTTTTCAAACCTCCTCCCCTAATCCAAATTGGTTTTCCTTTTCTTTTCCACATATTATCAACTTCTATTTTTTTTTCTCTTTCTTCCCCTTTCTTTCTTTCTGCAATTTAATAGAGGGTTAGATCTGGGAGATCGCCTTGTTCTACTTTCGAAACCCCCCAAATCTTTTTTTTACCTTTTTTCTTGTTGTGTTACTCATATTCGATCCATCTGGATCGCCACTCAATAGAGAGACACAAGGATACTTCTTTTTACCTTCTTCACGTTTCTCTCTTTCCCTTTTGTCCTGTACAAAATACGAATCTCGGGCGCTCTTTTCCCGTTTTTCTGACGATAAGCAGATCGCGCTTCTGCTCCCCGGTTTTTTTTTTTTTTTAAAAAAAAAAAAAACAAAAAAGCAACTTCTTTTCCCTTTCCGTCTTTTGTACGTCCATATACCGCCATCTCATTTCTGCGCCAGGAAACCCGCATTCCACCCGTGCAACTTGGAATACATTGCTTACCTGTCATCTCTGGATAGTTAGTGGAATACCGCAAAGATGGCCGACAGCTTGAAGATGGGAAGCCTTTCCCTCAACGAATCTCAGCATGCGCCTGCCCCGAACTCTTCCTCTGGCCGCGCTGCCTACATCCCTCCCCATCTCCGTCAACGTCAAATGGGTGCGAACATGGACGGAGCCCCCGCCGCCGCCCCCGCCGCCGCCGCTCCCCCTGCCCCTGGTCCCAACGGCCCCGGCAACTCTTGGGGTTCGAGGTATGTATCTTTGCCGGATTCACCCTGCAGCTTGCTCTCTGTCGTGTGCGAGTCACTGACCATTTAATCTCACAGAGGCGGCCCTCGCGGTGGTAACTGGGCTAATGCTAATGCTCCTGATTTCAGCCCTCGCGGTCCCAATCCCAATGGTAACACTAGCTGGACTCCCACTGAAGGTTCTCGCCGATCATTTAATCCAGATGCTTACGGAAACCCAGGTCATGGAGGTTCTTATGGCGGAGGCAGTGCTAGAGGCTCAGGAGATGGCCAGTGGCGCGACGGCAAGCACATCCCCGGTCCCGCCAACGCCCGCGTGGAGCGTGAACTTTTCGGCCTGCCCAACGACCCCTCTAAGCAGAACACTGGTATCAACTTTGCCAACTACGACGATATCCCCGTGGAAGCCTCCGGTCACAATGTTCCCGAGCCCGTCAACGCATTCACCAACCCTCCTTTGGATGACCACCTAATTGCGAACATTAAGCTCGCTCACTATCAGACTCCCACCCCGGTGCAGAAGTACTCCATCCCTATCGTGATGAACGGCCGTGACCTGATGGCTTGTGCCCAGACTGGTTCTGGAAAGACTGGTGGTTTCCTGTTCCCAATCTTGTCTCAGGCCTTCCAGAACGGTCCTTCCCCGACTCCTGCCCCGGCATCCGGCCAGTTCAGCTACGGCCGTCAGCGCAAGGCCTACCCGACGTCCCTTATCTTGGCCCCGACTCGTGAGCTAGTCTCTCAGATCTTCGATGAAGCTCGCAAATTCGCCTACCGCTCCTGGGTTCGTCCCTGTGTCGTCTACGGTGGTGCCGATATTGGATCTCAGCTCCGTCAGATTGAACGTGGTTGTGATCTTCTGGTTGCCACTCCTGGTCGTCTCGTGGATCTTATTGAACGTGGCCGCATTTCTCTTGTCAACATCAAGTACTTGATCCTGGACGAAGCTGATCGCATGTTGGATATGGGTTTCGAGCCTCAGATCCGCCGCATTGTGGAGGGTGAAGATATGCCTCATGTTAACGACCGTCAAACTCTGATGTTTTCTGCCACCTTCCCTCGCGACATTCAAATGCTGGCTCGCGACTTCCTGAAGGATTATGTTTTCCTTTCTGTTGGTCGTGTCGGCTCAACCTCTGAGAACATCACCCAGAAAGTTGAATACGTCGAAGATCACGACAAGCGTTCGGTTCTCTTAGATATTCTCCACACTCATGGCACTAGCGGTCTCACTCTCATTTTCGTTGAGACCAAGCGCATGGCCGACTCTCTGTCGGACTTCCTGCTCAACCAGCGCTTCCCTGCCACCGCCATTCACGGCGACCGTACTCAGCGTGAACGTGAGCGTGCTCTGGAGATGTTCCGTTCCGGCCGTTGCCCTATTTTGGTTGCTACTGCTGTCGCTGCTCGTGGTCTCGATATCCCCAACGTTACTCACGTTATCAACTACGATCTGCCTACTGATATCGACGACTATGTTCACCGTATTGGTCGTACCGGTCGTGCGGGTAACACCGGTATTGCCACCGCCTTCTTCAACCGTGGCAACCGCGGCGTCGTTCGCGATCTGATTGACCTTCTCAAGGAGGCTCACCAGGAGGTCCCGTCGTTCTTGGAGAGCATTGCTCGTGAGGGCAGTGGATACGGCGGCCGTGGCGGCCGTGGAGGTCGTGGCCGTGGAACCAACGCTACTCGTGATATGCGTCGTGTGGGCGGCGGTATGGGCGGTCCTCCTTCCTTCGGTGGCAGCAGCTACGGCGGTCCCAGTGCTGGCTACGGTGGTAGCTATGGTAGTGGTGCTCCCTCTTACGGCGGTGGCGGCGGTGGTGGCGGCAGCTACGGCTACGGCGGTAGCGGCGGTGGCGGCGGCTATGGAAACCCCTCCGGCCCTACTGGACCTTCCTCCTGGTGGTAAATCCAGGGTTGTGGTCTCTGACGAGGCCGTCAGGTCTGATTGGCTCCCTTTATCTTCATTTGCCTCTCATTTGACGGATACGATCAGAACGAGCCCTGAGTTGTTGTTTTTCTTTGTGTTTTATCTCAGGAACGGCTTTGTCATGACTGCCACGACTTCCTTTTAGATTTTCTTTTTTGTTCTTTCACATTGTCTTGTTTCATTTTATCACGTCGAGTTATCGGTGTTCTCTATTTCTGAGCATTTCGCAGATTTTGTTTGCTTATTCTCGATTTTAGACATGGTCTTATGATGCGGTCCGATCTCACCATGTTGCTGCTCCTGGTTATACCCTTCATGTAATCGAGAGCATCTTGGTCGGCGTTGCATGAACATCATAGATTGCGTTGTCTTTCTCCTGCGACCGCTTCTATCAGATACCCTTTTTGTTCTCAGGCGGCCATATGGAGATCCGCTTGAACTATGTGCGCCGAGCAGGAGTGCCGGCTTTTCGTTTTCAGAAAAGTGCTTTTTATGGTTTCATCTGCTTGGTGCTGTGGCAACGCATCGACCGTGTCTTGCAAGATAGATCTCTTACTTTTTCGGTATCTCATGGCGGGTTGTTTCCATTTCATTATTTATTTGTCTGAACCTCCGACATTCAAGTTTCACTTCTTATGCATGCGTCGCTACTGTTCATGCCCAGTTCTGCTTTCTTCTCCACGCGGTGCTACATGGCGGCTTCATTTATGACTGGAGGAGTTCTTGGTACGCATCACTACTGTGTGGAAGAAAAGGTGCGAGGGCAACCGAACAGCGTGTTGCGACCACGGGCCTTCTTCGGCGGGTATTTGTTTCTTTTTGACGCTGCCTCTAGGACAGGCGGTGCATGATAACGTGATGCTAGTGATAGAGAAGGGATTTTTCTTTGCATTGTGTATGGCGTTGGGCTTGAGCTGCTGTGTCCACAAAAAGATTATGTTCTCTGCACTTGGGACCGTGGAGGATGGAATGCTGCTTTTGCTGGCACTTATGATTTTTTGTGGTTATGCTAGACATCATTGTCTCATGTCAGTAGCGATATAGGCTCGACGAGATATGCCGAAGACGGCCCTGTTCACGGGGACTTTACTTGTCTCGCGAGAAGGGGAGCTATTTATCAGGACAAAAAGTTTGATTCTAGTCTTATCGACTTCTTGTAGTAATTTCTAAGATGCCCTAAAGCCATTAATCCTGATAGGAATAAAAAGTGGAAGCCCTAGCTACTAAAGACGTCGAACCAGTAAGGGCTTAGGTGATATCCAAGAATTAGTTTACAAGGGCGTAATCGATATCTAGGCGTATATCTAGGCGTAGAGAGAGGTAATCGAGAATACTCATTAATCATGGAAGAATTATTCTTATTTTGGCTTTTATTTTTATTTCTATTGTATTGTATCTTGTTTCATTTATTGGGCTTGTATGAACTGTACCTTACTCCGCTAGTACTTAGTATCGTTACTTTAGTGACGGGAACCCCGTGCAAAGGGCAATCAATCACTGGATCCCCCGAATGGGGCACCAAAAAGAAACTCACATCAGCCTTCGTCATTTAACACAACCTTTCCTTTCTCCCTTTTCCTCATCCAACACTATCCCCACCTCCTAGGCAGCGCCCCTTTCCTTTTTCCTTACTTTTTATACTTAGATTTCTTTCCTGCCATCTATACTTCGCTTTCTCTTAACCGAAGTGCTATACGCGCTTCCGGCTGCCGATTTCTTCGCGGCTGTCAGTGACCCCCGTTCAAGGGCGCACACGGGAGGCTACCACATCAAGGCTCTGGGGGCGGTGTTGAGGAAAGCACAATTGACTTCGTACCTATAACGTCATTATAAACCCAGGAACTAAACATGGCCGAAGTCGAAAGCACCGCCGCAGACGACTCGTTCGTACACTCCGAACCCCAAGATGAGCAGCAAACCCATAACATGACGGTTGGCACGCGACGCCAGGCAAACGGTACGATCGGCTCCGTTTACTCGGGGAATAAAATCAGACATCTCAAGAAGGAGGATGGAATTCCGTTATGGCGCAAAGACATCCAACATCAGTTTCTCAAACTTGTTTTCGAAGACAAGACACCGGTCTTTACTCGTTGGCCAGACGGAGAGAAAGGCCTGGACTTTGCGGATGTCTACATCGATGCTATGGCAAAGAGTAGCAAAACAAGTAAGATCCTGAAGGATAAACTTCAAAACGATAAACAGGCAGCCATCAGCATGGCGATGGTCTGTCTACTGGTGAACTTCGGACGCATGAATACCACACTCAACTGTATGTTTCTTTCTTCAACTTTGCTCCTCTACCATGCGGGCGTGCCAGTATGCCCGTATGTTACAGTACGATTATTAATTTATGGCCATCCTAGTTTTCCCTGAAATGCGTGCTCAACTGCGGACGTATCATTCTATCCCTTCCTTGCAAGCACACCAAGACCCCAATGCCTACAAACAACTACAGGATGCCCCGCGGCTGAAGTCAATCCTTAAGGGAGCATCAGAGGATGTTGATCAGCCGAATACGCTCGATAAGATTAGACGTCAGAGAATTCCTCGGACAAACCCGGTCCATCTTATCTTCGTTATGGCCCAATACGCTCCCAAGGTATCTGAATTGCACTTCTTCCCACCGCGTGACTTTTTCGATCTAGTCATGAGATCTACGCTCAGCAGCAAGAGTCGTGCGAGGGCCTTCTTGTGGTTAATGTGGTGGTATTTGGAGAGTGACTTCTCACCTGAGGCAGCCCTGAACAACCCATTCGGCCCTGGCCTGGATGGTGAAGGAACTGGGGGTCTGCCAATCAAAGTACCAAACTTTGAGAGCCTCACTGAAGAACAGGCAAACGAAGAAAATGTGGACACACAGTCCGAAATCGAATATGGAGAAGCCAAACGCTTGGAGCGTAAACGTTGGTGTTCCGACCTGATCGTTCTTTCCTTCCTGTATCAGCTGACCCAGTATAGGTATCTTGGAAGAAGAAGAGCCAATCCCTAGGATAACTAAACGCTCTAAGAAAGGTACTTCTTCATCATTTCCCGTCCAATAATATGCTGATATTCACTAACCATACCTCATAGGCCTTCTGGAACCTGGATATGACGATGACCAGGTATCGGGCGATCTTTCTGGCCGAGGGGATGGCCTTGGAGGCCGTGGATCTGCCATGTCGACTCCATTGCACCCCTCGTCCAAACGTTATCCAGATGACGAAGATGACTATCAAACACCGGGACAATCTGCCCGTTCCCGATATAAGCGACCCAAGCGGGATTCATCTCTTAATCGTTCTGTTGGTCAGCAGCGCCTCATCCTGAAGACAAAAATGGAGCATACCCCTGACGCTTCTTCTCCGGCCCCTCCAGGTTCTGGTCACCCGGTTCTTAATAGGTTTGTTACAGAGCCTTCTTTGCCCCAACAGACCTCTTCCCGCCGTCCCCGCCCGCTTACCCAGCACCAGCTGGCTGTGGAGCAAAACAGGCGGCAGCGTATTGAATACATCCTCGCCAAACGGAAGAATGAGGCTTACCGGCTCCTCCGCACGAAACGTGAAACCGAAATCCCGTTCCACCGCTATAATCGCTTGCTGCAGAATGTCCCAGATAACTACGACACGGAAGATGAGGATAACTCGTGGGGCAAGGGGGGCTTAATTCCCAACCCTGAAGAAGAGGAAGATTACGGCGAGTGTGCCAGCTTCTACTTGTCCGTCATTCGTAAAGCCTCAAGGCGACTAGACCGGTGGGACCATGAAAATGCGAATGGCCCGAGGAGAGACCGGAAAAGGGAGAGAGAAGAGCGGCAAAAGGCGAGACAAAGCGGAGTTGGTCTTGACACGGACCTAACAGGGCGTGTGCCCACCTCTGCACGTAGCAGAGCTCGAGCTGCGCGTAATGCTAAGCGCAAGCTCGCTGGTGCGACTAAGGATGCCTCTACGGCGGCGACTCCCAAAACTAAAAGCACGTCGGCATCTCGTTCTAAGAACAACCGGAGCCGTGCAAGCCGCCCCACTGGGGATGCACTGGCAGCCCCTAATGGTGCTACTAAGGATAGTCTCGAGGCGCCATCTCAAGACCAGGAACTGTCATCCATGCCCGGGGATATGGATGGTGAAGCAGAAGAAGGCCTTGATGACATTGATCGCGAACTTCTTGGCGAGGGAAGCGGTGAGGAGGATGAGGGTGTTTCTCGAAGGCCCCTTCCTTCTCATCCTGTGGAGCCAGGCTACGAAGATAGTTTCATCGGCGAGGGGGCGGATGACGATGCAGACGCGTTGTCTTCGGATGAGAATGATGATGAAGCAGATGAAGATGATCTTGAAGGAGAAGGGGACGTTGATGTCGAAGGTGATGGCGACGAAAACTCGTCCGCATTTGAAGGCGGCAATGGATATGCCGCCAGTGAGGCTTCATCAGTTGCCGGCGATACTGTTGATAAAAGCTTGGAAAGGCGAACAGGAGAGAAAGACGGAGAAACCCTAGATGATCGTTGAATAAGGGGCTCCCGTATTGGTCGTGTGAAGGGGACGATCGATGAGCCAGTATTTTCCTTATCGTCTGTACCCGATTTTTATGTCTTATTCTATACTTCTTCACTGATGTTGTTTCTTTTCTCCTCATATTTCTTTTGCCTCGGTTTCACTCCTTTGACTCTGTATCGCTATCTCTGCTTCGGCTTATCCTTGACTTCTACGATCTTGTCTTACTTTATTTCTTTTCTTTATGGAATATTCATGTCACTATGGTATCACAGCCGACGACTCCTCATATAGTTCGAGGATATAATAGAATAGAATCAAACTTTTTAATAGTGATTCGTCGAGGCTTTCTATGTCAGGCAACAGCAGCCATACAAGATATACCTAGAAGCGATGGTATGCATGTACTCCTACTACTTAGTAGTCTCCCACCTCACCCAGGGTCACGGGGGGTTAACAGCCAATGATACGTTGTCAATGCATCGAGGTAGCCCTAGGTTACTAGTAGACTAGTGCAGAGGTGGCGATACTTTCCATGCGCTGATGCTTTTGCGGTGACCGGCTCTCCCCAATCGCACGGTGACTCATAGACAGTGATACGTCATGATCATCGAGCCATCCAGGAACATGGAGTGCGTACTATGTACTCCGTACATAGCTTTGAGAAAGCGACCTCGCAAGATTTGTCTTTCTTGGGGGGGGGTTGTATTAGTGCCACTGCTACATCATACAGTAGGTGCAGAGAAGCGCTGCAAATCGAGCGGAGAGACGAGCGGAGAGAGGGTACAGAAGGCCTATCAGAGTTCGAGTACGGCATATTTCGAGCCAGTTATTGGTCATCACCGGAGGATTCTGTTGGGGGGAAGGAAATTGACGTCCACTGAACCTGCAGGTGTTGTTTGAGGGTTTAGGATTTGCATGTGAAATTGACACCTGACTGATCACTGAATTTGATTTTCTCCCAATTTTGAGGCGAAAACCTCCACCCAACCGCAAAACATTCCACATTCTTTAGTGCAAAACACGTCTCAGGGCATATAGTTCTATCTCGGGTTATTAGTCTAGAGTCCATATACTTCGTTGCCCTTGATTCAATCATTTCACCGACGATAATTACCCTGGCCCCTGCCGAGCCGATCTCGCGCCTCTATCTGCACCGCGTACTCCACTCCAGCGCCTCAACGAACCAATTTCCTCCTTCAACCTCCTAGGATTTGAGCGTCCGTGCAGCAGCCCAGGTGAGAGAGCTTGTGGCACTCACAGACCTGCGTGTCTCCCTCAAACATCATCCTCAGAAACCCCTCCTTTTTTTTTTTACGAGACATTGCTGGCAGGATCGTCGCTGTTGCAACAGCAGACCGAGGATCTAGCCGTATCACCCTTGGTTTCTTTAGACGGCGATCACCCAGAACAGAGCCTGTGCTTCTCACCTCCTTAACGATCCCGCCGGTGTTGAATTTATACAGTTATATTTCCTCAATTCAAAGTTCCACCACAGCTCCCTGCCCGTCATGTCTGACGACCCGACGATTCTCCGACCCCGTCCACGACGGGTGTTTGACCTCACTCCAGCCTCTACCGAATCATCCGAACCCACGAGCCCTGCGGAACCCGCGAACCCAGACCTTTTAAACCCTAAGGATGCCGGGTCTACCAGCGTCAGTCGGACCGGTTCGATCATGAATTTGACGACCCCGACACTTTATGGTATCTATTCACCGACGGCTTTCGAGGGTTCCCGGGACGAAAACAGTCCTTGGGGGACGGAAGCTCAGACGCCAGCCATCGAAAAGCCAAACCCCCTCACAGTACCGGAAAAGCCAGATCGATTCACCCTGAAGAGGACACGTTCACGACTCAGTCACGGGCTATTCCTGGGTGTGATCCTGCCCCAAGCACTTAAGGCCGCCCTCTTGTTCAGCTTTGGCATAGTCTATGGGGTCATCACAATTCACTTACACGAGAATCATTGGATTACACCGGTGAAGCTGGAAAACACCCACTACTACGGGTCATGGGAATACCTGGGATTCTGGGGTGTAGCCGGAGTCGTTTTGGGGAATGTGCTTCCTGGCCTGGATCTTTTCTCGGAAGACGTTACGGTTGACAACGCCAAGCAGCCGAGTCGGTCGAGCAGCGACGAAGAGAATGAAGAGCGTACTCTGTCGTGGGTTGCAGCGGTCCGGAGCGTTGGCGCTTTTGTTGGGGTAGCATTTGCTATGGTAAGACGCCCAAATTGCAAACTTTTTCTACCGGCCATGTCGATTGACTGACATTTCTTTCTATAGCGAAGGACCCCTTGGCAATCGACTACACAAGCATCGGCGACGCTCGCTCTCGCAAACCCCGTCCTCTGGTATCTCATTGATCGCACCAAGACAGGCTTTTTCATGTCCACTATCGTGGGAGTAGGTGGAATGGGAATTGTATTGGCACTCAGGCCGGATTTAGTGCCGCCTTCTACGGGGGCATCCGCGACGGTGATTCCCGCCCTGAACAGCACTTTACGGGATCTCGGGTTGGGAACAGGTATCACGCAAGAGAGCCTTGCAGTCAGGACTTGGGTTGCCAGTGTTTTGTTCAGTGCGTGCGTTTGCTTTGGGAACATTGGTCGCCAACTAGCGATTTTTGCGCGCAGGGAATCCCTCCAGGCATGAATCAAGCATGGCACCAGCATTGAACTTTTAATCCTCCTTTTCCTTTCACTTCCCAATTCCACTCATTTGAGCGTATTCACAGGGTTCCCTTCCTCCGCGCTCTCATTTATGCTTCTAGGATTCCTATATGTCATATTACTCGGCTTTGGTAGTAAAGTGTGCATGGATAGACCCTAGCCGGCGTGGTCATTGATAGAAAATCACGGCGACTTGACAATTACAATGTTGACACGCCCAGTCGTAGAGCTTCTCAACTACACAATAACCTTACTACCAGTTCTACAATGACCATAACATGATCAATCCTCGCACCCAAGGTTGAGAAAAGATAAAAGAATAACATAAAAAGGAGTGTAGAATCAATCATTGCAATCCCTTCCACTGAACTCAAGAGTTCTAGAAGACACTGCACCCAAGATCGACACACTGCGGTTTGCAGTTCCTCTCCATTCTTTATGACGATTTCCGTACTTCATAGGCATCACCCCAATAGGGGATATCCTCGTAGGAACGCTTTTTGAAGAATGTTGATTTTGCGTTGTTCATGTAGAAGAAAAAAGAAAAGGAGAGGAAATTGCGGCCGAGCCGAGCGCAGTTTTGTACGTCGTCCATTGTGGTGGTCCGTGCTGTATATCATGTGATCTACGCGGGCTTTCTGGATTATGTCGTGTTTCGATGAGTCAGCCGCGTCTGCATTACGATACATAGTACCGAGTTAGTACTAGTTCGCTGGAAGCTGCCCCGCTATGATGTGATTGAAAGACTAAACTCTATCTAGCGTGTTAGTCATAATCAAAGCTCAGTCTTTGCCTCAGGCATGAGATTGTCCGAAAGCGGCGAATGAACCCCGCGGAAAAGTTGAGCTAAAGGTATAGGAAGAGAGAGGGAGAGAGAGAATACTAGTCCATTAACCAGGAGTCGATTAGAACTTGATTGAATCAGTCTGAGTTCCAGGAGGCAACTACCCACCCTGTTTTTACTTTCCGATCAAAAACAGGTCTGTTATTCAGGTAAATAAATACCTTCCCTTCATTGTTGTTGTTCTTCTTGTTCCCCGGTTGTGCCCCTCCGACCTGCTTGCGGTGTTGACTGTGGAGGGGTCGTGGGGATAAATTTTTCCCCTCCTTCCATTTTCTTTTCCCTTTTTTTTCCTTATCTTTCTGGTTCCTGACCTCGACGTGATCTAGTGCCTCTCGTGGTCGCTGTCTCAAAATGTCTCAACAAAAGTCAGGTAAGACAATTGAATCCATCTTTGCAGTTCTGGAACTGCATTGCTTGTCAAGTAGTGTGGATGTGGTCCGAATGTTTCCCCACAGTTGACATTTCTGTTACTCTTATGGATATTGAGCCGGCTGACACGCGATATTTCTTACAGCTATCCTCTCCGTCTATGACAAGACCGGACTTCTCGACCTGGCCAAGGGCCTGGCCAAGAACAATGTCCGTCTGCTCGCCTCTGGTGGCACTGCCAGGATGATCCGAGAGGCAGGATTCCCTGTCGAGTGAGTTCTCTTCAGTCTACACACATATCTATCAGATAAGATGACAGTCAGTGGAGCTAATGTACCGAACCTACAGGGACGTCTCTGCTATCACCCATGCTCCCGAAATGCTTGGTGGCCGTGTCAAGACCCTCCACCCTGCTGTCCACGGTGGTATCCTTGCTCGCGACATTGAGTCCGATGAGAAGGATTTGGCCGACCAGAAGATCGCCAAGGTCGACTTCGTTGTTTGCAACCTTTATCCCTTCAAGGAGACCGTCAACAAGGTTAATGTCACTATCGAAGAGGCCGTCGAGGAGATCGATATTGGCGGTGTGACCCTCCTCCGTGCCGCGGCTAAGAACCACGCTCGCGTCACCATCCTTTCCGACCCTCAGGACTACCCCGAGTTCCTTAAGGAGCTCGATGCCGGCGAGATTACCGAGTCCAGCCGGAAGCTGTATGCCCTCAAGGCCTTCGAGCACACCGCAGACTACGACAGTGCCATCTCTGGTTTCTTCCGTAAGCAGTATGCGGGCAACGGTGAGCAGCACATTGCTCTGCGTTACGGCACCAACCCCCACCAGAAGCCTGCCTCGGCATACATGCTCCAGGGCAAGCTCCCATTCAAGGCTCTGAACGGCTCTCCCGGTTACGTCAACCTGCTTGACGCTCTCAATGCCTGGGCGTTGGTCAAGGAGCTCAAGCAGGCGCTGGGTTACCCCGCTGCGGCTAGCTTCAAGCACGTTTCTCCCGCTGGTGCTGCCGTCGGTGTGCCCCTGAATGAGAAGGAGCGTAAGGTGTACATGGTTGATGATATCGCTGGTATTGAGACTTCGGGTCTGGCTCAGGCTTATGCTCGTGCCCGTGGTGCCGACCGCATGTCCAGCTTCGGTGACATCCTCGCTCTCAGTGACGTCGTTGATGTGCCCACCGCCAAGATCATCTCGCGTGAGGTTTCGGACGGTGTCATCGCCGCAGGCTACTCTCCTGAGGCTCTTGAGATCCTTTCCAAGAAGAAGGGCGGCAAGTACCTCGTGCTCCAGATGGACGAGGCCTACGTTCCCGCAGCCGAGGAGACCCGTACTTTGTACGGTGTTCAGCTCTCTCAGCACCGCAACGATGTGGTGATCTCTCCCCAGAAGACCTTCAGCACCATCGTGACGCCTAAGAACCTCCAGAGCCTCCCTGACTCTGCTTTGCGGGATCTCACTGTGGCTACTATCGCTCTGAAGTACACTCAGTCCAACTCTGTCTGCTACGCTCTCAACGGCCAGGTCGTTGGTCTGGGCGCTGGCCAGCAGAGTCGTATTCACTGCACTCGTTTGGCCGGTGACAAGGCTGACAACTGGTGGATGCGCTTCCACGACCGTGTCCTCGGCATTCGGTGGAAGAAGGGCACTAAGCGTGCCGACAAGGCAAACGCTATTGACTTGCTCTGCTCGGGTAACACCCCTCGCAATGAGGCAGAGAAGGCCGAATATGAGCGTGTCTTCGAAGAGGTCCCTACTCCATTCACTCAGGAGGAGAGGGAATCCTGGCTCGAGAAGCTGAGCGAGGTTGCCGTCTCGTCCGATGCTTTCGTAAGTCATCCCCCTGGTTCTCTTTTAAGCTGTAAAACCCCCATCGCTAACTCGCTTCACACTAGTTCCCCTTCATCGACAACGTTTTCCGTGCAGCCCGCTCCGGCGTTAAGTACATCGCTGCTCCCAGCGGTAGCCAAAACGATGGCCCTGTCTTCGAGACTGCAGAGAAGCTTGGCATTGTTTTCGTCGAGCAGGGTACTCGTCTTTTCCACCACTAGGTCATTACTGTTGTTTGATATGAGATAGTCCAAATGTTATGCTAGTATTCATGTGACGACGTTAGTCTATTTTCTCATAACTTTGATACCGAGCGCACTTGAGTGCAATAAAAGAACAGTTTAATTGTGCAATGATGTTTCCTGTGCATGTTTATTATAAATCGGTCAGCTCGACCCGGAACAGTATCCAGGAATGGGGTGGGGTATGTATTGTTGACTGAGTGAGTCAAAATGTCAGTCAGATACAATTGACTGAATAAAAGTAAAAAAGAGAAGGACAACTGCTCCCACGCGGATTTGAACCGCGGACCTCATGATTACTAGTCATGCGCTCTACCAACTGAGCCATAGGAGCTGGATTGGTTGAAAAAGTTTCTTTAACTAAGGTCATACGGAAGATTGGTTTTACTAGGCATTACGACGTCATGATGGTATAATGAGACGTGTATGCTACTAGTACTGGCCAACCTTTATGCTAGGGCGTATATGAGCTCTTGTCCCGGGGGTTGGATAACAAGCGGTGGCATTATGGCCCTAGCAAAGAACTTACCTGTGTGCTTCCCGCGACTTGGATTCCCATTCTTCTGTTTGCGCCAGATCCTTCAAAAGCGTGTATCCGTTGGTGGGTTTGTTTGATTGATATTGTGATAGTATCCTGGGTCTCACTTCGATGCGGACGTGGGATGGGCAGAATTCATTGATAGGTGCCATACTGGCCGGTGGTGACTTTGACCTTAGAACGGTCACTGCCGTCCATATATATATCTCGGTTCGGTAGAACCAAGCCAGTCTCGTTTCCATGGGCCGCTGACAACACCCAGAAGGGACTTAAGACTACTTATCCATTGCAGGAGATGGCAATTAAGCACCTTATAGCGTGGACGGCTAAACTAGAAGATCATATGTGCCTAAGATCTATGTAACATGTACTCTGTACATAGTACATACTTACCTCAAAAGGGGTGTGTTAATCAACAATAATAATCTTGCGTATATATTTAATAAATAAAATGATTTTCAATAACCAGCTCCTATGGCTCAGTTGGTAGAGCGCATGACTAGTAATCATGAGGTCCGCGGTTCAAATCCGCGTGGGAGCAGTTGTCCTTCTCTTTTTACTTTTTTTTTTTGCTCTTTCTTCTTTCTTTCTTTCTTTTTTTTTTTTTTTTT